>NW_027475131.1:5868625-6177500 GCF_051020985.1 Nomia melanderi
TGACCGTGAGGGTCCGGCCCCATGAGACTGTGGTTTTTTCGGACCCTGGTGGTCCGAGGTAGTTCCCGCTGCACAGATTCATGCGCCAGGGCCTCCTACAGACAATGCACTTTGGTTTATTACGCTATCTCTAATAGCACCCGAGATATCACCAGATATATATTGGATTTTCCCCAGACCCTGAGTGCCCGGCCCCATGAGACGGTGGTTTTCTCGGCCCCTGGTGATCCGAGGTCGTTCCCGCTGCACAGATGCATGCGCCAGGGCCTCCTGCAGATAATTCACTTTGATTTATCGCGCTATCTCTAATAGCACCCGAGATATCACCAGATATATATTGGATTTTTCCGCGACCCTGAGTGTCCGGCCCCATGTGTCGGTGGTTTTCTCGGCCCCTGGTCATCCGAGGTCGTTCCCGCTGAACAGATTCATTCGCAAGGCCCCCCTGCAGACAATGCACTTCGATTTATTGCGCTATCTGTAATAGCACCCGAGATATCACCAGATATATATTGGATTTTTCACTGACCCTGAGTGTGCGGCCCCATGAGACGGTGTTTTTCTCGGACCCTGGTGGTCCGAGGTCGTTCCCGCTGCACAGATTCATGCGCCAGGGCCTCCTGCAGATAATTCACTTTGATTTATTGCGATATCTGTAATAGCACCCGAGATATCACCAGATATATATTGGATTTTCCCCTGACCCTGAGTGTCCGGCTCCATGAGACTGTGGTTTTTTCGGCCCCTGGTGGTCCGAGGTCGTTCCCGCTGCACAGATTCATGCGCCAGGGCCCCCTGCAGATAATTCACTTTGGTTTATTGGGCTATCTCTAATAGCACCCGAGATATCACCAGATACATACTGGATTTTCCCCTGACCCTGAGTGTCCGGCCCCATGAGACTGTGGTTTTTTCGGCCCCTGGTGGTCCGAGGTCGTTCCCGCTGCACAGATTCATGCGCCAGGGCCCCCTGCAGATAATTCACTTTGATTTATTGCGCTATCTGTAATAGCACCCGAGATATCACCAGATATATATTGGATTTTTCACTGACCCTGAGTGTGCGGCCCCATGAGACGGTGTTTTTCTCGGACCCTGGTGGTCCGAGGTCGTTCCCGCTGCACAGATTCATGCGCCAGGGCCTCCCGCAGATAATTCACTTTGATTTATTGCGCTATCTGTAATAGCACCCGAGATATCACCAGATATATATTGGATTTTCCCCTGACCCTGAGTGTCCGGCCCCATGAGACGGTGGTTGTCTCGGCCCCTGGTGGTCCGAGGACGTTCCCGCTGCACAGATTCATGCGCCAGGGCCTCCTGCAGATAATTCACTTTGGTTTATTGCGCTATCTATAATAGCACCCGAAATATCACCAGATATATGCTGGATTTTCACATGACCTTGGGTGACGGATTCCGAATATCTGTAATTTTCTCGGCCCCTGGTGGTTCGAGGTCGTTCCTGCTGCACAGACTCATTCGCCTGTGCCTCCTACAGACAATGCACTTTGATTTATCGCGCTATCTGTAATAGCACCCGAGATATCACCAGATATATATTGGATTTTTCCCCGACCCTGAGTCTCCGCCCCATGTGTCGGTGGTTTTCTCGGCCCCTGGTGGTCCGAGGTCGATCCCGCTGCACAGATTCATGCGCTAGGCCCTCCTACAGATAAGGCACTTTGATTTATTGCGCTATCTGTAATAGCACCCGAGATATCGCCAGATATATATTGGATTTTCCCCTGACCCTGAGTGTCCGGCCCCATGAGACTGTGGTTGTCTCGGCCCCTGGAGGTCCGAGGACGTTCCCGCTGCACAGATTCATGCGCCAGCGCCTCCTGCAGATAATTCACTTTGGTTTATTGCGCTATCTCTAATAGCACCCGAGATATCACCAGATATATACTGGATTTTTCACTGACCCTGAGTGTCCGGCCCCATGAGACGGTCGTTTTCTCAGCCCCTGGTGGCCCGAGGTCGTTCCCGCTGCACAGATTCATGCGCCAGGGCCTCCTGCAGATAATTCACTTTGGTTTATTGCGCTATCTGTAATAGCACCCGAGATATCACCAGATATATATTGGATTTTCCCCTGACCCTGAGTGTCGGGCCCCATGAGACGGTGGTTTTATCGGCCCCTGGTGGTCCGAGGTCGTTCCCGCTGCACAGATTCATGCGTCAGGGCCTCCTGCAGACAATGCACTTTGATTTATCGAGCTATCTCTAATGGCACCCGATATATCACCAGATATATAATGGATTTTTCCCTGACCTTGAGTGTCCGGCCACATGAGACTGTGGTTTCCTCGGCCCCTGGTGGTCCGCGGTCGTTCCCGCTGCACAGATTCATGCGCCAGGGCCTCCTGCAGACAATGCACTTTGATTTATTGCGCTATCTATAATAGCACCCGAGATATCACCAGATATATATTGGATTTTTCGCTGACCCAGAGTGTCCGGCCCCATGAGACTGTGGTTTTCTCGGTCCCTGGAGGTCCGAGAACGTTCCCGCTGCACAGGTTCATGCGCCAGGGTCTCCTACAGACAATGCACTTTGATTTATTGCGCTATCTGTAACAGCACCCGAGATATCAGCAGATATATATTGGATTTTTCACTGACCCTGAGTGTCCTGCCCCATGAGACTGTGGTTTCCTCGGCCCCTGGTGGTCCGCGGTCGTTCCCGCTGCACAGATTCATGCGCCAGGGCCTCCTACAGACAATGCACTTTGATTTATTGCGCTATCTATAATAGCACCCGAGATATCACCAGATATATATTGGATTTTTCGCTGACCCAGAGTGTCCGGCCCCATGAGACTGTGGTTTTCTCGGTCCCTGGAGGTCCGAGAACGTTCCCGCTGCACAGGTTCATGCGCCAGGGTCTCCTACAGACAATGCACTTTGATTTATTGCGCTATCTGTAACAGCACCCGAGATATCAGCAGATATATATTGGATTTTTCACTGACCCTGAGTGTCCTGCCCCATGAGACGGTGGTTTTCTCGGCCCCTGGTGTTCCGAGGTCGTTCCCGCTGCACAGATGCATGCGGCAGGGCCTCCTGCAGATAATTCACTTTGGTTTATTGCGCTATCTCTAATAGCACCCGAGATATCACCAGATATATATTGGATTTTCCCCTGACCCTGAGTGTCCGGCCCCATTAGACTGTGGTTTTCTCGGCCCCTGGTGGGCCGAGGTCGTTCCCGCTGCGCAGATTCATGCGCCAGGGCCTCGTCCAGACAATGCACTTTGATTTATTGTGCTATCTGTAATAGCACCCGACATATCACCAGATATATATTGCATTTTTCCCTGACCCTGAGTGTCCGGCCCCATGAGACGGTGGTTTTCTCGGCCCCTGGTGGTCCGAGGTCGTTCCCGCTGCACAGATGCATGGGCCAGGCCCTCCTGCAGATAATTCACTTTGGTTTATTGCTCTATCTGTAATAGCACCCGAGATATCACCAGATATATATTGGATTTTCCCCTGACCCTGAGTGTCCGACCCCATGAGACGGTGGTTGTCTCGGCCCCTGGTGGTCCGAGGTCGTTCCCGCTGCACAGATTCATGCGCCAGGGCCTCCTACAGACAATGCACTTTGATTTATTGTGCTATCTGTAATATAACCCGAGATATCACCAGATATATATTGGATTTTTCCCTGACCCTGAGTGTCCGGCCCCATGAGACGGTTGTTGTCTCGGCCCCTGGTGGTCCGAGGTCGTTCCCGCTGCACAGATTCTTGCGCCAGGGCCTCCTGCAGATAATTCACTTTGGTTTATTACGCTATCGCTAATAGCACCCAAGATATCACCAGATATATATTGGATTTTTCCCTGACCCTGAGTGTCCGGCCCCATGAGACTGTGGATTTTTCGGCCCCTGGTGGTCCGAGGTCGTTCCCGTTGCACAGATTCATGCGCCAGGGCCTCCTGCAGATAATTCACTTTGGTTTATTGCGCTATATCCAATAGCACCCAAGATATCACCAGATATATATTGGATTTTTCCCTGACCCTGAGTGTCCGGCCCCATGAGACTGTGGTTTCCTCGGCCCCTGGTGGTCCGAGGTCGTTCCCGCTGCACAGATTCATGCGCCAGGGCCTCCTACAGACAATGCACTTTGATTTATTTCGCAATCTGTAATAGGACCCGAGATATCACCAGATATATATTGGATTTTCCCCAGACCCTGAGTGTCCGGCCGCATGAGACTGTAGTTTTCTCGGCCCCTGGTGGTCCGAGGTCGTTCCCGCTGCACAGATTCATGCGCCAGGGCCTCCTACAGACAATGCACTTTGATTTATTGCGCTATCTGTAATAGCACCCGAGATATCACCAGATATATATTGGATTTTACCCTGACCGTGAGGGTCCGGCCCCATGAGACTGTGGTTTTTTCGGACCCTGGTGGTCCGAGGTCGTTCCCGCTGCACAGATTCATGCGCCAGGGCCTCCTACAGACAATGCACTTTGGTTTATTACGCTATCTCTAATAGCACCCGAGATATCACCAGATATATATTGGATTTTCCCCAGACCCTGAGTGCCCGGCCCCATGAGACGGTGGTTTTCTCGGCCCCTGGTGATCCGAGGTCGTTCCCGCTGCACAGATGCATGCGCCAGGGCCTCCTGCAGATAATTCACTTTGATTTATCGCGCTATCTCTAATAGCACCCGAGATATCACCAGATATATATTGGATTTTTCCGCGACCCTGAGTGTCCGGCCCCATGTGTCGGTGGTTTTCTCGGCCCCTGGTCATCCGAGGTCGTTCCCGCTGAGAAGATTCATTCGCAAGGCCCCCCTGCAGACAATGCACTTCGATTTATTGCGCTATCTGTAATAGCACCCGAGATATCACCAGATATATATTGGATTTTTCACTGACCCTGAGTGTGCGGCCCCATGAGACGGTGTTTTTCTCGGACCCTGCTGGTCCGAGATCGTTCCCGCTGCACAGATTCATGCGCCAGGGCCTCCTGCATATAATTCACTTTGATTTATTGCGATATCTGTAATAGCACCCGAGATATCACCAGATATATATTGGATTTTCCCCTGACACTGAGCTTCCGGCCCCATGAGACTGTGGTTTTCTCGGCCCCTGGTGGTCCGAGGTCGTTCCCGCTGCACAGATTCATGCGCCAGGGCCTCCTACAGACAATGCACTTTGATTTATTCCGCTATCTGTAATAGCAGCCGAGATATCACCAGATATATATTGGATTTTTCACTGACCCTGAGTGTCCGGCCCCATGAGACGGTCGTTTTCTCAGCCCCTGGTGGCCCGAGGTCGATCCCGCTGCACAGATTCATGCGCCAGGGCCTCCTGCAGATAATTCACTTTGGTTTATTGCGCTATCTCTAATAGCGCCCGAGATATCACCAGATATATATTGGATTTTTCCCTGACCCTGAGAGTCCGTCCCCATGAGACTGCGGTCTTCTCGGCCCCTGGTGGTCCGAGGTCGTTCCCGCTGCACAGATTCATGCGCCAGGGCCTCCTACAGACAATGCACTTTGATTTATTGCGCTATCTGTAATAGCACCCGAGATATCACCAGATATATATTGGATTTTCCCCTGACCCTGAGTGTCCGGCCCCATGAGACTGTGGTTTTCTCGGACCCTGGTGGTCCGAGGTCGTTCCCGCTGCACAGATTCATGCGCCAGGGCCTCCTACAGACAATGCACTTTGATTTATTGCGCTATCTGTAATAGCACCCGAGATATCACCAGATATATATTGGATTTTTCACTGACCCTGAGTGTCCGGCCCCATGAGACGGTGGTTTTCTCGGCCCCTGGTGTTCCGAGGTCGTTCCCGCTGCACAGATTCATGCGCCAGGGCCTCCTGCAGACAGTGCACTTTGATTTATTGCGCTATCTCTAATAGCACCCGAGATATCACCAGATATATATTGGATTTTCCCCTGACCCTGAGTGTCCGGCCCCATGAGACTGTGGTTTTCTCGGCCCCTGGTGGTCCGAGGTCGTTCCCGCTGCACAGGTTCATGCGCCAGGGTCTCCTACAGACAATGCACTTTGATTTATTGCGCTATCTGTAACAGCACCCGAGATATCAGCAGATATATATTGGATTTTTCACTGACCCTGAGTGTCCTGCCCCATGAGACGGTGCTTTTCTCGGCCCCTGGTGTTCCGAGGTCGTTCCCGCTGCACAGATGCATGCGGCAGGGCCTCCTGCAGATAATTCACTTTGGTTTATTGCGCTATCTCTAATAGCACCCGAGATATCACCAGATATATATTGGATTTTCCCCTGACCCTGAGTGTCCGGCCCCATTAGACTGTGGTTTTCTCGGCCCCTGGTGGTCCGAGGTCGTTCCCGCTGCGCAGATTCATGCGCCAGGGCCTCCTGCAGATAATTCACTTTGGTTTATTGCGCTATCTCTAATAGCACCCGAGATATCACCAGATATATATTGGATTTTCCCCTGACCCTGAGTGTCCGGCCCCATGAGACTGTGGTTTTCTCGGCCCCTGGTGGTCCGAGGTCGTTCCCGCTAACCAGATTCATGCGCCAGGGCCTCGTCCAGACAATGCACTTTGATTTATTGTGCTATCTGTAATAGCACCCGACATATCACCAGATATATATTGCATTTTTCCCTGACCCTGAGTGTGCGGCCCCATGAGACGGTGGTTTTCTCGGCCCCTGGTGGTCCGAGGTCGTTCCCGCTGCACAGATGCATGGGCCAGGGCCTCCTGCAGATAATTCACTTTGGTTTATTGCTCTATCTGTAATAGCACCCGAGATATCACCAGATATACATTGGATTTTCCCCTGACCCTGAGTGTCCGGCCCCATGAGACGGTGGTTGTCTCGGCCCCTGGTGGTCCGAGGTCGTTCCCGCTGCACAGATTCATGCGCCAGGGCCTCCTACAGACAATGCACTTTGATTTATTGTGCTATCTGTAATATAACCCGAGATATCACCAGATATATATTGGATTTTTCCCTGACCCTGAGTGTCCGGCCCCATGAGACGGTTGTTGTCTCGGCCCCTGGTGGTCCGAGGTCGTTCCCGCTGCACAGATTCTTGCGCCAGGGCCTCCTGCGGATAATTCACTTTGGTTTATTACGCTATCGCTAATAGCACCCAAGATATCACCAGATATATATTGGATTTTTCCCTGACCCTGAGTGTCCGGCCCCATGAGACGGTGATTTTCTCGGCCCCTGGTGATCCGAGGTCGTTCCCGCTGCACAGATGCATGCGCCAGGGCCTCCTGCAGATAATTCACTTTGATTTTTTGCGCTATCTGTAATAGCACCCGAGATATCACCAGATATATATTGGATTTTTCCTCGACCCTGAGTGTCCGGCCCCATGAGACGGTGGTTTTCTCGGCCTCTTGTGGTCAGAGGTCGTTCCCGCTGCACAGATTCATGCGCCAGGGCCTCCTACAGACAATGCACTTTGATTTATTGCGCTATCTGTAATAGCACCCGAGATATCACCAGATATATATTGGAGTTTTCGCTGACCCAGAGTGTCCGGCCCCATGAGACTGTGGTTTTCTCGGTCCCTGGAGGTCCGAGAACGTTCCCGCTGCACAGGTTCATGCGGCAGGGCCTCCTGCAGATAATTCACTTTGGTTTATTGCGCTATCTCTAATAGCACCCGAGATATCACCAGATATATATTGGATTTTCCCCTGACCCTGAGTGTCCGGCCCCATTAGACTGTGGTTTTCTCGGCCCCTGGTGGTCCGAGGTCGTTCCCGCTGCGCAGATTCATGCGCCAGGGCCTCCTGCAGATAATTCACTTTGGTTTATTGCGCTATCTCTAATAGCACCCGAGATATCACCAGATATATATTGGATTTTCCCCTGACCCTGAGTGTCCGGCCCCATGAGACTGTGGTTTTCTCGGCCCCTGGTGGTCCGAGGTCGTTCCCGCTGCCCAGATTCATGCGCCAGGGCCTCGTCCAGACAATGCACTTTGATTTATTGCGCTATCTGTAATAGCACCCGAGATATCACCAGATATATATTGGATTTTTCACTGACCCTGAGTGTCCGGCCCCATGAGACGGTGGTTTTCTCGGCCCCTGGTGTTCCGAGGTCGTTCCCGCTGCACAGATTCATGCGCCAGGGCCTCCTGCAGACAGTGCACTTTGATTTATTGCGCTATCTCTAATAGCACCCGAGATATCACCAGATATATATTGGATTTTCCCCTGACCCTGAGTGTCCGGCCCCATGAGACTGTGGTTTTCTCGGCCCCTGGTGGTCCGAGGTCGTTCCCGCTGCACAGGTTCATGCGCCAGGGTCTCCTACAGACAATGCACTTTGATTTATTGCGCTATCTGTAACAGCACCCGAGATATCAGCAGATATATATTGGATTTTTCACTGACCCTGAGTGTCCAGCCCCATGAGACTGTGGCTTTCTCGGCCCCTGGTTGTCCGAGGTCGTTCCCGCTGCACAGATGCATGCGCCAGGGCCTACTGCAGATAATTCACTTTGGTTTATTGCGCTATCTATAATAGCACCCGAAATATCACCAGATATATGCTGGATTTTCACATGACCTTGGGTGACGGATTCCGAATATCAGTAATTTTCTCGGCCCCTGGTGGTTCGAGGTCGTTCCTGCTGCACAGACTCATTCGCCAGTGCCTCCTACAGACAATGCACTTTGATTTATCGCGCTATCTGTAATAGCACCCGAGATATCACCAGATATATATTGGATTTTTCCTCGACCCTGAGTGTCCGGCCCCATGAGACGGTGGTTTTCTCGGCCTCTTGTGGTCAGAGGTCGTTCCCGCTGCACAGATTCATGCGCCAGGGCCTCCTACAGACAATGCACTTTGGTTTGTTACGCTATCTCTAATAGCACCCGAGATATCAGCAGATACATATTGGATTTTCCCCAGACCCTGAGTGCCCGTCCCCATGAGACGGTGATTTTCTCGGCCCCTGGTGATCCGAGGTCGTTCCCGCTGCACAGATGCATGCGCCAGGGCCTCCTGCAGATAATTCACTTTGATTTATTGCGCTATCTGTAATAGCACCCGAGATATCACCAGATATATATTGGATTTTTCCTCGACCCTGAGTGTCCGGCCCCATGAGACGGTGGTTTTCTCGGCCTCTTGTGGTCAGAGGTCGTTCCCGCTGCACAGATTCATGCGCCAGGGCCTCCTACAGACAATGCACTTTGATTTATTGCGCTATCTGTAATAGCACCCGAGATATCACCAGATATATATTGGATTTTTCGCTGACCCAGAGTGTCCGGCCCCATGAGACTGTGGTTTTCTCGGTCCCTGGAGGTCCGAGAACGTCCCCGCTGCACAGGTTCATGCGCCAGGGTCTCCTACAGACAATGCACTTTGATTTATTGCGCTATCTGTAACAGCACCCGAGATATCAGCAGATATATATTGGATTTTTCACTGACCCTGAGTGTCCTGCCCCATGAGACGGTGGTCTTCTCGGCCCCTGGTGTTCCGAGGTCGTTCCCGCTGCACAGATGCATGCGGCAGGGCCTCCTGCAGATAATTCACTTTGGTTTATTGCGCTATCTCTAATAGCACCCGAGATATCACCAGATATATATTGGATTTTCCCCTGACCCTGAGTGTCCGGCCCCATTAGACTGTGGTTTTCTCGGCCCCTGGTGGTCCGAGGTCGTTCCCGCTGCGCAGATTCATGCGCCAGGGCCTCCTGCAGATAATTCACTTTGGTTTATTGCGCTATCTCTAATAGCCCCCGAGATATCACCAGATATATATTGGATTTTCCCCTGACCCTGAGTGTCCGGCCCCATGAGACTGTGGTTTTCTCGGCCCCTGGTGGTCCGAGGTCGTTCCCGCTGCCCAGATTCATGCGCCAGGGCCTCGTCCAGACAATGCACTTTGATTTATGGCGCTATCTGTAATAGCACCCGAGATATCACCAGATCTATATTGGATTTTCCCCTGACCCTGAGTATCCGGCCCCATGAGACTGTGGTTTTTTCGGCCCCTGGTGGTCCGAGGTCGTTCCCGCTGCACAGATTCAAGCGCCAGGGCCTCCTACAGACAATGCACTTTGATTTATTGCGCTATCTGTAATAGCACCCGAGATATCACCAGATATATATTGGATTTTTCACTGACCCTGAGCGTCCGGCCCCATGAGACGGTCGTTTTCTCGGCCCCTGGTGGTCCGAGGTCGTTCCCGCTGCACAGGTTCATGCGCCAGGGTCTCCTACAGACAATGCACTTTGATTTATTGCGCTATGTGTAATAGCACCCGTGATATCACCAGATATATATTGGATTTTTCACTGACCCTGAGTGTCCTGCCCCATGAGACGGTGGTTTTCTCGGCCCCTTGTGTTCCGAGGTCGTTCCCGCTGCACAGATTCATGCGCCAGGGTCTCCTACAGACAATGCACTTTGATTTATTGCGCTATCTGTAATAGCACCCGACATATCACCAGATAAATATTGGATTTTCCCCAGACCCTGAGTGTCCGGCCCCATGAGACTGTAGTTTTCTCGGCCCCTGGTGGTCCGAGGTCGTTCCCGCTGGACAGATGCATGCGCCAGGGCCTCCTGCAGATAATTCACTTTGGTTTATTGCGCTATCTGTAATAGCACCCGAGATATCACCACATATATATTGGATTTTTCACTGACCCTGAGTGTCCGGCCCCATGAGACGGTGGTTTTCTCGGTCCCTGGTGTTCCGAGGTCGTTCCCGCTGCACAGATTCATGCGCCAGGGCCTCCTACAGACAATGCACTTTGATTTATTGCGCTATCTCTAATAGCACTCGAGATATCACCAGATATATATTGGATTTTCCCTGACCCTGAGTGTCCGGCCCAATGAGACTGTGGTTTTCTCGGCCCCTGGTGGTCCGAGGTCGTTCCCGCTGCACAGAATCGTGCGCCAGGGCCTCCTGCAGATAATTCACTTTGGTTTATTGCGCTATCTCTAATAGCACCCGAGTTATCACCAGATATATATTGGATTTTCCCCTGACCATGAGTGTCCGGCCCCATGAGACTGTGGTTTTCTCGGCCCCTGGTGGTCCGAGGTCGTTCCCGCTGCACAGATTCATGCGCCAGGGCCTCCTACAGACAATGCACTTTGATTTATCGCGCTATCTGTAATAGCACCCGAGATATCAGCAGATAAATATTGGATTTTCCCCTGACCCTGAGTGTCCGGCCCCATGAGACGGTGGTTTTCTCGGCCACTGATGGTCCGAGGTCGTTCCCGCTGGCCACATTTATGCGCCAGGGCCTCCTACAGACAATACACTTTGATTTATTGCGTTATCTGTAATAGCACCCGAGATATCACCACATATATATTGGATTTTTCCCTGACCCAGAGTGTCCGGCCCCCTCGAGACGGTGGTTTTCTCGGCCCCTGGTGGTCCGAGGTCGTTCCCACTGCACAGCTTCAGGCGCCAGGGCCTCCTGCAGATAACTCACTTTGGTTTATTGCGCTATCTCTAATAGCACCCGAGATATCACCAGATATATATTGGATTTTTCCCTGACCATGAGTGTCCGGCCCCATGAGACGGTGGTTTTCTCGGCCCCTGGTGGTCCGAGGTCGTTCCCGCCGCACAGATTCATGCGCCAGGGCCTCCTGCAGATAATTCACTTTGGTTTATTGCGCTATCTCTAATAGCGCCCGAGATATCACCAGATATATATTGGATTTTACCCTGACCCTGAGTGTCCGGCCCCATGAGACTGCGGTTTTCTCGGCCCCTGGTGGTCCGAGGTCGTTCCCGCTGCACACATTCAAGCGCCAGGGCCTCCTGCAGATAATTCACTATGGTTTATTGCGTTATCTCTAATACCACCCGAGATATCACCAGATATATATTGGATTTTGCCCCGACCCTGAGTGTCCGGCCCCATGAGACTGTGGTTTTCTCGGCCCCTGGTGGTCCGAGGTTGTTCCCGCTGCACAGATTCATGCGCCAGGGCCTCCTACAGACAATGCACTTTGATTTATTGCTGTATCTGTAATAGCACCCGAGATATCAGCAGATATATATTGGATTTTTCACTGACCCTGAGTGACCGGCCCCATGAGACGGTCGTTGTCTCGGCCCCTGGCGGTCCGAGGACGTCCCCGCTGCACAGATTCATGCGCCAGGGCCTCCTACAGGTAATGCACTTTCATTTATTGCGCTATCTGTAATAGCACCCGAGATATCACCAGATATATATTGGATTTTCCCCTGACCCTGAGTGTCCGGCCCCTTGAGACTGTCGTTTTCTCGGCCCCTGGTGGTCCGAGGTCGTTCCCGCTGCACAGCTTCAGGCGTCAGGGCCTCCTGCAGATAACTCACTTTGGTTTATTGCGCTATCTCTCATAGCACCCGAGATATCACCAGATATATATTGGATTTTTCCCTGACCCTGAGTGTCCGGCCCCATGAGACGGTGGTTTTCTCGGCCCCTGGTGGTCCGAGGTCGTTCCCGCTGCACAGATTCATGCGCCAGGGCCTCCTGCAGATAATTCACTTTGGTTTATTGCGCTATCTCTAATAGCACCCTAGATATCAATAGATATATATTGGATTTTTCACTGACCCTGAGTGACCGGCCCCATGAGACGGTCGTTTTCTCGGCCCCTGGTGGTCCGAGGTCGTTGCCGCTGCACAGATTCATGCGCCAGGGCCTCCTGCAGATAATTCACTTTGGTTTATTGCGCTATCTCTAATAGCACCCGAGATATCACCAGATAAATATTGGATTTTCCCCTGACCCTGAGTGTCCGGACCCATGAGACTGTAGTTTTCTCGGCCCCTGGTGGTCCTAGGTCGTTCCCGCTGCACAGATTCATGCGCCAAGGCCTCCTACAGACAATGCACTTTGATTTATTGCGTTATCTGTAATAGCACCCGAGATATCACCACATATATATTGGATTTTTCCCTGACCCAGAGTGTCCGGCCCCCTCGAGACGGTGGTTTTCTCGGCCCCTGGTGGTCCGAGGTCGTTCCCGCTGCACAGGTTCATGCGCCAGGGCCTCCTACAGACAATGCACTTTGATTTATAGCGCTATCTGTAATAGCACCCGAGATATCAGCAGATATATATTGGATTTTTCACTGACCCTGAGTGTCCGGCCCCATGAGACGGTCGTTTTCTCGGCCCCTGGTGGTCCGAGGTCGTTCCCACTGCACAGATTCATGCGCCAGGGCCTCCTACAGAAAATACACTTTGATTTATTGCGCTACCTGTAATAGCACCCAAGATATCACCACATATATATTGGATTTTACCCTGACCCTGAGTGTCCGGCCCCATGAGACGGTGGTTGTCTCGGCCCCTGGAGGTCCGAGGACGTTCCCGCTGCACAGATTCATGCGCCAGGGCCTCCTACAGGTAATGCACTTTGATTTATTGCGCTATCTGTAATAGCACCCGAGACATCACCAGATCTATATTGGATTTTCCCCTGACCCTGAGTGTCCGGCCCCATGAGACTGTGGTTTTCTCGGCCCCTGGTGGTCCGAGGACGTTCCCGTTGCACAGATTCATGCGCCAGGGCCTCCTGCAGATAATTCACTTTGGTTTATTGCGCTATCTGTGATAGCACCCGAGATATCACCAGATCTATATTGGATTTTCCCCTGACTCTGAGTGCCCGGCCCCATGAGACTGTGGTTTTCTCGGCCCCTGGTGGTCCGAGGTCGTTCCCGTTGCACAGATTCATGCGCCAGGGCCTCCTGCAGATAATTCACCTTGGTTTATTGCGCTATCTCTAATAGCACCCGAGTTATCACCAGATATATATTGGATTTTCCCCTGACCCTGAGTGTCCGGCCCCATGAGACTGTGGTTTTCTCGGCCCCTGGTGGTCCGAGGTCGTTCCCGCTGCACAGATTCATGCGCCAGGGCCTCCTACAGATAAGGCACTTTGATTTATTGCGCTATCTGTAATAGCACCCGAGATATCACCAGATATATATTGGATATTTCCCTCACCCTGAGTGTCCAGCCCCATGAGACGGTGGTTTTCTCGGCGCCTGGTGGACCGAGGTCGTTCCCGCTGCACAGATTCATGCGCCAGGGCCTCCTGCAGATAATTCAATTTGGTTTATTGCGCTATCTCTAATAGCGCCCGAGATATCACCAGATATGTATTGGATTTTTCCCTGACCCTGAGTGTCCGGCCCCATGAGACTGCGGTTTTCTCGGCCCCTGGTGGTCCGAGGTCGTTCCCGTTGCACCGATTCATGCGGCAGGGCCTCCTGCAGATAATTCACTTTGGTTTATTGCGCTATCTCTAATAGCGCCCGAGATATCACCAGATATGTATTGGATTTTTCCCTGACCCTGAGTGTCCGGCCCCATGAGACTGCGGTTTTCTCGGCCCCTGGTGGTCCGAGGTCGTTCCCGCTGCACAGATTCATGCGCCAGGGCCTCCTACAGACAATGCACTTTGATTTATTGCGCTATCTGTAATAGCACACGAGATATCACCAGATATATACTGGATTTTCCCCTGAGCCTGAGTGTCCGGCCCCATGAGACTGTGGTTTTCTCGGCCCCTGGTGGTCCGAGGTCGTTCCCGCTGCACAGATTCATCCGCCAGGGCCTCCTACAGACAATGCACTTTGATTTATTGCGCTATCTGTAATAGCACCCGAGATATCACCAGATATATATTGGATTTTTCACTGACCCTGAGTGTCCGGCCCCATGAGACGGTCGTTTTCTCGGCCCCTGGTGGTCCTAGGTCGTTCCCGCTGCACAGATTCATGCGCCAGGTCCTCCTACAGACAATGGACTTTGATTTATTGCGCTATCTGTAATAGCACCCGAGATATCACCGGATATATATTGGATTTTTCCCAGACCCTGAGTGTCCGGCCCCATGAGACGGTGGTTGTCTCGGCCCCTGGGGGTCCGAGGTCGTTCCCGCTGCACAGATTCATGCATCAGGGCCTCCTACAGACAATGCACTTTGAGTTATTGCGCTATCTGTAATAGCACCCGAGATATCACCAGATATATATTGGATTTTCCCCTGACCCTGAGTGTCCGGCCCCATGAGACTGTGGTTTTCTCGGCCCCTGGTGGTCCGCGGTCGTTGCCGCTGCACAGGTTCATGCCCCAGGGCCTCCTACAGACAATGCCCTTTGATTTATTGCGCTATCTCTAATAGCACCCGAGATATCACCACACATATATTGGATTTTCCCCTGAACCTGAGTGTCCGGCCCCATGAGATAGTGGTTTTCTCGGCCCCTGGTGATCCGAGGTCGTTCCCGCTGCCCAGATTCATGCACCAGGGCCTCTTGCAGACAATTCACTTTGGTTTATTGCGCTATCTCTGATAGCACCCGAGATATCACCAGATATATATTGGATTTTCCCCTGACCCTGAGTGTCCGGCCCCATGAGACTGTGGTTTTCTCGGCCCCTGGTGGTCCGAGGTCGTTCCCGCTGCACAGAATCATGCGCCAGGGCCTCCTACGAGTAATGCACTTTGTTTTATTGCGCTATCTGTAATAGCACCCGAGATATCACCAGATATATATTGGATTTTTCCCTGACCCTGAGTGTCCGGCCCCATGAGACTGTGGTTTTTTCGGCCCTTGGTGGTCCGAGGTCGTTCCCGTTGCACAGATTCATGCGCCAGGGCCTCCTGCAGATAATTCACTTTGATTTATTGCGCTATCTGTAATAGCACCCGAGATATCACCAGATATATATTGGATTTTTCACTGACCCTAAGTGTCCGGCCCCTCGGGACGGTGGTTTTCTCGGCCCCTGGTGGTCCGAGGTCGTTCCCGCTGCACACATTCATGCGCCAGGTCCTCCTGCAGATAATTCCCTTTGGCTTATTGCGCTATCTCTAATAGCACCCGAGATATCACCAGATATATATTGGATTTTTCCCTGACCCTGAGTGTCCGGCCCTATGAGACTGTGGTTTTTTCGGCCCCTGGTGGTCCGAGGTCGTTCCCGTTGCACAGATTCTTGCGCCAGGGCCTCCTACAGATAACTCACTTTGGTTTATTGCGCTATCTATAATAGCACCCGAGATATCACCAGATATATATTGGATTTTTCCCTGACCCTGAGTGTCCGGCCCCATGAGACGGTAGTTTTCTCGGCCCCTGGTGGTCCGAGGTCGTTCCCGTTGCACAGATTCATGCGCCAGGGCCTCCTGCAGATAATTCACTTTGGTTTATTGCGCTATCTCTAATAGCACCCGAGATATCGCCAGATATATATTGGATTTTCCCCTGACCCTGAGTGTCCGGCCCCATGATACGGTGGTTTTCTCGGCCGCTGGTGGTCCGAGGTCGTTCCCCCTGGCCAGATTCATGCGCCAGGGCCACCTACAGACAATGCACTTTGATTTATTGCGCTATCGGTAATAGCACCCGAGATATCACCAGATATATATTGGATTTTTCCCTGACGCTGAGTGTCCGGCCCCATGAGACGGTGGTTTTCTCGGCGCCTGGTGGTCCGAGTTCGTTCCCGCTGCACAGATTCGTGCGCCAGGGCCTCCTACAGACAATGCACTTTGATTTATTGCGCTATCTGTAATAGCACCCGAGATATCACCAGATATATATTGGATTTTCCCCAGAACCTGAGTGTTCGGCGCCATGTGACTGTAGTTTTCTCGGCCCCTGGTGGTCCGAGGTCGTTCCCGCTGCACAGATTCATGCGCCAGTGCCTTCTACAGACAATTCACTTTGATTTATTGCGCTATCTGTAATAGCAGCCGAGATATCACCAGATATATATTGGATTTTTCACTGACCCTGAGTGTCCGGCCCCATGAGATGGTGGTTTTCTCGGCCCCTGGTGATCCGAGGTCGTTCCCGCTGCACAGATTCATGCACCAGGGCCTCTTGCAGACAATTCACTTTGGTTTATTGCGCTATCACTAATAGCACCCGAGATATCACCAGATATATATTGGATTTTTCACTGACCCTGAGTGTCCGGCCCCATGAGACTGTGGTTTTCTCGGCCCCTGGTGGTCCGAGGTCGTTCCCGTTGCACAGATTCATGCGGCAGGGCCTCCTGCAGATAATTCACTTTGGTTTATTGCGCTATCTCTAATAGCGCCCGAGATATCACCAGATATATATTGGATTGTCCCCTGACCCTGAGTGTCCGGCCCCATGAGACTGTGGTTTTCTCGGCCCCTGGTCGCCCGAGGTCGTTCCCGCTGCACAGATTCATGCGCCAGGGCCTCCTACAAGTAATGCACTTTGATTTATTGCGCTATCTGTAATAGCACCCGAGATATCACCAGATATATATTGGATTTTTCCCTGACCCTGAGTGTCCGGCCCCATGAGACGGTGGTTGTCTCGTCCCTGGTGGTCCGAGGTCGTTCCCGCTGCACAGATTCATGCGCCAGTGCCTTCTACAGACAATTCACTTTGATTTATTGCGCTATCTGTAATAGCACACAAGAAATCACCAGATATATATAGGATTTTTCCCTGACCCTGACTGTCCGGCCCCATGAGATGGTGTTTTTCTCGGCCCCTGGTGGTCCGAGGTCGTTCCCGCTGCACAGAATCATGCGCCAGGGCTTCCTGCAGACAATGCACTTTGGTTTATTGCGCTATCTCTAATAGCACCCGAGATATCACCACACATATATTGGATTTTCCCCTGAACCTGAGTGCCCGGCCCCATGAGATGGTGGTTTTCTCGGCCCCTGGTGATCCGAGGTCGTTCCCGCTGCACAGATTCATGCACCAGGGCCTCTTGCAGACAATTCACTTTGGTTTATTGCGCTATCTCTGATAGCACCCGAGATATCACCAGATATATATTGGATTATCCCCTGACACTGAGTGGCCGGCCCCATGAGACGGTGGTCTTCTCGGCCCCTGGTGGTCCGAGGTCGTTCCCGCTGCCCAGATTCATGCGCCACGGCCTCCTACTGACAATGCACTTTGATTTATTGCGCTATCTGTAATAGCACCCGAGATATCACCAGATATATATTGGATATTTCCCTCACCCTGAGTGTCCAGCCCCATGAGACGGTGGTTTTCTCGGCGCCTGGTGGACCGAGGTCGTTCCCGCTGCACAGATTCATGCGCCAGGGCCTCCTGCAGATAATTCAATTTGGTTTATTGCGCTATCTCTAATAGCGCCCGAGATATCACCAGATATGTATTGGATTTTTCCCTGACCCTGAGTGTCCGGCCCCATGAGACTGCGATTTTCTCGGCCCCTGGTGGTCCGAGGTCGTTCCCGTTGCACCGATTCATGCGGCAGGGCCTCCTGCAGATAATTCACTTTGGTTTATTGCGCTATCTCTAATAGCGCCCGAGATATCACCAGATATGTATTGGATTTTTCCCTGACCCTGAGTGTCCGGCCCCATGAGACTGCGGTTTTCTCGGCCCCTGGTGGTCCGAGGTCGTTCCCGCTGCACAGATTCATGGGCCAGGGCCTCCTACAGACAATGCACTTTGATTTATTGCGCTATCTGTAATAGCACACGAGATATCACCAGATATATACTGGATTTTCCCCTGAGCCTGAGTGTCCGGCCCCATGAGACTGTGGTTTTCTCGGCCCCTGGTGGTCCGAGGTCGTTCCCGCTGCACAGATTCATCCGCCAGGGCCTCCTACAGACAATGCACTTTGATTTATTGCGCTATCTGTAATAGCACCCGAGATATCACCAGATATATATTGGATTTTTCACTGACCCTGAGTGTCCGGCCCCATGAGACGGTCGTTTTCTCGGCCCCTGGTGGTCCTAGGTCGTTCCCGCTGCACAGATTCATGCGCCAGGTCCTCCTACAGACAATGGACTTTGATTTATTGCGCTATCTGTAATAGCACCCGAGATATCACCGGATATATATTGGATTTTTCCCAGACCCTGAGTGTCCGGCCCCATGAGACGGTGGTTGTCTCGGCCCCTGGGGGTCCGAGGTCGTTCCCGCTGCACAGATTCATGCATCAGGGCCTCCTACAGACAATGCACTTTGAGTTATTGCGCTATCTGTAATAGCACCCGAGATATCACCAGATATATATTGGATTTTCCCCTGACCCTGAGTGTCCGGCCCCATGAGACTGTGGTTTTCTCGGCCCCTGGTGGTCCGCGGTCGTTGCCGCTGCACAGGTTCATGCCCCAGGGCCTCCTACAGACAATGCCCTTTGATTTATTGCGCTATCTCTAATAGCACCCGAGATATCACCACACATATATTGGATTTTCCCCTGAACCTGAGTGTCCGGCCCCATGAGATGGTGGTTTTCTCGGCCCCTGGTGATCCGAGGTCGTTCCCGCTGCCCAGATTCATGCACCAGGGCCTCTTGCAGACAATTCACTTTGGTTTATTGCGCTATCTCTGATAGCACCCGAGATATCACCAGATATATATTGGATTTTCCCCTGACCCTGAGTGTCCGGCCCCATGAGACTGTGGTTTTCTCGGCCCCTGGTGGTCCGAGGTCGTTCCCGCTGCACAGAATCATGCGCCAGGGCCTCCTACGAGTAATGCACTTTGTTTTATTGCGCTATCTGTAATAGCACCCGAGATATCACCAGATATATATTGGATTTTTCCCTGACCCTGAGTGTCCGGCCCCATGAGACTGTGGTTTTTTCGGCCCTTGGTGGTCCGAGGTCGTTCCCGTTGCACAGATTCATGCGCCAGGGCCTCCTGCAGATAATTCACTTTGATTTATTGCGCTATCTGTAATAGCACCCGAGATATCACCAGATATATATTGGATTTTTCACTGACCCTAAGTGTCCGGCCCCTCGGGACGGTGGTTTTCTCGGCCCCTGGTGGTCCGAGGTCGTTCCCGCTGCACACATTCATGCGCCAGGTCCTCCTGCAGATAATTCCCTTTGGCTTATTGCGCTATCTCTAATAGCACCCGAGATATCACCAGATATATATTGGATTTTTCCCTGACCCTGAGTGTCCGGCCCTATGAGACTGTGGTTTTTTCGGCCCCTGGTGGTCCGAGGTCGTTCCCGTTGCACAGATTCTTGCGCCAGGGCCTCCTACAGATAACTCACTTTGGTTTATTGCGCTATCTATAATAGCACCCGAGATATCACCAGATATATATTGGATTTTTCCCTGACCCTGAGTGTCCGGCCCCATGAGACGGTAGTTTTCTCGGCCCCTGGTGGTCCGAGGTCGTTCCCGTTGCACAGATTCATGCGCCAGGGCCTCCTGCAGATAATTCACTTTGGTTTATTGCGCTATCTCTAATAGCACCCGAGATATCGCCAGATATATATTGGATTTTCCCCTGACCCTGAGTGTCCGGCCCCATGATACGGTGGTTTTCTCGGCCGCTGGTGGTCCGAGGTCGTTCCCCCTGGCCAGATTCATGCGCCAGGGCCACCTACAGACAATGCACTTTGATTTATTGCGCTATCGGTAATAGCACCCGAGATATCACCAGATATATATTGGATTTTTCCCTGACGCTGAGTGTCCGGCCCCATGAGACGGTGGTTTTCTCGGCGCCTGGTGGTCCGAGTTCGTTCCCGCTGCACAGATTCGTGCGCCAGGGCCTCCTAAAGACAATGCACTTTGATTTATTGCGCTATCTGTAATAGCACCCGAGATATCACCAGATATATATTGGATTTTCCCCAGACCCTGAGTGTTCGGCGCCATGTGACTGTAGTTTTCTCGGCCCCTGGTGGTCCGAGGTCGTTCCCGCTGCACAGATTCATGCGCCAGTGCCTTCTACAGACAATTCACTTTGATTTATTGCGCTATCTGTAATAGCAGCCGAGATATCACCAGATATATATTGGATTTTTCACTGACCCTGAGTGTCCGGCCCCATGAGATGGTGGTTTTCTCGGCCCCTGGTGATCCGAGGTCGTTCCCGCTGCACAGATTCATGCACCAGGGCCTCTTGCAGACAATTCACTTTGGTTTATTGCGCTATCACTAATAGCACCCGAGATATCACCAGATATATATTGGATTTTTCACTGACCCTGAGTGTCCGGCCCCATGAGACTGTGGTTTTCTCGGCCCCTGGTGGTCCGAGGTCGTTCCCGTTGCACAGATTCATGCGGCAGGGCCTCCTGCAGATAATTCACTTTGGTTTATTGCGCTATCTCTAATAGCGCCCGAGATATCACCAGATATATATTGGATTGTCCCCTGACCCTGAGTGTCCGGCCCCATGAGACTGTGGTTTTCTCGGCCCCTGGTCGCCCGAGGTCGTTCCCGCTGCACAGATTCATGCGCCAGGGCCTCCTACAAGTAATGCACTTTGATTTATTGCGCTATCTGTAATAGCACCCGAGATATCACCAGATATATATTGGATTTTTCCCTGACCCTGAGTGTCCGGCCCCATGAGACGGTGGTTGTCTCGTCCCTGGTGGTCCGAGGTCGTTCCCGCTGCACAGATTCATGCGCCAGTGCCTTCTACAGACAATTCACTTTGATTTATTGCGCTATCTGTAATAGCACACAAGAAATCACCAGATATATATAGGATTTTTCCCTGACCCTGACTGTCCGGCCCCATGAGACGGTGATTTTCTCGGCCCCTACGGGTCCGAGGTAGTTCCCGCTGCACAGATTCATGCGCCAGGGCCTCCTGCAGATAATTCACTTTGATTTATTGCGCTATCTGTAATAGCACCCAAGATATCACCAGGTATATATTGGATTTTTCACTGACGCTAAGTGTCCGGCCCCTCGGGACGGTGGTTTTCTCGGCCCCTGGTGGTCCGAGGTCGTTCCCGCTGCACAGATTCATGCGCCAGGGCCTCCTACAGACAATGCACTTTGATTTATTGCGCTATCTGTAATAGCACCCGAGATATCACCAGATATATATTGGATTTTTCCCTTACCCAGAGTGTCCGGCCCCATGAGACGGTGGTTTTCACGGCCCCTGGTGGTCCTAGGTCGTTCCCGCTGCACAGATGCATGCGCCAGGGCCTCCTGCAGATAATTCCCTTTGGCTTATTGCGCTATCTCTAATAGCTCCCGAGATATCACCAGATATATATTGGATTTTTCCCTGACCCTGAGTGTCCGGCCCCATGAGACGGTAGTTTTCTCGGCCCCTGGTGGTCCGAGGTCGTTCCCATTGCACACATTCATGCGCCAGGGCCTCCTGCAGATAATTCACGTTGGTTTATTGCGCTATCTCTAATAGCACCCGAGATATCACCAGATATATATTGGATTTTGCCCTGACCCTGAGTGTCCTGCCCCATGAGACTGTGGTTTTCTCGGCTCCTGGTGGTCCGAGGTCGTCCCCGTTGCACAGATTCATGCGCCAGGGCCTCCTGCAGATAATTCGCTTTGGTTTATTGCGCTATCTCTAATAGCACCCGAGATATCACCAGATATATATTGGATTTTCCCCTGACCCTGAGTGTCCGGCCCCATGAGACTGGTTTTCTCGGCCCCTGCTGGTCCGAGGTCGTTCCCGCTGCACAGATTCATGCGCCAGGGCCTCCTACAAGTAATGCACTTTGATTTATTGCGCTATCTGTAATAGCACCCGAGATATCACCAGATATATATTGGATTTTTCCCTGACCCTGAGTGTCCGGCCCCATGAGACGGTGGTTGTCTCGCCCCTGGTGGTCCGAGGTCGTTCCCGCTGCACAGATTCATGCGCCAGTGCCTTCTACAGACAATGCACTTTGATTTATTGCGCTATCTGTAATAGCAGCCGAGATATCACCAGATATATATTGGATTTTTCACTGACCCTGAGTGTCCGGCCCCATGAGACGGTTGTTTTCTCGGCCCCTGGTGGTCCGAGGTCGTTCCCGCTGCACAGATTCATGCGCCAGGGCCTCCTGCAGATAATTCACTTTGGTTTATTGCGCTATCTCTAACAGCACCCAAGATATCACCAGATATATATTGGATTTTTCCCTGGCCCTGAGTGTCCGGCCCCATGAGACTGTGGTTTTTTCGGCCCCTGGTGGTCCGAGGTCGTTCCCGTTGCACAGATTCAGGCGCCAGGGCCTCCTGCAGATAATTCACTTTGATTTATTGCGCTATCTGTAATAGCACCCAAGATATCACCAGGTATATATTGGATTTTTCACTGACCCTAAGTGTCCGGCCCCTCGGGACGGTGGTTTTCTCGGCCCCTGGTGGTCCGAGGTCGTTCCCGCTGCACAGATTCATGCGCCAGGGCCTCCTACAGATAACTAACTTTGGTTTATTGCGCTATCTATAATAGCACCCGAGATATCACCAGATATATATTGGATTTTTCCCTGACCCTGAGTGTCCGGCCCCATGAGACGGTAGTTTTCTCGGCCCCTGGTGGTCCGAGGTCGTTTCCGCTGCACAGATGCATGCGCCAGGGCCTCCTGCAGATAATTCCCTTTGGCTTATTGCGCTATCTCTAATAGCACACGAGATATCACCAGATATATATTGGATTTTCCCCTGACCCTGAGTGGCCGGCCCCATGAGACAGTGGTCTTCTCGGCCCCTGGTGGTCCGAGGTCGTTCCCGCTGTCCAGATTCATGCGCCAGGGCCTCCTACTGACAATGCACTTTGATTTATTGCGCTATCTGTAATAGCACCCGAGATATCACCAGATATATATTTTATATTTCCCTCACCCTGAGTGTCCAGCCCCATGAGACGGTGGTTTTCTCGGCCCCTGGTGGACCGAGGTCGTTCCCGCTGCACAGATTCATGCGCCAGGGCCTCCTGCAGATAATTCACTTTGGTTTATTGCGCTATCTCTAATAGCGCCCGAGATATCACCAGATATGTATTGGATTTTTCCCTGACCCTGAGTGTCCGGCCCCATGAGACTGCGGTTTTCTCGGACCCTGGTGGTCCGAGGTCGTTCCCGCTGCACAGATTCATGCGTCAGGGCCTCCTGCAGACAATGCACTTTGATTTATCGCGCTATCTCTAATGGCACCTGATATATCACCAGATATATGATGGATTTTTCCCTGACCCTGTGTGTCCGGCCCCATGAGACGGTGGTTTTCTCGGCCGCTGGAGATCCGAGGTCGCTCCCGCTGCGCAGAATCATGCGCAAGGGCTTCCTGCAGACAATGCACTTTGATTTATTGCGCTATCTGTAATAGCACCAGAGATATCACCAGATATATATTGGATTTTCCCCTGACCTGAGTGTCCGCCCCATGAGACTGTGGTTTTCTCGGCACCTGGTGGTCCTAGGTCGTTCCCGTTGCACAGATTCATGCCCCAGGGCCTCCTGCAGATAATTCACTTTGGTTTATTGCGCTATCTCTAATAGCACCCGAGATATCACCAGATATATATTGGATTTTTCACTGACCCTGAGTGTCCGGCCCCATGAGATGGTGTTTTTCTCGGCCCCTGGTGGTCCGAGGTCGTTCCCGCTGCACAGAATCATGCGCCAGGGCTTCCTGCAGACAATGCACTTTGGTTTATTGCGCTATCTCTAATAGCACCCGAGATATCACCACACATATATTGGATTTTCCCCTGAACCTGAGTGTCCGGCCCCATGAGATGGTGGTTTTCTCGGCCCCTGGTGATCCGAGGTCGTTCCCGCTGCACAGATTCATGCACCAGGGCCTCTTGCAGACAATTCACTTTGGTTTATTGCGCTATCTCTGATAGCACCCGAGATATCACCAGATATATATTGGATTTTCCCCTGACCCTGAGTGTCCGGCCCCATGAGACTGTGGTTTTCTTGGACCCTGGTGGTCCGAGGTCGTTCCCGCTGCACAGAATCATGCGCCAGGGCCTCCTACAAGTAATGCACTTTGATTTATTGCGCTATCGGTAATAGCACCCGAGATATCACCAGATATATATTGATTTTTCCCTGACCCTGAGTGTCCGGTCCCATGAGACGGTGGTTTTCTCGGCGCCTGGTGGTCCGAGGTCGTTCCCGCTGCACAGATTCGTGCGGCAGGGCCTCCAACAGACAATGCACTTTGATTTATTGCGCTATCTGTAATAGCACCCGAGATATCACCAGATATATGCTGCATTTTTACATGACCTTGGGTGACGGATTCCGAATATCACTAATTTTCTCGGCCCCTGGTGGTCCGAGGTCGTTCCTGCTGCACAGATTCAATCGCCAGTGCCTCCTACAGACAATGCACTTTGATTTATTGCGCTATCTGTAATAGCACCCGAGATATCACCAGATATATATTGGATTTTTCACTGACCCTAAGTGTCCGGCCCCTCGGGACGGTGGTTTTCTCGGCCCCTGGTGGACTGAAGTCGTTCCCGCTGCACAGATTCATGCGCCAGGGCCTCCTACAGATAACTCACTTTGGTTTATTGCGCTATCTATAATAGCACCCGAGATATCACCAGATATATATTGGATTTTTCCCTGACCCTGAGTGTCCCGGCCCCATGAGACGGTAGTTTTCTCAGCCCCTGGTGGTCCGAGGTCGTTCCCGCTGCACAGATTCATGCGCCAGGGCCTCCCACAGACAATGCACTTTGATTTATTGCGCTATCTGTAATAGCACCCGAGATATCACCACATATATATATTGGATTTTTCAATGTCCCAGAGTGTCCGGCCCCATGAGACGGTGGTTTTCTCGGCCCCTGGTGGTCCGAGGTCGTTCCCGCTGCACACATTCATGCGCCAGGGCCTCCTGCAGATAATTCCCTTTGGCTTATTGCGCTATCTCTAATAGCACCCGAGATATCACCAGATATATATTGGGTTTTCCCCTGACACTGATTGGCCGGCCCCATGAGACGGTGGTCTTCTCGGCCCCTGGTTGTCCGAGGTCGTTCCCGCTGCCCAGATTCATGCGCCACGGCCTCCTACTGACAATGCACTTTGATTTATTGCCCTATCTGTAATAGCACCCGAGATATCACCAGATATATATTGGATATTTCCCTCACCCTGAGTGTCCAGCCCCATGAGACGGTGGTTTTCTCGGCGCCTGGTGGACCGAGGTCGTTCCCGCTGCACACATTCATGCGCCAGGGCCTCCTGCAGATAATTCCCTTTGGCTTATTGCGCTATCTCTAATAGCACCCGAGATATCACCAGATATATATTGGATTTTCCCCTGACACTGATTGGCCGGCCCCATGAGACGGTGGTTTTCTCGGCCCCTGGTCGTCCGAGGTCGTTCCCGCTGCACAGATTCATGCGCCAGGGCCCCTTACAGACAGTGCACTTTGATTTATTGCGCTATCTGTAATAGGACCCGAGATATCACCAGATATATATTGGATTTTCCCCTGACCCTGAGTGTCCGGCCCCATGAGACGGTGATTTTCTCGGCCCCTACGGGTCCGAGGTCGTTCCCGCTGCACAGATTCATGCGCCAGGGCCTCCTGCAGATAATTCACTTTGGTTTATTGCGCTATCTCTAACAGCACCCAAGATATCACCAGATATATATTGGATTTTTCCCTGGCCCTGAGTGTCCGGCCCCATGAGACTGTGGTTTTTTCGGCCCCTGGTGGTCCGAGGTCGTTCCCGTTGCACAGATTCATGCGCCAGGGCCCCCTGCAGATAATTCACTTTGATTTATTGCGCTATCTGTAATAGCACCCAAGATATCACCAGGTATATATTGGATTTTTCACTGACCCTAAGTGTCCGGCCCCTCGGGACGGTGGTTTTCTCGGCCCCTGGTGGTCCGAGGTCGTTCCCGCTGCACAGATTCATGCGCCAGGGCCTCCTACAGATAACTAACTTTGGGTTATTGCGCTATCTATAATAGCACCCGAGATATCACCAGATATATATTGGATTTTTCCCTGACCCTGAGTGTCCGGCCCCATGAGACGGTAGTTTTCTCGGCCCCTGGTGGTCCGAGGTCGTTCCCGCTACACAGATGCATGCGCCAGGGCCTCCTGCAGATAATTCCCTTTGGCTTATTGCGCTATCTCTAATAGCACACGAGATATCACCAGATATATATTGGATTTTCCCCTGACCCTGAGTGGCCGGCCCCATGAGACTGTGGTTTTCTCGGCCCCTGGTGGTCCGAGGTCGTTCCCGCTGCCCAGATTCATGCGCCAGGGCATCCTACTGACAATGCACTTTGATTTATTGCGCTATCTGTAATAGCACCCGAGATATCACCAGATATATATTGGATATTTCCCTCACCCTGAGTGTCCAGCCCCATGAGACGGTGGTTTTCTCTGCCCCTGGTGGACCGAGGTCGTTCCCGCTGCACAGATTCATGCGCCAGGGCCTCCTGCAGATAATTCACTTTGGTTTATTGCGCTATCTCTAATAGCGCCCGAGATATCACCAGATATGTATTGGATTTTGCCCTGACCCTGAGTGTCCGGCCCCATGAGACTGTGGTTTTCTCGGCCCCTGGTGGTCCGAGGTCGTTCCCGCTGCCCAGATTCATGCGCCAGGGCATCCTACTGACAATGCACTTTGATTTATTGCGCTATCTGTAATAGCACCCGAGATATCACCAGATATATATTTTATATTTCCCTCACCCTGAGTGTCCAGCCCCATTGAGACGGTGGTTTTCTCGGCCCCTGGTGGACCGAGGTCGTTCCCGCTGCACAGATTCATGCGCCATGGCCTCCTACAGACAATGCGCGTTGGTTTATTGCGCTATCTGTAATAGCACCCGAGATATCACCAGATATATATTGGATTTTTGCCTGACTCTGAGTTCTCGGCCCCATGTGACTGTGGTTTTCTCGGCCCCTGGTGGTCCGAGGTCGTTCCCGCTGCACAGATTCATGCGTCAGGGCCTCCTGCAGACAATGCACTTCGATTTATCGCGCTATCTCTAATGGCACCTGATATATCACCAGATATATGATGGATTTTTCCCTGACCCTGTGTGTCCGGCCCCATGAGACGGTGGTTTTCTCGGCCGCTGGAGATCCGAGGTCGTTCCCGCTGCGCAGAATCATGCGCAAGGGCTTCCTGCAGACAATGCACTTTGATTTATTGCGCTATCTGTAATAGCACCCGAGATATCACCAGATATATATTGGATTTTCCCCTGACCCTGAGTGTCCGGCCCCATGAGACTGTGGTTTTCTCGGCCCCTGGTGGTCCGAGGTCGTTCCCGCTGCACAGATACATGCGCCAGGGCCTCCTACAGACAATGCACTTTGATTTATTGCGCTATCTGTAATAGCACCAGAGATATCACCAGATATATATTGGATTTTCCCCTGACCCTGAGTGTCCGGCCCCATGAGACTGTGGTTTTCTCGGCCCCTGGTGGTCCTATGTCGTTCCCGTTGCACAGATTCATGCCCCAGGGCCTCCTGCAGATAATTCACTTTGGTTTATTGCGCCATCTCTAATAGCACCCGAGATATCACCAGATATATATTGGATTTTCCCCTGACCCTGAGTGTCCGGCCCCATGAGACTGTGGTTTTCTCGGCCCCTGGTGGTCCGAGGTCGTTCCCGCTGCACAGAATCATGCGCCAGGGCCTCCTACAAGTAATGCACTTTGTTTTATTGCGCTATCTGTAATAGCACCCGAGATATCACCAGATATATATTGGATTTTTCCCTGACCCTGAGTGTCCGGCCCCATGAGACTGTGGTTTTTTCGGCCCCTGGTGGTCCGAGGTCGTTCCCGTTGCACAGATTCATGCGCCAGGGCCTCCTGCAGATAATTCACTTTGATTTATTGCGCTATCTGTAATAGCACCCGAGATATCACCAGATATATATTGGATTTTTCACTGACCCTGAGTGTCCGGCCCCATGAGACGGTGGTTTTCTCGGCGCCTGGTGGACCGAGGTCGTTCCCGCTGCACAGATTCATGCGCCAGCGCCGCCTGCAGATAATTCAATTTGGTATATTGCGCTATCTCTAATAGCGCCCGAGATATCACCAGATATGTATTGGATTTTTCCCTGACCCTGAGTGTCCGGCCCCATGAGACTGCGGTTTTCTCGGCCCCTGGTGGTCCGAGGTCGTTCCCGCTGCACACATTCATGCGCCAGGGCCTCCTGCAGATAATTCACTTTGGTTTATTGCGCTATCTCTAATAGCACCCGAGATATCTCCAGATATATATTGGATTTTGCCCTGACCCTGAGTGTCCGGCCCCATGAGACTGTGGTTTTCTCGGCCCCTGGTGGTCCGAGGTCGTTCCCGCTGCACAGATTCATGCGCCAGGGCCTCCTACAGACAATGCACTTTGATTTATTGCGCTATCTCTAACAGCACCCAAGATATCAGCAGATATATATTGGATTTTTCACTGACCCTGAGTGTCCAGCCCCATGAGACGGTGGTTTTCTCGGCGCCTGGTGGACCGAGGTCGTTCCCGCTGCACAGATTCATCCGCCAGGGCCTCCTGCAGATAATTCACTTTGGTTTATTGCGCTGTCTCTAATAGCACCCGAGATATCACCAGATATATATTGGATTTTCCCCTGACCCTGAGTGTCCGGCCCCATGAGACTGTGGTTTTCTCGGCCCCTGGTGGTCTGAGGTCGTTCCCGCTGCACAGATTCATGCGCCAGGGCCTCCTACAGACAATGCACTTTGATTTATTGCGCTATCTGTAATAGCACCCGAGATATCACCAGATATATATTGGATTTTCCCCTGACCCTGAGTGTCCGGCCCCATGAGACTGTGGTTTTCTCGGCCCCTGGTGGTCTGAGGTCGTTCCCGCTGCACAGATTCATGCGCCAGGGCCTCCTACAGACAATGCAGTTTGATTTATTGCGCTATCTGTAATAGCACCCGAGATATCACCAGACATATATTGGATTTTTCCGTGACCCTGAGTGTCCGGCCCCATGAGACGGTGGTTTCCTCGGCCCCTGGTGGTCCGAAGTCGTTCACGCTGCACAGATTCATGCGCCAGGGCCTCCTACAGACAATGCACGTAGATTTATTGCGCTATCTCTAATAGCACCCAAGATATCACCAGATATATATAGGATTTTTCCCTGACCCTGACTGTCCTGCCCCATGAGACGGTGATTTTCTCGGCCCCTACGGGTCCGACGTCGTTCCCGCTGCACAGATTCATGCGCCAGGGCCTCCTGCAGATAATTCACTTTGGTTTATTGCGCTGTATCTAATAGTACCCGAGATATCACCAGATATATATTGGATTTTCCCCTGACCCTGAGTGTCCGGCCCCATGAGACTGTGGTTTTCTCGGCCCCTGGTGGTCTGAGGTCGTTCCCGCTGCACAGATTCATGCGCCAGGGCCTCCTACAGACAATGCACTTTGATTTATTGCGCTATCTGTAATAGCACCCGAGATATCACCAGATATATATTGGATTTTCCCCTGACCCTGAGTGTCCGGCCCCATGAGACTGTGGTTTTCTCGGCCCCTGGTGGTCCGAGGTCGTTCCCGTTGCACAGATTCATGCGCCAGGGCATCCTGAAGATAATTCACTTTGGTTTATTGCGCTATCTCTAATAGCACCCGAGATATCGCCAGATATATATTGGATTTTCCCCTGACCCTGAGTGTCCGGCCCCATGAGACGGTGGTTTTCTCGGCCGCTGGTGGTCCGAGGTCGTTCCCGCTGGCCAGATTCATGCGCCAGGGCCACCTACAAACAATGCACTTTGATTTATTGCGCTATCTGTAATAGCACCCGAGATATCACCAGACATATATTGGATTTTTCCGTGACCCTGAGTGTCCGGCCCCATGAGACGGTGGTTTCCTCGGCCCCTGGTGGTCCGAAGTCGTTCCCGCTGCACAGATTCATGCGCCAGGGCCTCCTACAGACAATGCACTTAGATTTATTGCGCTATCTCTAATAGCACCCAAGATATCACCAGATATATATAGGATTTTTCCCTGACCCTGATTGTCCTGCCCCATGAGACGGTGATTTTCTCGGCCCCTACGGGTCCGACGTCGTTCCCGCTGCACAGATTCATGCGCCAGGGCCTCCTGCAGATAATTCACTTTGGTTTATTGCTCTACCTCTAACAGCACCCAAGATATCACCAGATATATATTGGATTTTTCACTGACCCTAAGTGTCCGGCCCCTCGGGACGGTGGTTTTCTCGGCCCCTGGTGGACCGAGGTCGTTCCCGCTGCACAGATTCATGCGCCACGGCCTCCTACAGATAACTCACTTTGGTTTATTGCGCTATCTATAATAGCACCCGAGATATCACCAGATATATATTGGATTTTTCCCTGACCCTGAGTGTCCGGCCCCATGAGACGGTAGTTTTCTCGGCCCCTGGTGGTCCGAGGTCGTTCCCGCTGCACAGATTCATGCGCCAGGGCCTCCTACAGACAATGCACTTTGATTTATTGCGCTATCTGTAATAGCACCCGAGATATCACCACATATATATTGGATTTTTCAATGACCCAGAGTGTCCGGCCCCATGAGACGGTGGTTTTCTCGGCCCCTGGTGGTCCGAGGTCGTTCCCGCTGCCCAGATTCATGCGCCACGGCCTCCTACTGACAATGCACTTTGATTTATTGCGCTATCCGTAATAGCACCCGAGATATCACCAGATATATATTGGATTTTTCCCTGACCCTGAGTGTCCAGCCCCATGAGACGGTGGTTTTCTCGGCGCCTGGTGGACCGAGGTCGTTCCCGCTGCACAGATTCATGCGCCAGGGCCTCCGGCAGATAATTCAATTTGGTTTATTGCGCTATCTCTAATAGTGCCCGAGATATCACCAGATATATATTGGATTTTTCCCTTACCCTGAGTGTCCGTCCCCATGAGACGGTGGTTTTCTCGGACCCTGGTGGTCCTAGGTCGTTCCCGCTGCACAGATGCATGCGACAGGGCCTCCTGCAGATAATTCCCTTTGATTTATTGCGCTATCTGTAATAGCACCCGAGATATCACCAGATAAATATTGGATTTTCCCCTGACCCTGAGTGTCCGGCCCCATGAGACGGTGGTTTTCTCGGCCCCTGGTGGTGCGAGGTCGTTCCCGCTGACCACGTTTATGCTCGAGGGCCTCCTACAGACAATGCACTTTGATTTATTGCGCTATCTGTAATAGCACCCGAGATATCACCAGATATATATTGGATTTTCCCCTGACCCTGACTGTCCGGCCCCTTGAGACTGTCGTTTTCTCGGCCCCTGGTGGTCCGAGGTCGTTCCCGTTGCACAGATTCATGCGCCAGGGCCTCCTGCAGATAATTCACTTTGGTTTATTGCGCTATCTCTAATAGCACCCGAGATATCACCAGATATATATTGGATTTTCCCCTGACCCTGAGTGTCCGGCCCCATGAGACTGTGGTTTCCACGGCCCCTGGGGGTCCGAGGTCGTTCCCGCTGCACAGATTCATGCGCCTGGTCCTCCTGCAGATAATTCACTTTCGTTTATTACGCTATCTCTAATAGCACCCGAGATATCACCAGATATATATTGGATTTTTCCCTTACCCTGAGTGACCGGCCCCATGAGACGGTGGTTTTCTCGGCCCCTGGTGGTCCTAGGTCGTTCCCGCTGCACAGATGCATGCGCCAGGGCCTCCTGCAGATAATTCCCTTTGGCTTATTGCGCTATCTCTAATAGCACCCGAGATATCACCAGATATATATTGGATTTTCCCCTGACCCTGAGTGGCCGGCCCCATGAGACCGTGGTCTTCTCGGCACCTGGTGGTCCGAGGTCGTTCCCGCTGCCCAGATTCATGCGCCACGGCCTCCTACTGACAATGCACTTTGATTTATTGCGCTATCTGTAATAGCACCCGAGATATCACCAGATATATATTGGATTTTCCCCTGACCCTGAGTTTCCGACCCCATGAGAAGGTAGTTTTCTCGGCCCCTGGTGGTCCCAGGTCGTTCCCGCTGCACAGATTCATGCGCTAGGGCCTCCTGCAGACAATGCAATTGATTTATTGCGCTATCTCTAATAGCACCCGAGATATCACCAGATATATATTTCATTTTTCCCTGACCCAGACAGTCCGGCCTCATGAGTTGGTGATTTTCTCGGCCCCTGGTGGTCTGAGGTCGTTCCCGCTGCACAGATTCATGCGCCAGGGCCTCCTGCAGACAATGCACTTTGATTTATAGCGCTATCTCAAATAGCTCCCGAGATATCACCTGATTTATAATGGATTTTTCCCTGCCCCTGAGTGTCCGGCCCCATGAGACGGTAGTTTTCTCGGCCCCTGGTGGTCCGAGGTCGTTCCCGCTGCACAGATTCATGTGCTAGGGCCTCCGGCAGACAATGCACTTTAGATTTATTTCGCTATCTCTAATAGCACCCGAGATATCACCAGATATATATTGCATTTTTCCCTGACCCTGACAGTCCGGCCCCATGAGACGGTGACTTTCTCGGCCCCTGGTGGTCCGAGGTCGTTCCCGCTGCACATATTCATGCGCTAGGGCCTCCTGCAGACAATGCACTTTGATTAATTGTGCAATCTCTAATAGCACCCGAGATATCACCAGATATATATTGGATTTCTCCCTGACCCTGACAGTCCGACCCCATGAGACGGTGGTTTTCTCGGCCCCTGGTGGTCCGAGGTCGTTCCCGCTGCACAGATTCATGCGCCGGTGCCTCCTGCAGACAATGCAGTTCGAATTATTTCGCTATCTCTAATAGCACCCGAGATATCAACAGATATATATTCGATTTTTCCTTGACCCTGACAGTCCGGCCCCATGTGTCGATGGTTTTCTCGGCCCCTGGTTGTCTGATGCCGTTCCTGCTGCACAGATACATGCGCCAGGGCCTCCTGCAGATAATTCAGTTTGATTTAGTGCGGTATCTGTAAGAGCACCCGAGATATCACCAGATATATATTGGATTTTTCCCCGACCCTGAGTGTCCGCCCCATGAGACGGTGGTTTTATCGGCCCCTGGTGGTCCGAGGTCGTTCCCGCTGCCCAGATTCATCCGCCAGGGCCTCCTACAGACAATGCACTTTGGTTTATTGCGCTATCTCTAATAGCACCCGAGATATCACCAGATATATATTGGATTTTTCCCTGACCCTGAGTGTCCGGCCCCATCAGACGATGGTTTTCTCGGCCCGTGGTGGTCCGAGGGCGTTCCCGCTTGCCAGATTCATGCGCCAGGGCCTCCTACAGACAATGCACTTTGATTTATTGCGCTATCTCTAATAGCACCCGAGATATCACCAGATATATATTGGATTTTCCCCTGACCCTGAGTGTCCGGCCCCATGAGACTGTGGTTTTCTCGGCCCCTGGTTGTCCGATGTCGTTCTCGCTGGCCCGATTCATGCGCCAGGGTCTCCTACAGATCAGGCACTTTGATTTATTGCGCTATCTGTAATAGCACCCGAGATATCACCAGATATATATTGCATTTTTCCCCGACCCTGAGTGTCCGGCCCCATGAGACGGTGGTTTTCTCGGCCCCTAGTGTTCCGAGGTCGTTCCCGCTGCACAGATTCATGCGCCAGGGCCCCCTGCAGATAATTCAGTTTGGTTTAGTGCGGTATCTCTAAAAGCACCCGAGATATCACCAGATATATATTGGATTTTTCCCTCACCCTGAGTGTCCGGCCCCATGAGACGGTGGCTTTCTCGGCCTCTGGTTGTCCGAGGTCGTTCGAGCTGCACAGATTCATGCGCCAGTGCCTCCTACAGACAATGCACTTTGATTTATTGCGCTATCTGTAATAGCACCCGAGATAACACCACATATATATTGGATTTTTCCCTGACCCTGAGTGTCCGGCCCCATGAGACGGTGGTTTTCTCGGCCCCTGGTGGACCGAGGTCGTTCCCGCTACACAGATGCATGCGCCAGGGCCTCCTGCAGATAATTCACTTTGGTTTATTGCGCTTTCTCTAATAGCACCCGAGATATCACCAGATATATATTGGATTTTCCCCTGACCCTGAGTGTCCGGCCCCATGAGACTGTGGTTTTCTCGGCCCCTGGTTGTCCGATGTCGTTCTCGCTGGCCCGATTCATGCGCCAGGGTCTCCTACAGATCAGGCACTTTGATTTATTGCGCTATCTGTAATAGCACCCGAGATATCACCAGATATATATTGCATTTTTCCCCGACCCTGAGTGTCCGGCCCCATGAGACGGTGGTTTTCTCGGCCCCTAGTGTTCCGAGGTCGTTCCCGCTGCACAGATTCATGCGCCAGGGCCCCCTGCAGATAATTCAGTTTGGTTTAGTGCGGTATCTCTAAAAGCACCCGAGATATCACCAGATATATATTGGATTTTTCCCTCACCCTGAGTGTCCGGCCCCATGAGACGGTGGCTTTCTCGGCCTCTGGTTGTCCGAGGTCGTTCGAGCTGCACAGATTCATGCGCCAGTGCCTCCTACAGACAATGCACTTTGATTTATTGCGCTATCTGTAATAGCACCCGAGATAACACCACATATATATTGGATTTTTCCCTGACCCTGAGTGTCCGGCCCCATGAGACGGTGGTTTTCTCGGCCCCTGGTGGACCGAGGTCGTTCCCGCTACACAGATGCATGCGCCAGGGCCTCCTGCAGATAATTCACTTTGGTTTATTGCGCTTTCTCTAATAGCACCCGAGATATCACCAGATATATATTGCATTTTTCCCTGACCCTGACAGTCCGGCCCCATGAGATGGTGACTTTCTCGGCCCCTGGTGGTCCGAGGTCGTTCCCGCTGCACATATTCATGCGCTAGGGCCTCCTGCAGACAATGCACTTTGATTAATTGTGCAATCTCTAATAGCACCCGAGATATCACCAGATATATATTGGATTTCTCTCTGACCCTGACAGTCCGACCCCATGAGACGGTGGTTTTCTCGGCCCCTGGTGATCCGAGGTCGTTCCCGCTGCACAGATTCATGCGCCGGTGCCTCCTGCAGACAATGCAGTTCGAATTATTTCGCTATCTCTAATAGCACCCGAGATATCAACAGATATATATTCGATTTTTCCTTGACCCTGACAGTCCGGCCCCATGTGTCGATGGTTTTCTCGGCCCCTGGTTGTCTGATGTCGTTCCTGCTGCACAGATTCATGCGCCAGGGCCTCCTGCAGATAATTCACTTTGGTTTATTGCGCTATCTCTAATAGCGCCCGAGATATCACCAGATATGTATTGGATTTTGCCCTGACCCTGAGTGTCCGGCCCCATGAGACTGTGGTTTTCTCGGCCCCTGGTGGTCCGAGGTCGTTCCCGCTGCCCAGATTCATGCGCCAGGGCATCCTACTGACAATGCACTTTGATTTATTGCGCTATCTGTAATAGCACCCGAGATATCACCAGATATATATTTTATATTTCCCTCACCCTGAGTGTCCAGCCCCATTGAGACGGTGGTTTTCTCGGCCCCTGGTGGACCGAGGTCGTTCCCGCTGCACAGATTCATGCGCCATGGCCTCCTACAGACAATGCGCGTTGGTTTATTGCGCTATCTGTAATAGCACCCGAGATATCACCAGATATATATTGGATTTTTGCCTGACTCTGAGTTCTCGGCCCCATGTGACTGTGGTTTTCTCGGCCCCTGGTGGTCCGCGGTCGTTCCCGCTGCACAGATTCATGCGTCAGGGCCTCCTGCAGACAATGCACTTCGATTTATCGCGCTATCTCTAATGGCACCTGATATATCACCAGATATATGATGGATTTTTCCCTGACCCTGTGTGTCCGGCCCCATGAGACGGTGGTTTTCTCGGCCGCTGGAGATCCGAGGTCGTTCCCGCTGCGCAGAATCATGCGCAAGGGCTTCCTGCAGACAATGCACTTTGATTTATTGCGCTATCTGTAATAGCACCCGAGATATCACCAGATATATATTGGATTTTCCCCTGACCCTGAGTGTCCGGCCCCATGAGACTGTGGTTTTCTCGGCCCCTGGTGGTCCGAGGTCGTTCCCGCTGCACAGATACATGCGCCAGGGCCTCCTACAGACAATGCACTTTGATTTATTGCGCTATCTGTAATAGCACCAGAGATATCACCAGATATATATTGGATTTTCCCCTGACCCTGAGTGTCCGGCCCCATGAGACTGTGGTTTTCTCGGCCCCTGGTGGTCCTATGTCGTTCCCGTTGCACAGATTCATGCCCCAGGGCCTCCTGCAGATAATTCACTTTGGTTTATTGCGCCATCTCTAATAGCACCCGAGATATCACCAGATATATATTGGATTTTCCCCTGACCCTGAGTGTCCGGCCCCATGAGACTGTGGTTTTCTCGGCCCCTGGTGGTCCGAGGTCGTTCCCGCTGCACAGATTCATGCGCCAGGGCCCCTTACAGATAGTGCACTTTGATTTATTGCGCTATCTGTAATAGGACCCGAGATATCACCAGATATATGATGGATTTTTCCCTGACCCTGTGTGTCCGGCCCCATGAGACGGTGGTTTTCTCGGCCGCTGGAGATCCGAGGTCGCTCCCGCTGCGCAGAATCATGCGCAAGGGCTTCCTGCAGACAATGCACTTTGATTTATTGCGCTATCTCTAATAGCACCCGAGATATCACCACACATATATTGGATTTTCTCCTGAACCTGAGTGTCCGGCCCCATGAGATGGTGGTTTTCTCGGCCCCCGGTTAATGGAGGTCGTTCCCGCTGCACAGATTCATGCACCAGGGCCTCTTGCAGACAATTCACTTTGGTTTATTGCGCTATCTCTGATAGCACCCGAGATATCACCAGATATATATTGGATTTTCCCCTGACCCTGAGTGTCCGGCCCCATGAGACTGTGGTTTTCTCGGCCCCTGGTGGTCCGAGGTCGTTCCCGCTGCACAGAATCATGCGCCAGGGCCTCCTACAAGTAATGCACTTTGTTTTATTGCGCTATCTGTAATAGCACCCGAGATATCACCAGATATATATTGGATTTTTCCCTGACCCTGAGTGTCCGGCCCCATGAGACTGTGGTTTTTTCGGCCCCTGGTGGTCCGAGGTCGTTCCCGTTGCACAGATTCATGCGCCAGGGCCTCCTGCAGATAATTCACTTTGATTTATTGCGCTATCTGTAATAGCACCCGAGATATCACCAGATATATATTGGATTTTTCACTGACCCTGAGTGTCCGGCCCCATGAGACGGTGGTTTTCTCGGCGCCTGGTGGACCGAGGTCGTTCCCGCTGCACAGATTCATGCGCCAGCGCCGCCTGCAGATAATTCAATTTGGTATATTGCGCTATCTCTAATAGCGCCCGAGATATCACCAGATATGTATTGGATTTTTCCCTGACCCTGAGTGTCCGGCCCCATGAGACTGCGGTTTTCTCGGCCCCTGGTGGTCCGAGGTCGTTCCCGCTGCACACATTCATGCGCCAGGGCCTCCTGCAGATAATTCACTTTGGTTTATTGCGCTATCTCTAATAGCACCCGAGATATCTCCAGATATATATTGGATTTTGCCCTGACCCTGAGTGTCCGGCCCCATGAGACTGTGGTTTTCTCGGCCCCTGGTGGTCCGAGGTCGTTCCCGCTGCACAGATTCATGCGCCAGGGCCTCCTACAGACAATGCAGTTTGATTTATTGCGCTATCTGTAATAGCACCCGAGATATCACCAGACATATATTGGATTTTTCCGTGACCCTGAGTGTCCGGCCCCATGAGACGGTGGTTTCCTCGGCCCCTGGTGGTCCGAAGTCGTTCACGCTGCACAGATTCATGCGCCAGGGCCTCCTACAGACAATGCACGTAGATTTATTGCGCTATCTCTAATAGCACCCAAGATATCACCAGATATATATAGGATTTTTCCCTGACCCTGACTGTCCTGCCCCATGAGACGGTGATTTTCTCGGCCCCTACGGGTCCGACGTCGTTCCCGCTGCACAGATTCATGCGCCAGGGCCTCCTGCAGATAATTCACTTTGGTTTATTGCGCTGTATCTAATAGTACCCGAGATATCACCAGATATATATTGGATTTTCCCCTGACCCTGAGTGTCCGGCCCCATGAGACTGTGGTTTTCTCGGCCCCTGGTGGTCTGAGGTCGTTCCCGCTGCACAGATTCATGCGCCAGGGCCTCCTACAGACAATGCACTTTGATTTATTGCGCTATCTGTAATAGCACCCGAGATATCACCAGATATATATTGGATTTTCCCCTGACCCTGAGTGTCCGGCCCCATGAGACTGTGGTTTTCTCGGCCCCTGGTGGTCCGAGGTCGTTCCCGTTGCACAGATTCATGCGCCAGGGCATCCTGAAGATAATTCACTTTGGTTTATTGCGCTATCTCTAATAGCACCCGAGATATCGCCAGATATATATTGGATTTTCCCCTGACCCTGAGTGTCCGGCCCCATGAGACGGTGGTTTTCTCGGCCGCTGGTGGTCCGAGGTCGTTCCCGCTGGCCAGATTCATGCGCCAGGGCCACCTACAAACAATGCACTTTGATTTATTGCGCTATCTGTAATAGCACCCGAGATATCACCAGACATATATTGGATTTTTCCGTGACCCTGAGTGTCCGGCCCCATGAGACGGTGGTTTCCTCGGCCCCTGGTGGTCCGAAGTCGTTCCCGCTGCACAGATTCATGCGCCAGGGCCCCCTGCAGATAATTCAGTTTGGTTTAGTGCGGTATCTCTAAAAGCACCCGAGATATCACCAGATATATATTGGATTTTTCCCTCACCCTGAGTGTCCGGCCCCATGAGACGGTGGCTTTCTCGGCCTCTGGTTGTCCGAGGTCGTTCGAGCTGCACAGATTCATGCGCCAGTGCCTCCTACAGACAATGCACTTTGATTTATTGCGCTATCTGTAATAGCACCCGAGATAACACCACATATATATTGGATTTTTCCCTGACCCTGAGTGTCCGGCCCCATGAGACGGTGGTTTTCTCGGCCCCTGGTGGACCGAGGTCGTTCCCGCTACACAGATGCATGCGCCAGGGCCTCCTGCAGATAATTCACTTTGGTTTATTGCGCTTTCTCTAATAGCACCCGAGATATCACCAGATATATATTGCATTTTTCCCTGACCCTGACAGTCCGGCCCCATGAGATGGTGACTTTCTCGGCCCCTGGTGGTCCGAGGTCGTTCCCGCTGCACATATTCATGCGCTAGGGCCTCCTGCAGACAATGCACTTTGATTAATTGTGCAATCTCTAATAGCACCCGAGATATCACCAGATATATATTGGATTTCTCCCTGACCCTGACAGTCCGACCCCATGAGACGGTGGTTTTCTCGGCCCCTGGTGGTCCGAGGTCGTTCCCGCTGCACAGATTCATGCGCCGGTGCCTCCTGCAGACAATGCAGTTCGAATTATTTCGCTATCTCTAATAGCACCCGAGATATCAACAGATATATATTCGATTTTTCCTTGACCCTGACAGTCCGGCCCCATGTGTCGATGGTTTTCTCGGCCCCTGGTTGTCTGATGTCGTTCCTGCTGCACAGATACATGCGCCAGGGCCTCCTGCAGATAATTCAGTTTGATTTAGTGCGGTATCTGTAAGAGCACCCGAGATATCACCAGATATATATTGGATTTTTCCCCGACCCTGAGTGTCCGCCCCATGAGACGGTGGTTTTATCGGCCCCTGGTGGTCCGAGGTCGTTCCCGCTGCCCAGATTCATCCGCCAGGGCCTCCTACAGACAATGCACTTTGGTTTATTGCGCTATCTCTAATAGCACCCGAGATATCACCAGATATATATTGGATTTTTCCCTGACCCTGAGTGTCCGGCCCCATCAGACGATGGTTTTCTCGGCCCGTGGTGGTCCGAGGGCGTTCCCGCTTGCCAGATTCATGCGCCAGGGCCTCCTACAGACAATGCACTTTGATTTATTGCGCTATCTCTAATAGCACCCGAGATATCACCAGATATATATTGGATTTTCCCCTGACCCTGAGTGTCCGGCCCCATGAGACTGTGGTTTTCTCGGCCCCTGGTTGTCCGATGTCGTTCTCGCTGGCCCGATTCATGCGCCAGGGTCTCCTACAGATCAGGCACTTTGATTTATTGCGCTATCTGTAATAGCACCCGAGATATCACCAGATATATATTGCATTTTTCCCCGACCCTGAGTGTCCGGCCCCATGAGACGGTGGTTTTCTCGGCCCCTAGTGTTCCGAGGTCGTTCCCGCTGCACAGATTCATGCGCCAGGGCCCCCTGCAGATAATTCAGTTTGGTTTAGTGCGGTATCTCTAAAAGCACCCGAGATATCACCAGATATATATTGGATTTTTCCCTCACCCTGAGTGTCCGGCCCCATGAGACGGTGGCTTTCTCGGCCTCTGGTTGTCCGAGGTCGTTCGAGCTGCACAGATTCATGCGCCAGTGCCTCCTACAGACAATGCACTTTGATTTATTGCGCTATCTGTAATAGCACCCGAGATAACACCACATATATATTGGATTTTTCCCTGACCCTGAGTGTCCGGCCCCATGAGACGGTGGTTTTCTCGGCCCCTGGTGGACCGAGGTCGTTCCCGCTACACAGATGCATGCGCCAGGGCCTCCTGCAGATAATTCACTTTGGTTTATTGCGCTTTCTCTAATAGCACCCGAGATATCACCAGATATATATTGCATTTTTCCCTGACCCTGACAGTCCGGCCCCATGAGATGGTGACTTTCTCGGCCCCTGGTGGTCCGAGGTCGTTCCCGCTGCACATATTCATGCGCTAGGGCCTCCTGCAGACAATGCACTTTGATTAATTGTGCAATCTCTAATAGCACCCGAGATATCACCAGATATATATTGGATTTCTCTCTGACCCTGACAGTCCGACCCCATGAGACGGTGGTTTTCTCGGCCCCTGGTGATCCGAGGTCGTTCCCGCTGCACAGATTCATGCGCCGGTGCCTCCTGCAGACAATGCAGTTCGAATTATTTCGCTATCTCTAATAGCACCCGAGATATCAACAGATATATATTCGATTTTTCCTTGACCCTGACAGTCCGGCCCCATGTGTCGATGGTTTTCTCGGCCCCTGGTTGTCTGATGTCGTTCCTGCTGCACAGATTCATGCGCCAGGGCCTCCTGCAGATAATTCACTTTGATTTATCGCGCTGTCTCTAATAGCACCCGAGACATCACCAGATATATATTGGATTTTTCCCTGACCCTGAGTGTCCGGCCCCATGAGACGGTGGTTTTCCCGGCCCCTGGTGGACCGAGGTCGTTCCCGCTGCACAGATGCATGCGCCAGGGCCTGCTGCAGATAATTCACTTTGGTTTATTGCGCTATCTCTAAAAGCACCCGAGATATCACCAGATATATATTGGATTTTTCCCTGACCCTGAGTGTCCGGCCCCATGAGACTGTGGTTTTCTCGGCCCCTGGTTGTCCAAGGTCGTTCTCGCTGGCCCGTTTCAGGCGCCAGGGTCTCCTACAGATCAGGCACTTTGATTTATTGCGCTATCTGTAATAGGACCCGAGATATCACCAGATATATGATGGATTTTTCCCTGACCCTGTGTGTCCGGCCCCATGAGACGGTGGTTTTCTCGGCCGCTGGAGATCCGAGGTCGCTCCCGCTGCGCAGAATCATGCGCAAGGGCTTCCTGCAGATAATTCACTTTGGTTTATTGCGCTATCTCTAATAGCACCCGAGATATCGCCAGATATATATTGGATTTTCCCCTGACCCTGAGTGTCCGGCCCCATGATACGGTGGTTTTCTCGGCCGCTGGTGGTCCGAGGTCGTTCCCGCTGGCCAGATTCATGCGCCAGGGCCACCTACAGACAATGCACTTTGATTTATTGCGCTATCTGTAATAGCACCCGAGATATCACCAGATATATATTGGATTTTTCCCTGACCCTGAGTGTCCGGCCCCATGAGACGGTGGTTTTCTCGGCCTCTGGTGATCCGAGGTCGTTCCCGCTGAACAGATTCATTCGCAAGGGTCTCCTTCGGACAATGCACTTTGATTTATCGCGCTATCTGTAATCGCACCCGAGATATCACCAGATATATATTGGATTTTTCACTGACCCTAAGTGTCCGGCCCCTCGGGACGGTGGTTTTCTCGGCCCCTGGTGGACTGAGGTCGTTCCCGCTGCACAGATTCATGCGCCAGGGCCTCCTACAGATAACTCACTTTGGTTTATTGCGCTATCTATAATAGCACCCGAGATATCACCAGATATATATTGGATTTTTCCCTGACCCTGAGTGTCCGGCCCCATGAGACGGTAGTTTTCTCGGCCCCTGGTGGTCCGAGGTCGTTCCCGCTGCACAGATTCATGCGCCAGGGCCTCCTACAGACAATGCACTTTGATTTATTGCGCTATCTGTAATAGCACCCGAGATATCACCACATATATATTGGATTTTTCAATGACCCAGAGTGTCCGGCCCCATGAGACGGTGGTTTTCTCGTCCCCTGGTGGTCCGAGGTCGTTCCCGCTGCACACATTCATGCGCCAGGGCCTCCTGCAGATAATTCCCTTTGGCTTATTGCGCTATCTCTAATAGCACCCGAGATATCACCAGATATATATTGGATTTTCCCCTGACACTGAGTGGCCGGCCCCATGAGACGGTGGTCTTCTCGGCCCCTGGTGGTCCGAGGTCGTTCCCGCTGCCCAGATTCATGCGCCACGGCCTCCTACTGACAATGCACTTTGATTTATTGCGCTATCTGTAATAGCACCCGAGATATCACCAGATATATATTGGATATTTCCCTCACCCTGAGTGTCCAGCCCCATGAGACGGTGGTTTTCTCGGCGCCTGGTGGACCGAGGTCGTTCCCGCTGCACAGATTCATGCGCCAGGGCCTCCTGCAGATAATTCACTTTGGTTTATTGCGCTATCTGTAACAGCACCCGAGATATCATCAGATAGATGCTGGATTTTTACGTGACCTTGTGTGACGGATTCCGAATATCTGTAATTTTCTCGGCCCCTGGTGGTCCGAGGTAGTTCCTGCTGCACAGATTCATACGCCAGTGCCTCGTACAGACAATGGACTTTGATTTATTGCTCTACCTCTAATAGCACCCGAGATATCACCATATATATATTGGATTCTTCCCTGACCCTGACAGTCCGGCCCCATGTGTCGGTGGTTTTCTCGGCCACTGGTGGTCCTAGGTCGTTCCCGCTGCACAGATTCATGAGCCAGGGCCTCCTGCAGACAATTCACTTTGGTTTATTGCGCTGTCTCTAATAGCACCCGAGATATCACCAGATATATATTGGATTTTCCCCTGACCCTGAGTGTCCGGCCCCATGAGACTGTGGTTTTCTCGGCCCCTGGTGGTCCGAGGTCGTTCCCGCTGCACAGATTCATGCGCCAGGGCCTCCTACAGACAATGCACTTTGATTTATTGCGCTATCTGTAATAGCACCCGAGATATCACCAGATATATATTGGATTTTCCCCTGACCCTGAGTGTCCGGCCCCATGAGACTGTGGTTTTCTCGGCCCCTGGTGGTCCGAGGTCGTTCCCGTTGCACAGATTCATGCGCCAGGGCATCCTGAAGATAATTCACTTTGGTTTATTGCGCTATCTCTAATAGCACCCGAGATATCGCCAGATATATATTGGATTTTCCCCTGACCCTGAGTGTCCGGCCCCATGAGACGGTGGTTTTCTCGGCCGCTGGTGGTCCGAGGTCGTTCCCGCTGGCCAGATTCATGCGCCAGGGCCACCTACAAACAATGCACTTTGATTTATTGCGCTATCTGTAATAGCACCCGAGATATCACCAGACATATATTGGATTTTTCCGTGACCCTGAGTGTCCGGCCCCATGAGACGGTGGTTTCCTCGGCCCCTGGTGGTCCGAAGTCGTTCCCGCTGCACAGATTCATGCGCCAGGGCCTCCTACAGACAATGCACTTAGATTTATTGCGCTATCTCTAATAGCACCCAAGATATCACCAGATATATATAGGATTTTTCCCTGACCCTGACTGTCCTGCCCCATGAGACGGTGATTTTCTCGGCCCCTACGGGTCCGACGTCGTTCCCGCTGCACAGATTCATGCGCCAGGGCCTCCTGCAGATAATTCACTTTGGTTTATTGCTCTACCTCTAACAGCACCCAAGATATCACCAGATATATATTGGATTTTTCCCTGACCCTGAGTGTCCGGCCCCATGAGACTGTGGTTTTTTCGGCCCCTGGTGGTCCGAGGTCGTTCCCGTTGCACAGATTCATGCGCCAGGGCCTCCTGCAGATAATTCACTTTGATTTATTGCGCTATCTGTAATAGCACCCGAGATATCACCAGATATATATTGGATTTTTCACTGACCCTAAGTGTCCGGCCCCTCGGGACGGTGGTTTTCTCGGCCCCTGGTGGACCGAGGTCGTTCCCGCTGCACAGATTCATGCGCCACGGCCTCCTACAGATAACTCACTTTGGTTTATTGCGCTATCTATAATAGCACCCGAGATATCACCAGATATATATTGGATTTTTCCCTGACCCTGAGTGTCCGGCCCCATGAGACGGTAGTTTTCTCGGCCCCTGGTGGTCCGAGGTCGTTCCCGCTGCACAGATTCATGCGCCAGGGCCTCCTACAGACAATGCACTTTGATTTATTGCGCTATCTGTAATAGCACCCGCGATATCACCACATATATATTGGATTTTTCAATGACCCAGAGTGTCCGGCCCCATGAGACGGTGGTTTTCTCGGCCCCTGGTGGACCGAGGTCGTTCCCGCTGCACACATTCATGCGCCAGGGCCTCCTGCAGATAATTCCCTTTGGCTTATTGCGCTATCTCTAATAGCACCCGAGATATCACCAGATATATATTGGATTTTCCCCTGACCCTGAGTGGCCGGCCCCATGAGACGGTGGTCTTCTCGGCCCCTGGTGGTCCGAGGTCGTTCCCGCTGCCCAGATTCATGCGCCACGGCCTCCTACTGACAATGCACTTTGATTTATTGCGCTATCTGTAATAGCACCCGAGATATCACCAGATATATATTGGATTTTTCCCTGACCCTGAGTGTCCAGCCCCATGAGACGGTGGTTTTCTCGGCGCCTGGTGGACCGAGTTCGTTCCCGCTGCACAGATTCATGCGCCAGGGCCTCCTGCAGATAATTCAATTTGGTTTATTGCGCTATCTCTAATAGCGCCCGAGATATCTCCAGATATATATTGGATTTTCCCCTGACCCTGAGTGGCCGGCCCCATGAGACGGTGGTCTTCTCGGCCCCTGGTGGACCGAGGTCGTTCCCGCTACACAGATGCATGCGCCAGGGCCTCCTGCAGATAATTCACTTTGGTTTATTGCGCTTTCTCTAATAGCACCCGAGATATCACCAGATATATATTGAATTTTCCCCTGACCCTCAGTGTCCGGTCCCCTGTGACTGTGGTTTTCTCTGCCCCTGGTGGTCCGAGGTCGTTCCCGCTGCCCAGATTCATCCGCCAGGGCCTCCTACAGACAATGCACTTTGGTTTATTGCGCTATCACTAATAGCACCCGAGATATCACCAGATATATATTGGATTTTCCCCTGTCCCTGAGTGTCCGGCCCCATGAGACGGTGGTTTTCTCGGCCCCTGGTGGACCGAGGTCGTTCCCGCTGCACAGATGCATGCGCCAGGGCCTCCTGCAGATAATTCACTTTGGTTTATTGCGCTTTCTCTAATAGCACCCGAGATATCACCATATATATATTGAATTTTCCCCTGACCCTCAGTGTCCGGTCCCCAGTGACTGCGGTTTTCTCTGCTCCTGGTGGTCCGAGGTCGTTCCCGCTGCCCAGATTCATCCGCCAGGGCCTCCTACAGACAATGCACTTTGGTTTATTGCGCTATCTCTAATAGCACCCGAGATATCACCAGATATATATTGGATTTTTCCCTGACCCTGAGTGTCCGGCCCCATGAGACGGTGGTTTTATCGGCCCCTGGTGGTCCGAGGTCGTTCCCGCTGCACAGATTCATGCACCAGGGCCTCCTGCAGATAATTCACTTTGGTTTATTGCGCTATCTCTAATAGCACCCGAGATATCACCAGATATATATTGCATTTTTCCCTGACCCTGACAGTCCGGCCCCATGAGACGGTGACTTTCTCGGCCCCTGGTGGTCCGAGGTCGTTCCCGCTGCACATATTCATGCGCTAGGGCCTCCTGCAGACAATGCACTTTGATTAATTGTGCAATCTCTAATAGCACCCGAGATATCACCAGATATATATTGGATTTCTCCCTGACCCTGACAGTCCGACCCCATGAGACGGTGGTTTTCTCGGCCCCTGGTGATCCGAGGTCGTTCCCGCTGCACAGATTCATGCGCCGGTGCCTCCTGCAGACAATGCAGTTCGAATTATTTCGCTATCTCTAATAGCACCCGAGATATCAACAGATATATATTCGATTTTTCCTTGACCCTGACAGTCCGGCCCCATGTGTCGATGGTTTTCTCGGCCCCTGGTTGTCTGATGTCGTTCCTGCTGCACAGATTCATGCGCCAGGGCCTCCTGCAGATAATTCACTTTGATTTACCGCGCTGTCTCTAATAGCACCCGAGATATCACCATATATATATTGAATTTTCCCCTGACCCTCAGTGTCCGGTCCCCAGTGACTGCGGTTTTCTCTGCTCCTGGTGGTCCGAGGTCGTTCCCGCTGCCCAGATTCATCCGCCAGGGCCTCCTACAGACAATGCACTTTGGTTTATTGCGCTATCTCTAATAGCACCCGAGATATCACCAGATATATATTGGATTTTTCCCTGACCCTGAGTGTCCGGCCCCATGAGACGGTGGTTTTATCGGCCCCTGGTGGTCCGAGGTCGTTCCCGCTGCACAGATTCATGCACCAGGGCCTCCTGCAGATAATTCACTTTGGTTTATTGCGCTATCTCTAATAGCACCCGAGATATCACCAGATATATATTGCATTTTTCCCTGACCCTGACAGTCCGGCCCCATGAGACGGTGACTTTCTCGGCCCCTGGTGGTCCGAGGTCGTTCCCGCTGCACATATTCATGCGCTAGGGCCTCCTGCAGACAATGCACTTTGATTAATTGTGCAATCTCTAATAGCACCCGAGATATCACCAGATATATATTGGATTTCTCCCTGACCCTGACAGTCCGACCCCATGAGACGGTGGTTTTCTCGGCCCCTGGTGATCCGAGGTCGTTCCCGCTGCACAGATTCATGCGCCGGTGCCTCCTGCAGACAATGCAGTTCGAATTATTTCGCTATCTCTAATAGCACCCGAGATATCAACAGATATATATTCGATTTTTCCTTGACCCTGACAGTCCGGCCCCATGTGTCGATGGTTTTCTCGGCCCCTGGTTGTCTGATGTCGTTCCTGCTGCACAGATTCATGCGCCAGGGCCTCCTGCAGATAATTCACTTTGATTTATCGCGCTGTCTCTAATAGCACCCGAGACATCACCAGATATATATTGGATTTTTCCCTGACCCTGAGTGTCCGGCCCCATGAGACGGTGGTTTTCCCGGCCCCTGGTGGACCGAGGTCGTTCCCGCTGCACAGATGCATGCGCCAGGGCCTGCTGCAGATAATTCACTTTGGTTTATTGCGCTATCTCTAAAAGCACCCGAGATATCACCAGATATATATTGGATTTTTCCCTGACCCTGAGTGTCCGGCCCCATGAGACTGTGGTTTTCTCGGCCCCTGGTTGTCCAAGGTCGTTCTCGCTGGCCCGTTTCAGGCGCCAGGGTCTCCTACAGATCAGGCACTTTGATTTATTGCGCTATCTGTAATAGGACCCGAGATATCACCAGATATATGATGGATTTTTCCCTGACCCTGTGTGTCCGGCCCCATGAGACGGTGGTTTTCTCGGCCGCTGGAGATCCGAGGTCGCTCCCGCTGCGCAGAATCATGCGCAAGGGCTTCCTGCAGATAATTCACTTTGGTTTATTGCGCTATCTCTAATAGCACCCGAGATATCGCCAGATATATATTGGATTTTCCCCTGACCCTGAGTGTCCGGCCCCATGATACGGTGGTTTTCTCGGCCGCTGGTGGTCCGAGGTCGTTCCCGCTGGCCAGATTCATGCGCCAGGGCCTCCTACAGACAATGCACTTTGATTTATTGCGCTATCTGTAATAGCACCCGAGATATCACCACATATATATTGGATTTTTCAATGTCCCAGACTGTCCGGCCCCATGAGACGGTGGTTTTCTCGGCCCCTGGTGGTCCGAGGTCGTTCCCGCTGCACAAATTCATGCGCCAGGGCCTCCTGCAGATAATTCCCTTTGGCTTATTGCGCTATCTCTAATAGCACCCGAGATATCACCAGATATATATTGGATTTTCCCCTGACACTGAGTGGCCGGCCCCATGAGACGGTGGTCTTCTCGGCCCCTGGTGGTCCGAGGTCGTTCCCGCTGCCCAGATTCATGCGCCACGGCCTCCTACTGACAATGCACTTTGATTTATTGCGCTATCTGTAATAGCACCCGAGATACCACCAGATATATATTGGATATTTCCCTCACCCTGAGTGTCCAGCCCCATGAGACGGTGGTTTTCTCGGCGCCTGGTGGACCGAGGTCGTTCCCGCTGCACAGATTCATGCGCCAGGGCCTCCTGCAGATAATTCACTTTGGTTTAGTGCGCGATCTGTAATAGCACCCGAGATATCACCAGATATATATTGGATATTTCCCTCACCCTGAGTGTCCAGCCCCATGAGACGGTGGTTTTCTCGGCCCCTTGTGGACCGAGGTCGTTCCCGCTGCACAGATTCATGCGCCAGGGCCTCCTGCAGATAATTCACTTTGGTTTATTGCGCTATCTCTAATAGCACCCGAGATATCTCCAGATATATATTGGATTTTGCCCTGACCCTGAGTGTCCGGCCCCATGAGACGGTGGTTTTCTCAGCCCCTGGTGGTCCGAGGTCGTTCCCGCGGCACAGATTCATGCGCCAGGGCCTCCTGCAGACAATGCACTTTGATTTATTTCGCTATCTCTAATAGCACCCGAGATATCACCAGATATATATCGGATTTATGCCTGACCCTGAGTGTCCGACCCCATGAGACGGTGGTTTTCTCGGCCCCTGGTGGTCCGAGGTCGTTGCCGCTGCACAGATTCATGCGCCAAGGCATCCTGCAGACAATTCACTTTGGTTTATTGCGCTATCTGTAACAGCACCCGAGATATCATCAGATAGATGCTGGATTTTTACGTGACCTTGTGTGACGGATTCCGAATATCTGTAATTTTCTCGGCCCCTGGTGGTCCGAGGTAGTTCCTGCTGCACAGATTCATACGCCAGTGCCTCGTACAGACAATGGACTTTGATTTATTGCTCTACCTCTAATAGCACCCGAGATATCACCATATATATATTGGATTCTTCCCTGACCCTGACAGTCCGGCCCCATGTGTCGGTGGTTTTCTCGGCCACTGGTGGTCCTAGGTCGTTCCCGCTGCACTGATTCATGAGCCAGGGCCCCCTGCAGATAGTTCACTTTGGTTTAGTGCGCGATCTGTAATAGCACCCGAGATATCACCAGATATATATTGGATATTTCCCTCACCCTGAGTGTCCAGCCCCATGAGACGGTGGTTTTCTCGGCCCCTTGTGGACCGAGGTCGTTCCCGCTGCACAGATTCATGCGCCAGGGCCTCCTGCAGATAATTCACTTTGGTTTATTGCGCTATCTTTAATAGCACCCGAGATATCACCAGATATATATTGGATTTTCCCCTGACCCTGAGTGTCCGGCCCCATGAGACGGTGGATTTCTCGGCCCCTGGTGGACCGAGGTCGTTCCCGCTGCACAGATTCATGCGCCAGGGCCTCCTGCAGATAATTCACTTTGGTTTATTGCGCTATCTATAATAGTGCCCGAGATATCACCAGATATATATTGGATTTATGCCTGACCCTGAGTGTCCGACCCCATGAGACGGTGGTTTTCCCGGCCCCTGGTGGTCCGAGGTCGATGCCGCTGCACAGATTCATGCGCCAAGGCATCCTGCAGACAATTCACTTTGGTTTATTGCGCTATCTGTAACAGCACCCGAGATATCATCAGATAGATGCTGGATTTTTACGTGACCTTGTGTGACGGATTCCGAATATCTGTAATTTTCTCGGCCCCTGGTGGTCCGAGGTAGTTCCTGCTGCACAGATTCATACGCCAGTGCCTCGTACAGACAATGGACTTTGATTTATTGCTCTACCTCTAATAGCACCCGAGATATCACCATATATATATTGGATTCTTCCCTGACCCTGACAGTCCGGCCCCATGTGTCGGTGGTTTTCTCGGCCACTGGTGGTCCTAGGTCGTTCCCGCTGCACAGATTCATGAGCCAGGGCCCCCTGCAGATAGTTCACTTTGGTTTAGTGCGCGATCTGTAATAGCACCCGAGATGTCACCAGATATATATTGGATATTTCCCTCACCCTGAGTGTCCAGCCCCATGAGACGGTGGTTTTCTCGGCCCCTTGTGGACCGAGGTCGTTCCCGCTGCACAGATTCATGCGCCAGGGCCTCCTGCAGATAATTCACTTTAGTTTATTGCGCTATCTTTAATAGCACCCGAGATATCACCAGATATATATTGGATTTTCCCCTGACCCTGAGTGTCCGGCCCCATGAGACGGTGGTTTTCTCAGCCCCTGGTGGTCCGAGGTCGTTCCCGCGGCACAGATTCATGCGCCAGGGCCTCCTGCAGACAATGCACTTTGATTTATTTCGCTATCTCTAATAGCACCCGAGATATCACCAGATATATATTGGATTTATGCCTGACCCTGAGTGTCCGACCCCATGAGACGGTGGTTTTCTCGGCCCCTGGTGGTCCGAGGTCGATGCCGCTGCACAGATTCATGCGCCAAGGCATCCTGCAGACAATTCACTTTGGTTTATTGCGCTATCTGTAACAGCACCCGAGATATCATCAGATAGATGCTGGATTTTTACGTGACCTTGTGTGACGGATTCCGAATATCTGTAATTTTCTCGGCCCCTGGTGGTCCGAGGTAGTTCCTGCTGCACAGATTCATACGCCAGTGCCTCGTACAGACAATGGACTTTGATTTATTGCTCTACCTCTAATAGCACCCGAGATATCACCATATATATATTGGATTCTTCCCTGACCCTGACAGTCCGGCCCCATGTGTCGGTGGTTTTCTCGGCCACTGGTGGTCCTAGGTCGTTCCCGCTGCACAGATTCATGAGCCAGGGCCCCCTGCAGATAGTTCACTTTGGTTTAGTGCGCGATCTGTAATAGCACCCGAGATATCACCAGATATATATTGGATATTTCCCTCACCCTGAGTGTCCAGCCCCATGAGACGGTGGTTTTCTCGGCCCCTTGTGGTCCGAGGTCGTTCCCGCTGCACAGATTCATGCGCCAGGGCCTCCTGCAGATAATTCACTTTGGTTTATTGCGCTATCTTTAATAGCACCCGAGATATCACCAGATATATATTGGATTTTCCCCTGACCCTGAGTGTCCGGCCCCATGAGACGGTGGTTTTCTCGGCCCCTGGTGGACCGAGGTCGTTCCCGCTGCACAGATTCATGCGCCAGGGCCTCCTGCAGATAATTCACTTTGGTTTATTGCGCTATCTATAATAGTGCCCGAGATATCACCAGATATATATTGGATTTTCCCCTGACCCTGAGTGTCCGGCCCCATGAGACTGTGGTTTTCTCGGCCCCTGGTGGTCCGAGGTCGTTCCCGTTGCACAGATTCATGCGCCAGGGCCTCCTGCAGATAATTCACTTTGGTTTATTGCGCTATCTCTAGTAGCACCCGAGATATCGCCAGGTATATATTGGATTTTCCCCTGACCCTGAGTGTCCGGCCCCATGAGACTGTGGTTTTCTCGGCCCCTGGTCGTCCGAGGTCGTTCCCGCTGCACAGATTCATGCGCCAGGGCCTCCTGCAGATCATTCACTTTGATTTATTGCGCTATCTGTAATAGCACCCGAGATATCACCAGATATATATTGGATTTTCCCCTGACACTGAGTGGCCGGCCCCATGAGACGGTGGTCTTCTCGGCCCCTGGTGGTCCGAGGTCGTTCCCGCTGCCCAGATTCATGCGCCACGGCCTCCTACTGACAATGCACTTTGATTTATTGCGCTATCTGTAATAGCACCCGAGATATCACCAGATATATATTGGATATTTCCCTGACCCTGAGTGTCCAGCCCCATGAGACGGTGGTTTTCTCGGCGCCTGGTGGACCGAGGTCGTTCCCGCTGCACAGATTCATGCGCCAGCGCCTCCTGCAGATAATTCAATTTGGTTTATTGCGCTATCTCTAATAGCGCCCGAGATATCACCAGATATGTATTGGATTTTTCCCTGACCCTGAGTGTCCGGCCCCATGAGACTGCGGTTTTCTCGGCCCCTGGTGGTCCGAGGTCGTTCCAGCTGCACACATTCATGCGCCAGGGCCTCCTGCAGATAATTCACTTTGGTTTATTGCGCTATCTCTAATAGCACCCGCGATATCTCCAGATATATATTGGATTTTGCCCTGACCCTGAGTGTCCGGCCCCATGAGACTGTGGTTTTCTCGGCCCCTGGTGGTCCGAGGTCGTTCCCGCTGCACAGATTCATGCGCCAGGGCCTCCTACAGACAATGCACTTTGATTTATTGCGCTATCTCTAACAGCACCCAAGATATCAGCAGATATATATTGGATTTTTCACTGACCCTGAGTGTCCAGCCCCATGAGACGGTGGTTTTCTCGGCGCCTGGTGGACCGAGGTCGTTCCCGCTGCACAGATTCATGCGCCAGGGCCTCCTACAGACAATGCACTTTGATTTATTGCGCTATCTGTAATAGCACCCGAGATATCACCAGATATATATTGGATTTTCCCCTGACCCTGAGTGTCCGGCCCCATGAGACTGTGGTTTTCTCGGCCCCTGGTGGTCTGAGGTCGTTCCCGCTGCACAGATTCATGCGCCAGGGCCTCCTACAGACAATGCAGTTTGATTTATTGCGCTATCTGTAATAGCACCCGAGATATCACCAGACATATATTGGATTTTTCCGTGACCCTGAGTGTCCGGCCCCATGAGACGGTGGTTTCCTCGGCCCCTGGTGGTCCGAAGTCGTTCCCGCTGCACAGATTCATGCGCCAGGGCCTCCTACAGACAATGCACTTAGATTTATTGCGCTATCTCTAATAGCACCCAAGATATCACCAGATATATATAGGATTTTTCCCTGACCCTGACTGTCCTGCCCCATGAGACGGTGATTTTCTCGGCCCCTACGGGTCCGACGTCGTTCCCGCTGCACAGATTCATGCGCCAGGGCCTCCTGCAGATAATTCACTTTGGTTTATTGCGCTACCTCTAACAGCACCCAAGATATCACCAGATATATATTGGATTTTTCCCTGACCCTGAGTGTCCGGCCCCATGAGACTGTGGTTTTTTCGGCCCCTGGTGGTCCGAGGTCGTTCCCGTTGCACAGATTCATGCGCCAGGGCCTCCTGCAGATAACTCACTTTGATTTATTGCGCTATCTGTAATAGCACCCGAGATATCACCAGATATATATTGGATTTTTCACTGACCCTAAGTGTCCGGCCCCTCGGGACGGTGGTTTTCTCGGCCCCTGGTGGACCGAGGTCGTTCCCGCTGCACAGATTCATGCGCCAGGGCCTCCTGCAGACAATTCACTTTGGTTTATTGCGCTGTCTCTAATAGCACCCGAGATATCACCAGATATATATTGGATTTTCCCCTGACCCTGAGTGTCCGGCCCCATGAGACTGTGGTTTTCTCGGCCCCTGGTGGTCTGAGGTCGTTCCCGCTGCACAGATTCATGCGCCAGGGCCTCCTGCAGATAATTCACTTTGGTTTATTGCGCTATCTCTAATAGCACCCGAGATATCTCCAGATATATATTGGATTTTGCCCTGACCCTGAGTGTCCGGCCCCATGAGACGGTGGTTTTCTCAGCCCCTGGTGGTCCGAGGTCGTTCCCGCGGCACAGATTCATGCGCCAGGGCCTCCTGCAGACAATGCACTTTGATTTATTTCGCTATCTCTAATAGCACCCGAGATATCACCAGATATATATCGGATTTATGCCTGACCCTGAGTGTCCGACCCCATGAGACGGTGGTTTTCTCGGCCCCTGGTGGTCCGAGGTCGTTGCCGCTGCACAGATTCATGCGCCAAGGCATCCTGCAGACAATTCACTTTGGTTTATTGCGCTATCTGTAACAGCACCCGAGATATCATCAGATAGATGCTGGATTTTTACGTGACCTTGTGTGACGGATTCCGAATATCTGTAATTTTCTCGGCCCCTGGTGGTCCGAGGTAGTTCCTGCTGCACAGATTCATACGCCAGTGCCTCGTACAGACAATGGACTTTGATTTATTGCTCTACCTCTAATAGCACCCGAGATATCACCATATATATATTGGATTCTTCCCTGACCCTGACAGTCCGGCCCCATGTGTCGGTGGTTTTCTCGGCCACTGGTGGTCCTAGGTCGTTCCCGCTGCACAGATTCATGAGCCAGGGCCCCCTGCAGATAGTTCACTTTGGTTTAGTGCGCGATCTGTAATAGCACCCGAGATATCACCAGATATATATTGGATATTTCCCTCACCCTGAGTGTCCAGCCCCATGAGACGGTGGTTTTCTCGGCCCCTTGTGGACCGAGGTCGTTCCCGCTGCACAGATTCATGCGCCAGGGCCTCCTGCAGATAATTCACTTTGGTTTATTGCGCTATCTTTAATAGCACCCGAGATATCGCCAGGTATATATTGGATTTTCCCCTGACCCTGAGTGTCCGGCCCCATGAGACTGTGGTTTTCTCGGCCCCTGGTCGTCCGAGGTCGTTCCCGCTGCACAGATTCATGCGCCAGGGCCTCCTGCAGATCATTCACTTTGATTTATTGCGCTATCTGTAATAGCACCCGAGATATCACCAGATATATATTGGATTTTCCCCTGACACTGAGTGGCCGGCCCCATGAGACGGTGGTCTTCTCGGCCCCTGGTGGTCCGAGGTCGTTCCCGCTGCCCAGATTCATGCGCCACGGCCTCCTACTGACAATGCACTTTGATTTATTGCGCTATCTGTAATAGCACCCGAGATATCACCAGATATATATTGGATATTTCCCTGACCCTGAGTGTCCAGCCCCATGAGACGGTGGTTTTCTCGGCGCCTGGTGGACCGAGGTCGTTCCCGCTGCACAGATTCATGCGCCAGCGCCTCCTGCAGATAATTCAATTTGGTTTATTGCGCTATCTCTAATAGCGCCCGAGATATCACCAGATATGTATTGGATTTTTCCCTGACCCTGAGTGTCCGGCCCCATGAGACTGCGGTTTTCTCGGCCCCTGGTGGTCCGAGGTCGTTCCAGCTGCACACATTCATGCGCCAGGGCCTCCTGCAGATAATTCACTTTGGTTTATTGCGCTATCTCTAATAGCACCCGCGATATCTCCAGATATATATTGGATTTTGCCCTGACCCTGAGTGTCCGGCCCCATGAGACTGTGGTTTTCTCGGCCCCTGGTGGTCCGAGGTCGTTCCCGCTGCACAGATTCATGCGCCAGGGCCTCCTACAGACAATGCACTTTGATTTATTGCGCTATCTCTAACAGCACCCAAGATATCAGCAGATATATATTGGATTTTTCACTGACCCTGAGTGTCCAGCCCCATGAGACGGTGGTTTTCTCGGCGCCTGGTGGACCGAGGTCGTTCCCGCTGCACAGATTCATGCGCCAGGGCCTCCTACAGACAATGCACTTTGATTTATTGCGCTATCTGTAATAGCACCCGAGATATCACCAGATATATATTGGATTTTCCCCTGACCCTGAGTGTCCGGCCCCATGAGACTGTGGTTTTCTCGGCCCCTGGTGGTCTGAGGTCGTTCCCGCTGCACAGATTCATGCGCCAGGGCCTCCTACAGACAATGCAGTTTGATTTATTGCGCTATCTGTAATAGCACCCGAGATATCACCAGACATATATTGGATTTTTCCGTGACCCTGAGTGTCCGGCCCCATGAGACGGTGGTTTCCTCGGCCCCTGGTGGTCCGAAGTCGTTCCCGCTGCACAGATTCATGCGCCAGGGCCTCCTACAGACAATGCACTTAGATTTATTGCGCTATCTCTAATAGCACCCAAGATATCACCAGATATATATAGGATTTTTCCCTGACCCTGACTGTCCTGCCCCATGAGACGGTGATTTTCTCGGCCCCTACGGGTCCGACGTCGTTCCCGCTGCACAGATTCATGCGCCAGGGCCTCCTGCAGATAATTCACTTTGGTTTATTGCGCTACCTCTAACAGCACCCAAGATATCACCAGATATATATTGGATTTTTCCCTGACCCTGAGTGTCCGGCCCCATGAGACTGTGGTTTTTTCGGCCCCTGGTGGTCCGAGGTCGTTCCCGTTGCACAGATTCATGCGCCAGGGCCTCCTGCAGATAACTCACTTTGATTTATTGCGCTATCTGTAATAGCACCCGAGATATCACCAGATATATATTGGATTTTTCACTGACCCTAAGTGTCCGGCCCCTCGGGACGGTGGTTTTCTCGGCCCCTGGTGGACCGAGGTCGTTCCCGCTGCACAGATTCATGCGCCAGGGCCTCCTGCAGACAATTCACTTTGGTTTATTGCGCTGTCTCTAATAGCACCCGAGATATCACCAGATATATATTGGATTTTCCCCTGACCCTGAGTGTCCGGCCCCATGAGACTGTGGTTTTCTCGGCCCCTGGTGGTCTGAGGTCGTTCCCGCTGCACAGATTCATGCGCCAGGGCCTCCTGCAGATAATTCACTTTGGTTTATTGCGCTATCTCTAATAGCACCCGAGATATCTCCAGATATATATTGGATTTTGCCCTGACCCTGAGTGTCCGGCCCCATGAGACGGTGGTTTTCTCAGCCCCTGGTGGTCCGAGGTCGTTCCCGCGGCACAGATTCATGCGCCAGGGCCTCCTGCAGACAATGCACTTTGATTTATTTCGCTATCTCTAATAGCACCCGAGATATCACCAGATATATATCGGATTTATGCCTGACCCTGAGTGTCCGACCCCATGAGACGGTGGTTTTCTCGGCCCCTGGTGGTCCGAGGTCGTTGCCGCTGCACAGATTCATGCGCCAAGGCATCCTGCAGACAATTCACTTTGGTTTATTGCGCTATCTGTAACAGCACCCGAGATATCATCAGATAGATGCTGGATTTTTACGTGACCTTGTGTGACGGATTCCGAATATCTGTAATTTTCTCGGCCCCTGGTGGTCCGAGGTAGTTCCTGCTGCACAGATTCATACGCCAGTGCCTCGTACAGACAATGGACTTTGATTTATTGCTCTACCTCTAATAGCACCCGAGATATCACCATATATATATTGGATTCTTCCCTGACCCTGACAGTCCGGCCCCATGTGTCGGTGGTTTTCTCGGCCACTGGTGGTCCTAGGTCGTTCCCGCTGCACAGATTCATGAGCCAGGGCCCCCTGCAGATAGTTCACTTTGGTTTAGTGCGCGATCTGTAATAGCACCCGAGATATCACCAGATATATATTGGATATTTCCCTCACCCTGAGTGTCCAGCCCCATGAGACGGTGGTTTTCTCGGCCCCTTGTGGACCGAGGTCGTTCCCGCTGCACAGATTCATGCGCCAGGGCCTCCTGCAGATAATTCACTTTGGTTTATTGCGCTATCTTTAATAGCACCCGAGATATCACCAGATATATATTGGATTTTCCCCTGACCCTGAGTGTCCGGCCCCATGAGACGGTGGATTTCTCGGCCCCTGGTGGACCGAGGTCGTTCCCGCTGCACAGATTCATGCGCCAGGGCCTCCTGCAGATAATTCACTTTGGTTTATTGCGCTATCTATAATAGTGCCCGAGATATCACCAGATATATATTGGATTTATGCCTGACCCTGAGTGTCCGACCCCATGAGACGGTGGTTTTCCCGGCCCCTGGTGGTCCGAGGTCGATGCCGCTGCACAGATTCATGCGCCAAGGCATCCTGCAGACAATTCACTTTGGTTTATTGCGCTATCTGTAACAGCACCCGAGATATCATCAGATAGATGCTGGATTTTTACGTGACCTTGTGTGACGGATTCCGAATATCTGTAATTTTCTCGGCCCCTGGTGGTCCGAGGTAGTTCCTGCTGCACAGATTCATACGCCAGTGCCTCGTACAGACAATGGACTTTGATTTATTGCTCTACCTCTAATAGCACCCGAGATATCACCATATATATATTGGATTCTTCCCTGACCCTGACAGTCCGGCCCCATGTGTCGGTGGTTTTCTCGGCCACTGGTGGTCCTAGGTCGTTCCCGCTGCACAGATTCATGAGCCAGGGCCCCCTGCAGATAGTTCACTTTGGTTTAGTGCGCGATCTGTAATAGCACCCGAGATATCACCAGATATATATTGGATATTTCCCTCACCCTGAGTGTCCAGCCCCATGAGACGGTGGTTTTCTCGGCCCCTTGTGGACCGAGGTCGTTCCCGCTGCACAGATTCATGCGCCAGGGCCTCCTGCAGATAATTCACTTTGGTTTATTGCGCTATCTTTAATAGCACCCGAGATATCACCAGATATATATTGGATTTTCCCCTGACCCTGAGTGTCCGGCCCCATGAGACGGTGGTTTTCTCAGCCCCTGGTGGTCCGAGGTCGTTCCCGCGGCACAGATTCATGCGCCAGGGCCTCCTGCAGACAATGCACTTTGATTTATTTCGCTATCTCTAATAGCACCCGAGATATCACCAGATATATATTGGATTTATGCCTGACCCTGAGTGTCCGACCCCATGAGACGGTGGTTTTCTCGGCCCCTGGTGGTCCGAGGTCGATGCCGCTGCACAGATTCATGCGCCAAGGCATCCTGCAGACAATTCACTTTGGTTTATTGCGCTATCTGTAACAGCACCCGAGATATCATCAGATAGATGCTGGATTTTTACGTGACCTTGTGTGACGGATTCCGAATATCTGTAATTTTCTCGGCCCCTGGTGGTCCGAGGTAGTTCCTGCTGCACAGATTCATACGCCAGTGCCTCGTACAGACAATGGACTTTGATTTATTGCTCTACCTCTAATAGCACCCGAGATATCACCATATATATATTGGATTCTTCCCTGACCCTGACAGTCCGGCCCCATGTGTCGGTGGTTTTCTCGGCCACTGGTGGTCCTAGGTCGTTCCCGCTGCACAGATTCATGAGCCAGGGCCCCCTGCAGATAGTTCACTTTGGTTTAGTGCGCGATCTGTAATAGCACCCGAGATATCACCAGATATATATTGGATATTTCCCTCACCCTGAGTGTCCAGCCCCATGAGACGGTGGTTTTCTCGGCCCCTTGTGGTCCGAGGTCGTTCCCGCTGCACAGATTCATGCGCCAGGGCCTCCTGCAGATAATTCACTTTGGTTTATTGCGCTATCTTTAATAGCACCCGAGATATCACCAGATATATATTGGATTTTCCCCTGACCCTGAGTGTCCGGCCCCATGAGACGGTGGTTTTCTCGGCCCCTGGTGGACCGAGGTCGTTCCCGCTGCACAGATTCATGCGCCAGGGCCTCCTGCAGATAATTCACTTTGGTTTATTGCGCTATCTATAATAGTGCCCGAGATATCACCAGATATATATTGGATTTTCCCCTGACCCTGAGTGTCCGGCCCCATGAGACTGTGGTTTTCTCGGCCCCTGGTGGTCCGAGGTCGTTCCCGTTGCACAGATTCATGCGCCAGGGCCTCCTGCAGATAATTCACTTTGGTTTATTGCGCTATCTCTAGTAGCACCCGAGATATCGCCAGGTATATATTGGATTTTCCCCTGACCCTGAGTGTCCGGCCCCATGAGACTGTGGTTTTCTCGGCCCCTGGTCGTCCGAGGTCGTTCCCGCTGCACAGATTCATGCGCCAGGGCCTCCTGCAGATCATTCACTTTGATTTATTGCGCTATCTGTAATAGCACCCGAGATATCACCAGATATATATTGGATTTTCCCCTGACACTGAGTGGCCGGCCCCATGAGACGGTGGTCTTCTCGGCCCCTGGTGGTCCGAGGTCGTTCCCGCTGCCCAGATTCATGCGCCACGGCCTCCTACTGACAATGCACTTTGATTTATTGCGCTATCTGTAATAGCACCCGAGATATCACCAGATATATATTGGATATTTCCCTGACCCTGAGTGTCCAGCCCCATGAGACGGTGGTTTTCTCGGCGCCTGGTGGACCGAGGTCGTTCCCGCTGCACAGATTCATGCGCCAGCGCCTCCTGCAGATAATTCAATTTGGTTTATTGCGCTATCTCTAATAGCGCCCGAGATATCACCAGATATGTATTGGATTTTTCCCTGACCCTGAGTGTCCGGCCCCATGAGACTGCGGTTTTCTCGGCCCCTGGTGGTCCGAGGTCGTTCCAGCTGCACACATTCATGCGCCAGGGCCTCCTGCAGATAATTCACTTTGGTTTATTGCGCTATCTCTAATAGCACCCGCGATATCTCCAGATATATATTGGATTTTGCCCTGACCCTGAGTGTCCGGCCCCATGAGACTGTGGTTTTCTCGGCCCCTGGTGGTCCGAGGTCGTTCCCGTTGCACAGATTCATGCGCCAGGGCCTCCTACAGACAATGCACTTTGATTTATTGCGCTATCTGTAATAGCACCCGAGATATCACCAGATATATATTGGATTTTCCCCAGACCCTGAGTGACCGGCCCAATGAGACTGTGGTTTTTTCGGCCCCTGGTGGTCCGAGGTCGTTCCCGCTGCACAGATTCATGCGCCAGGGCCTCCTGCAGATAATTCACTTTGGTTTATTGCGCTATCTCTAATAGCACCCGAGATATCACCAGATATATATTGGATTTTACCCTGACCCTGAGTGTCCGGCCCCATGAGACTGTGCTTTTCTCGGCCCCTGGTGGTCCGAGGTCGTTCCCGTTGCACAGATTCATGCGCCAGGGCCTCCTGCAGATAATTCACTTTGGTTTATTGCGCTATCTCTAATAGCACCCGAGATATCAGCAGATATATATTGGATTTTTCACTGACCCTGAGTGTCCGGCCCCATGAGACGGTCGTTTTCTCGGCCCCTGGTGGTCCGAGGTCGTTCCCGCTGCACAGATTCATGCGCCAGGGCCTCCTGCACATAATTCACTTTGGTTTATTGCGCTATCTCTAATAGCACCCGAGATATCAGCTGATATATATTGGATTTTTCACTGACCCTGAGTGACCGGCCCCATGAGACGGTAGTTTTCTCGGCCCCTGGTGGTCCGAGGTCGTTCCCGCTGCACAGATTCATGCGCCAGGGCCTCCTGCAGATAACTCACTTTGGTTTATTGCGCTATCTCTAATAGCACCCGAGATATCACCAGATATATATTGTATTTTTCACTGACCCTGAGGGTCCGGCCCAATTAGGCGGTCGTTTTCTCGGCCCCTGGTGGTCCGAGGTCGTTCCCGCTGCACAGATTCATGCGCCAGGGCCTCCTGCAGATAATTCACTTTGGTTTATTGCGCTATCTCTAATAGCACCCGAGATAGCACCAGATATATATTGGATTTTCCCCTGACCCTGAGTGACCGGCCCCATGAGACTGTGGTTTTCTCGGCCCCTGGTGGTCCGAGGTCGTTCCCGTTGCACAGGTTCATGCGCCAGGGTCTCCTACAGACAATGCACATTGATTGATTGCGCTATCTGTAATAGCACCCGAGATATCACCACATATATATTGGATTTTACCCTGACCCTGAGTGTCCGGCCCCATGAGACTGTGGTTTTTTCGGCCCCTGGTGGTCCGAGGTCGTTCCCGCTGCACAGATTCATGCGCCAGGGCCTCCTGCAGATAATTCACTTTGGTTTATTGCGCTACCTCTAATAGCACCCGAGATATCACCAGATATATATTGGATTTTCCCCTGACCCTGAGTGTCCGGCCCCATGAGACTGTGGTTTTCTCGGCCCCTGGTGGTCCGAGGTCGTTCCCGCTGCACAGATTCATGCGCCAGGGCCTCCTACAGACAATGCACTTTGATTTATTGCGCTATCTGTAATAGCACCCGAGATATCAGCAGATATATATTGGATTTTTCACTGACCCTGAGTGTCCGGCCCCATGAGACGGTCGTTTTCTCGGCCCCTGGTGGTCCGAGGTCGTTCCCGCTGCACAGATTCATGCGCAGGGGCCTCCTACAGACAATGCACTTTGATTTATTGCGCTATCTGTAATAGCACCCGAGATATCACTAGATATATATTGGATTTTACCCTGACCCTGAGTGTCCGGCCCCATGAGACTGTGGTTTTTTCGGCCCCTGGTGGTCCGAGGTCGTTCCCGCTGCACAGATTCATGCGCCAGGGCCTCCTGCAGATAATTTACTTTGGTTTATTGCGCTACCTCTAATAGCACCCGAGATATCACCAGATATATATTGGATTTTCCCCTGACCCTGAGTGTCCGGCCCCATGAGACTGTGCTATTCTCGGCCCCTGGTGGTCCGAGGTCGTTCCCGCTGCACAGATTCATGCGCCAGGGCCTCCTACAGACAATGCACTTTGATTTATTGCGCTATCTGTAATAGCACCCGAGATATCACCAGATATATATTGGATTTTCCCCTGACCCTGAGTGTCCGGCCCCATGAGACTGTGCTTTTCTCGGCCCCTGGTGGTCCGAGGTCGTTCCCGCTGCACAGATTCATGCGCCAGGGCCTCCTACAGACAATGCACTTTGATTTATTGCGCTACCTGTAATAGCACCCGAGATATCACCAGATCTATATTGGATTTTCCACTGACCCTGAGTGTCCGGCCCCATGAGACTGTGGTTTTCTGGGCCCCTGGTGGTCCGAGGTCGTTCCCGTTGCACAGATTCATGCGCCAGGGCCTCCTGCAGATAATTCACTTTGGTTTATTGCGCTATCTCTAATAGCACCCGAGATATCACCAGATCTATATTGGATTTTCCCCTGACCCTGAGTGTCCGGCCCCATGAGACTGTGGTTTTCTCGGCCCCTGGTGGTCCGAGGTCGTTCCCGTTGCACAGATTCATGCGCCAGGGCCTCCTGCAGATAATTCACTTTAGTTTATTGCGCTATCTCTAATAGCACCCGAGATATCACCAGATATATATCGGATTTTCCCCTGACCCTGAGTGTCCGGCCCCATGAGACTGTGGTTTTCTCGGCCCCTGGTCGTCCGAGGTCGTTCCCGCTACACAGATTCATGCGCCAGGGCCTCCTACTGACAATGCACTTTGATTTATTGCGCTATCGGTAATAGCAGCCGAGATATCACCAGATATATATTGGATTTTTCACTGACGCTGAGTGTCCGGCCCCATGAGACGGTCGTTTTCTCGGCCCCTGGTGGTCCGAGGTCATTCCCGCTGCACAGATTCATGCGCCAGGGCCACCTACAGACAATGCACTTTGGTTTATTGCGCTATCTGTAATAGCACCCGAGATATCACCAGATATATATTGGATTTTACCCTGACCCTGAGTGTCCGGCCCCATGAGACGGTCGTTGTCTCGGCCCCTGGAGGTCCGAGGACGTTCCCGCTGCACAGATTCATTCGCCAGGGCCTCCTACAGGTAATGCACTTTGATTTATTGCGCTATCTGTAATAGCACCCGAGATATCACCACATATATATTGGATTTTTCACTGACCCTGAGTGTCCGGCCCCATGAGACGGTGGTTTTCTCGGTCCCTGGTGTTCCGAGGTCGTTCCCGCTGCACAGATTCATGCGCCAGGGCCTCCTACAGACAATGCACTTTGATTTATTGCGCTATCTGTAATAGCACCCGAGATATCGCCAGATATATGTTGGATTTTACCCTGACCCTGAGTGTCCGGCCCCATGAGACAGTGGTTTTTTCGGCCCCTGGTGGTCCGAGGTCGTTCCCGCTGCACAGATTCATGCGCCAGGGCCTCCTACAGACAATGCACTTTGATTTATTGCGCTATCTGTAATAGCACCCGAGATATCACCAGATATATATTGGATTTTACCCTGACCCTGAGTGTCCGGCCCCATGAGACGGTCGTTGTCTCGGCCCCTGGAGGTCCGAGGACGTTCCCGCTGCACAGATTCATGCGCCAGTGCCTCCTACAGGTAATGCACTTTGATTTATTGCGCTACCTGTAATAGCACCCGAGATATCACCAGATCTATATTGGATTTTCCACTGACCCTGAGTGTCCGGCCGCATGAGACTGTGGTTTTCTCGGCCCCTGGTGGTCCGAGGTCGTTCCCGTTGCACAGATTCATGCGTCAGGGCCTCCTGCAGATAATTCACTTTGGTTTATTGCGCTATCTCTAATAGCACCCGAGATATCACCAGATATATATTGGATTTTACCCTGACCCTGAGTGTCCGGCCCCATGAGACGGTCGTTGTCTCGGCCCCTGGAGGTCCGAGGACGTTCCCGCTGCACAGATTCATTCGCCAGGGCCTCCTACAGGTAATGCACTTTGATTTATTGCGCTATCTGTAATAGCACCCGAGATATCACCACATATATATTGGATTTTTCACTGACCCTGAGTGTCCGGCCCCATGAGACGGTGGTTTTCTCGGTCCCTGGTGTTCCGAGGTCGTTCCCGCTGCACAGATTCATGCGCCAGGGCCTCCTACAGACAATGCACTTTGATTTATTGCGCTATCTGTAATAGCACCCGAGATATCGCCAGATATATGTTGGATTTTACCCTGACCCTGAGTGTCCGGCCCCATGAGACGGTCGTTGTCTCGGCCCCTGGAGGTCCGAGGACGTTCCCGCTGCACAGATTCATGCGCCAGGGCCTCCTGCAGATAATTCACTTTCGTTTATTGCGCTATCTCTAATAGCACCCGAGATATCACCAGATCTATATTGGATTTTCCCCTGACCCTGAGTGTCCGGCCCCATGAGACAGTGGTTTTTTCGGCCCCTGGTGGTCCGAGGTCGTTCCCGCTGCACAGATTCATGCGCCAGGGCCTCCTACAGACAATGCACTTTGATTTATTGCGCTATCTGTTATACTACCCGAGATATCAGCAGATATATATTGAATTATTCACTGACCCTGAGTGTCCGGCCCCATGAGACGGTCGTTTTCTCGGCCCCTGGTGGTCCGAGGTCGTTCCCGCTGCACAGATTCATGCGCCAGGGCCTCCTGCAGATAATTCACTTTGGTTTATTGCGCTATTTCTAATAGCACCCGAGATATCAGCAGATATATATTGGATTTTTCACTGACCCTGAGTGTCCGGCCCCATGAGACGGTCGTTTTCTCGGCCCCTGGTCGTCCGAGGTCGTTCCCGCTGCACAGATTCATGCGCCAGGGCCTCCTGCAGATAATTCACTTTGGTTTATTGCGCTATCTCTAATAGCACCCGAGATATCAGCAGATATATATAGGATTTTTCACTGACCCTGAGTGACCGGCCCCATGAGACGGTAGTTTTCTCGGCCCCTGGTGGTCCGAGGTCGTTCCCGCTGCACAGATTCATGCGCCAGGGCCTCCGGCAGACAATGCACTTTGGTTTATTGCGCTATCTCTAATAGCACCCGAGATATCACCACATATATATTGGATTTTTCACTGACCCTGAGTGTCCGGCCCCATGAGACGGTGGTTTTCTCGGTCCCTGGTGTTCCGAGGTCGTTCCCGCTGCACAGATTCATGCGCCAGGGCCTCCTACAGACAATGCACTTTGATTTATTGCGCTATCTGTAATAGCACCCGAGATATCGCCAGATATATGTTGGATTTTACCCTGACCCTGAGTGTCCGGCCCCATGAGACGGTCGTTGTCTCGGCCCCTGGAGGTCCGAGGACGTTCCCGCTGCACAGATTCATGCGCCAGGGCCTCCTGCAGATAATTCACTTTCGTTTATTGCGCTATCTCTAATAGCACCCGAGATATCACCAGATCTATATTGGATTTTCCCCTGACCCTGAGTGTCCGGCCCCATGAGACAGTGGTTTTTTCGGCCCCTGGTGGTCCGAGGTCGTTCCCGCTGCACAGATTCATGCGCCAGGGCCTCCTACAGACAATGCACTTTGATTTATTGCGCTATCTGTTATACTACCCGAGATATCAGCAGATATATATTGAATTATTCACTGACCCTGAGTGTCCGGCCCCATGAGACGGTCGTTTTCTCGGCCCCTGGTGGTCCGAGGTCGTTCCCGCTGCACAGATTCATGCGCCAGGGCCTCCTGCAGATAATTCACTTTGGTTTATTGCGCTATTTCTAATAGCACCCGAGATATCAGCAGATATATATTGGATTTTTCACTGACCCTGAGTGTCCGGCCCCATGAGACGGTCGTTTTCTCGGCCCCTGGTCGTCCGAGGTCGTTCCCGCTGCACAGATTCATGCGCCAGGGCCTCCTGCAGATAATTCACTTTGGTTTATTGCGCTATCTCTAATAGCACCCGAGATATCAGCAGATATATATAGGATTTTTCACTGACCCTGAGTGACCGGCCCCATGAGACGGTAGTTTTCTCGGCCCCTGGTGGTCCGAGGTCGTTCCCGCTGCACAGATTCATGCGCCAGGGCCTCCGGCAGACAATGCACTTTGGTTTATTGCGCTATCTCTAATAGCACCCGAGATATCACCACATATATATTGGATTTTTCACTGACCCTGAGTGTCCGGCCCCATGAGACGGTGGTTTTCTCGGTCCCTGGTGTTCCGAGGTCGTTCCCGCTGCACAGATTCATGCGCCAGGGCCTCCTACAGACAATGCACTTTGATTTATTGCGCTATCTGTAATAGCACCCGAGATATCGCCAGATATATGTTGGATTTTACCCTGACCCTGAGTGTCCGGCCCCATGAGACAGTGGTTTTTTCGGCCCCTGGTGGTCCGAGGTCGTTCCCGCTGCACAGATTCATGCGCCAGGGCCTCCTGCAGATAATTCACTTTGGTTTATTGCGCTACCTCTAATAGCACCCGAGATATCACCAGATATATATTGGATTTTCCCCTGACCCTGAGTGTCCGGCCCCATGAGACTGTGGTTTTCTCGGCCCCTGGTGGTCCGAGGTCGTTCCCGTTGCACAGATTCATGCGCCAGGGCCTCCTGCAGATAATTCACTTTGGTTTATTGCGCTATCTGTAACAGCACCCGAGATATCACCAAATCTATATTGGATTTTCCCCTGACCCTGAGTGTCCGGCCCCATGAGACTGTGGTTTTCTCGGCCCCTGGTGGTCCGAGGTCGTTCCCGCTGCACAGATTCATGCGCCAGGGCCTACTGCAGATAATTCACTTTGACTTATTGCGCTATCTGTAATACCACCCGAGATATCACCACATATATATTGGATTTTTCACTGACCCTGAGTATCCGGCCCCATGAGACGGTGGTTTTCTCGGTCCCTGGTGTTCCGAGGTCGTTCCCGCTGCACAGATTCATGCGCCAGGGCCTCCTGCAGATAATTCACTTTGGTTTATTGCGCTATCTCTAATAGCACCCGAGATATCACCAGATATATATTGGATTTTACCCTGACCCTGAGTGTCCGGCCCCATGAGACTGTGCTTTTCTCGGCCCCTGGTGGTCCGAGGTCGTTCCCGCTGCACAGATTCATGCGCCAGGGCCTCCTACAGACAATGCACTTTGATTTATTGCGCTATCTGTAATAGCACCCGAGATATCACCAGATATATATTGGATTTTACCCTGACCCTGAGTGTCCGGCCCCATGAGACGGTCGTTGTCTCGGCCCCTGGATGTCCGAGGACGTTCCCGCTGCACAGATTCATGCGCCAGGGCCTCCTACAGGTAATGCACTTTGATTTATTGCGCTACCTGTAATAGCACCCGAGATATCACCAGATCTATATTGGATTTTCCCCTGACCCTGAGTGTCCGGCCCCATGAGACTGTGGTTTTCTCGGCCACTGGTGGTCCGAGGTCGTTCCCGCTGCATAGATTCATGCGCCAGGGCCTACTGCAGATAATTCACTTTGATTTATTGCGCTATCTGTAATACCACCCGAGATATCACCACATATATATTGGATTTTTCACTGACCCTGAGTATCCGGCCCCATGAGACGGTGGTTTTCTCGGTCCCTGGTGTTCCGAGGTCGTTCCCGCTGCGCAGATTCATGCGCCAGGGCCTCCTACAGATAATGCACTTTGGTTTATTGCGCTACCTGTAATAGCACCCGAGATATCACCAGATCTATATTGGATTTTCCCCTGACCCTGAGTGTCCGGCCCCATGAGACTGTGGTTTTCTCGGCCCCTGGTGGTCCGAGGTCGTTCCCGCTGCACAGATTCATGCGCCAGGGCCTACTGCAGATAATTCACTTTGATTTATTGCGCTATCTGTAATAGCACCCGAGATATCACCACATATATATTGGATTTTTCACTGACCCTGAGTATCCGGGCCCATGAGACGGTGGTTTTCTCGGTCCCTGGTGTTCCGAGGTCGTTCCCGCTGCACAGATTCATGCGCCAGGGCCTCCTACAGACAATGCACTTTGGTTTATTGCGCTATCTCTAATAGCACCCGAGATATCACCAGATATATATTGGATTTTCCCCTGACCCTGAGTGTCCGGCCCCATGAGACTGTGGTTTTCTCGGCCCCTGGTGGTCCGGGGGCGTTCCCGTTGCACAGATTCATGCGCCAGGGCCTCCTACAGACAATGCACTTTGATTTATTGCGCTATCTGTAATAGCACCCGAGATATCACCAGATATATATTGGATTTTCCCCTCACCCTGAGTGACCGGCCCCATGAGACTGTGGTTTTTTCGGCCCCTGGTGGTCAGAGGTCGTTCCCGCTGCACAGATTCATGCGCCAGGGCCTCCTGCAGACAATTCACTTTGGTTTATTGCGCTATCTCTAATAGCACCCGAGATATCACCAGATATATATTGGATTTTACCCTGACCCTGAGTGTCCGGCCCCATGAGACTGTGCTTTTCTCGGCCCCTGGTGGTCCGAGGTCGTTCCCGCTGCACAGATTCATGCGCCAGGGCCTCCTACAGACAATGCACTTTGATTTATTGCGCTATCTGTAATAGCACCCGAGTTATCTCCAGATATATATTGGATTTTACCCTGACCCTGAGTGTCCGGCCCCATGAGACGGTCGTTGTCTCGGCCCCTGGAGGTCCGAGGACGTTCCCGCTGCACAGATTCATGCGCCAGGGCCTCCTACAGGTAATGCGCTTTGATTTATTGCGCTACCTGTAATAGCACCCGAGATATCACCAGATCTATATTGGATTTTCCCCTGACCCTGAGTGTCCGGCCCCATGAGACTGTGGTTTTCTCGGCCCCTGGTGGTCCGAGGTCGTTCCCGTTGCACAGATTCATGCGCCAGGGCCTACTGCAGATAATTCACTTTGATTTATTGCGCTATCTGTAACAGCACCCGAGATATCACCAGATCTATATTGGATTTTCCCCTGACCCTGAGTGTCCGGCCCCATGAGACTGTGGTTTTCTCGGCCCCTGGTGGTCCGAGGTCGTTCCCGCTGCACAGATTCATGCGCCAGGGCCTACTGCAGATAATTCACTTTGATTTATTGCGCTATCTGTAATACCACCCGAGATATCACCACATATATATTGGATTTTTCACTGACCCTGAGTATCCGGCCCCATGAGACGGTGGTTTTCTCGGTCCCTGGTGTTCCGAGGTCGTTCCCGCTGCACAGATTCATGCGCCAGGGCCTCCTGCAGATAATTCACTTTGGTTTATTGCGCTATCTCTAATAGCACCCGAGATATCACCAGATATATATTGGATTTTACCCTGACCCTGAGTGTCCGGCCCCATGAGACTGTGGTTTTCTCGGCCCCTGGTGGCCCGAGGTCGTTCCCGTTGCACAGATTCATGCGCCAGCGCCTACTGCAGATAATTCACTTTGATTTATTGCGCTATCTGTAACAGCACCCGAGATATCACCAGATCTATATTGGATTTTCCCCTGACCCTGAGTGTCCGGCCCCATGAGACTGTGGTTTTCTCGGCCCCTGGTGGTCCGAGGTCGTTCCCGCTGCACAGATTCATGCGCCAGGGCCTACTGCAGATAATTCACTTTGATTTATTGCGCTATCTGTAATAGCCCCCGAGATATCACCAGATATATATTGGATTTTCCCCTGACCCTGAGTGTCCGGCCGCATGAGACGGTCGTTGTCTCGGCCCCTGGAGTTCCGAGGACGTTCCCGCTACACAGATTCATGCGCCAGGGCCTCCTACAGGTAATGCACTTTGATTTATTGCGCTATCTGTAATAGCACCCGAGATATCACCAGATATATATTGGATTTTCCCCTGACCCTGAGTGTCCGGCCCCATGAGACTGTGGTTTTCTCGGCCCCTGGTGGTCCGAGGTCGTTCCCGTTGCACAGATTCATGCGCCAGGGCCTCCTACAGACAATGCACTTTGATTTATTGCGCTATCTGTAATAGCACCCGAGATATCACCAGATATATATTGGATTTTACCCTGACCCTGAGTGTCCGGCCCCATGAGACGGTCGTTGTCTCGGTCCCTGGAGGTCCGAGGACGTTCCCGCTGCACAGATTCATGCGCCAGGGCCTCCTACAGGTAATGCACTTTGATTTATTGCGCTACCTGTAATAGCACCCGAGATATCACCAGATCTATATTGGATTTTCCCCTGACCCTGAGTGTCCGGCCCCATGAGACTGTGGTTTTCTCGGCCCCTGGTGGTCCGAGGTCGTTCCCGTTGCACAGATTCATGCGCCAGGGCCTCCTACAGATAATTCACTTTGATTTATTGCGCTATCTGTAATACCACCCGAGATATCACCACATATATATTGGATTTTTCACTGACCCTGAGTATCCGGCCCCATGAGACGGTGGTTTTCTCGGTCCCTGGTGTTCCGAGGTCGTTCCCGCTGCACAGATTCATGCGCCAGGGCCTCCTACAGACAATGCACTTTGGTTTATTGCGCTATCTCTAATAGCACCCGAGATATCACCAGATATATATTGGATTTTCCCCTGACCCTGAGTGTCCGGCCCCATGAGACTGTGGTTTTCTCGGCCCCTGGTGGTCCGGGGGCGTTCCCGTTGCACATATTCATGCGCCAGGGCCTCCTACAGACAATGCACTTTGATTTATTGCGCTATCTGTAATAGCACCGGAGATATCACCAGATATATATTGGATTTTCCCCTGACCCTGAGTGTCCGGCCCCATGAGACTGTGGTTTTCTCGGCCCCTGGTGGTCCGAGGTCGTTCCCGTTGCACAGATTCATGCGCCAGGGCCTCCTGCAGATAATTCACTTTGGTTTATTGCGCTATCTGTAACAGCACCCGAGATATCACCAGATCTATATCGGATTTTCCCCTGACCCTGAGTGTCCGGCCCCATGAGACTGTGGTTTTCTCGGCCCCTGGTGGTCCGAGGTCGTTCCCGCTGCACAGATTCATGCGCCAGGGCCTACTGCAGATAATTCACTTTGATTTATTGCGCTATCTGTAATACCACCCGAGATATCACCACATATATATTGGATTTTTCACTGACCCTGAGTATCCGGCCCCATGAGACGGTGGTTTTCTCGGTCCCTGGTGTTCCGAGGTCGTTCCCGCTGCACAGATTCATGCGCCAGGGCCTCCTGCAGATAATTCACTTTGGTTTATTGCGCTATCTCTAATAGCACCCGAGATATCACCAGATATATATTGGATTTTACCCTGACCCTGAGTGTCCGGCACCATGAGACTGTGCTTTTCTCGGCCCCTGGTGGTCCGAGGTCGTTCCCGCTGCACAGATTCATGCGCCAGGGCCTCCTACAGGTAATGCACTTTGATTTATTGCGCTATCTGTAATAGCACCCGAGATATCTCCAGATATATATTGGATTTTCCCCTGACCCTGAGTGACCGGCCCCATGAGACTGTGGTTTTTTCGGCCCCTGGTGGTCCGAGGTCGTTCCCGCTGCACAGATTCATGCGCCAGGGCCTCCTACAGACAATGCACTTTGATTTATTGCGCTATCTGTAATTGCACCCGAGATATCAGCAGATATATATTGGATTTTTCACTGACGCTGAGTGTCCGGCCCCATGAGACGGTCGTTTTCTCGGACCCTGGTGGTCCGAGGTCGTTCCCGCTGCACAGATTCATGCGCCAGGGCCTCCTACAGACAATGCACTTTGATTTATTGCGCTATCTGTAATAGCACCCGAGATATCACCAGATATATATTGGATTTTCCCCTGACCCTGAGTGACCGGCCCCATGAGACTGTGGTTTTTTCGGCCCCTGGTGGTCCGAGGTCGTTCCCGCTGCACAGATTCATGCGCCAGGGCCTCCTGCAGATAATTCACTTTGGTTTATTGCGCTATCTGTAATAGCAGCCGAGATATCACCAGATATATATTGGATTTTACCCTGACCCTGAGTGTCCGGCCCCATGAGACTGTGCTTTTCTCGGCCCCTGGTTGTCCGAGGTCGTTCCCGCTGCACAGATTCATGCGCCAGGGCCTACTGCAGATAATTCACTTTGATTTATTGCGCTATCTGTAATAGCACCTGAGATATCACCACATATATATTGGATTTTTCACTGACCCTGAGTATCCGGCCCCATGAGACGGTGGTTTTCTCGGTCCCTGGTGTTCCGAGGTCGTTCCCGCTGCACAGATTCATGCGCCAGGGCCTCCTACAGACAATGCACTCTGGTTTATTGCGCTATCTCTAATAGCACCCGAGATATCACCAGATATATATTGGATTTTCCCTTGACCCTGAGTGTCCGGCCCCATTAGACTGTGGTTTTCTCGGCCCCTGGTGGTCCGAGGTCGTTCCCGTCGCACAGATTCATGCGCCAGGGCCTCCTACAGACAATGCACTTTGATTTATTGCGCTATCTGTAATAGCACCCGAGATATCACCAGATATATATTGGATTTTCCCCTGACCCTGAGTGACCGGCCCCATGAGACTGTTGTTTTTTCGGCCCCTGGTGGTCAGAGGTCGTTCCCGCTGCACAGATTCATGCGCCAGGGCCTCCTGCAGACAATTCACTTTGGTTTATTGCGCTATCTCTAATAGCACCCGAGATATCACCAGATATATATTGGATTTTACCCTGACCCTGAGTGTCCGGCCCCATGAGACTGTGCTTTTCTCGGCCCCTGGAGTTCCGAGGACGTTCCCGCTGCACAGATTCATGCGCCAGGGCCTCCTACAGGAAATGCACTTTGATTTATTGCGCTATCTGTAATAGCACCCGAGATATCACTAGATCTATATTGGATTTTCCCCTGACCCTGAGTGTCCGGCCCCATGAGACTGTGGTTTTCTCGGCCCCTGGTGGTCCGAGGTCGTTCCCGTTGCACAGATTCATGCGCCAGGGCCTCCTGCAGATAATTCACTTTGGTTTATTGCGCTATCTGTAATAGCACCCGAGATATCACCAGATCTATATTGGATTTTCCCCTGACCCTGAGTGTCCGGCCCCATGAGACTGAGGTTTTCTTGGCCCCTGGTGGTCCGAGGTCGTTCCCGCTGCACAGATTCATGCGCCAGGGCCTACTGCAGATAATTCACTTTGATTTATTGCGCTATCTGTAATAGCACCCGAGATATCACCACATATATATTGGATTTTTCACTGACCCTGAGTATCCGGCCCCATGAGACGGTGGTTTTCTCGGTCCCTGGTGTTCCGAGGTCGTTCCCGCTGCACAGATTCATACCCCAGGGCCTCCTACAGACAATGCACTTTGGTTTATTGCGCTATCTCTAATAGCACCCGAGATATCACCAGATATATATTGGATTTTACCCTGACCCTGAGTGTCCGGCCCCATGAGACTGTGCTTTTCTCGGCCCCTGGTGGTCCGAGGTCGTTCCCGCTGCACAGATTCATGCGCCAGGACCTCCTACAGACAACGCACTTTGATTTATTGCGCTATCTGTAATAGCACCCGAGATATCACCAGATATATATTGGATTTTACCCTGACCCTGAGTGTCCGGCCCCATGAGACTGTGGTTTTCTCGGCCCCTGGTGGTCCGAGGTCGTTCCCGCTGCACAGATTCATGCGCCAGGGCCTCCTACAGACAATGCACTTTGGTTTATTGCGCTATCTGTAATAGCACCCGAGATATCACCAGATATATATTGGATTTTACCCTGACCCTGAGTGTCCGGCCCCATGAGACTGTGCTTTTCTCGGCCCCTGGTGGTCCAAGGTCGTTCCCGCTGCACAGATTCATGCGCCAGGGCCTCCTACAGACAATGCACTTTGATTTATTGCGCTATCTGTAATAGCACCCGAGATATCACCAGATATATATTGGATTTTCCCCTGACCCTGAGTGTCCGGCCCCATTAGACTGTGGTTTACTCGGCCCCTGGTGGTCCGAGGTCGTTCCCGTTGCACAGATTCATGCGCCAGGGCCTCCTACAGGTAATGCACTTTGATTTATTGCGCTATCTGTAATAGCACCCGAGATATCTCCAGATATATATTGGATTTTCCCCTGACCCTGAGTGACCGGCCCCATGAGACTGTGGTTTTTTCGGCCCCTGGTGGTCCGAGGTCGTTCCCGCTGCACAGATTCATGCGCCAGGGCCTCCTACAGACAATGCACTTTGATTTATTGCGCTATCTGTAATTGCACCCGAGATATCAGCAGATATATATTGGATTTTTCACTGACGCTGAGTGTCCGGCCCCATGAGACGGTCGTTTTCTCGGACCCTGGTGGTCCGAGGTCGTTCCCGCTGCACAGATTCATGCGCCAGGGCCTCCTACAGACAATGCACTTTGATTTATTGCGCTATCTGTAATAGCACCCGAGATATCACCAGATATATATTGGATTTTCCCCTGACCCTGAGTGACCGGCCCCATGAGACTGTGGTTTTTTCGGCCCCTGGTGGTCCGAGGTCGTTCCCGCTGCACAGATTCATGCGCCAGGGCCTCCTGCAGATAATTCACTTTGGTTTATTGCGCTATCTGTAATAGCAGCCGAGATATCACCAGATATATATTGGATTTTACCCTGACCCTGAGTGTCCGGCCCCATGAGACTGTGCTTTTCTCGGCCCCTGGTGGTCCGAGGTCGTTCCCGCTGCACACATTCATGCGCCAGGGCCTCCTACAGACAATGCACTTTGATTTATTGCGCTATCTGTAATAGCACCCGAGATATCTCCAGATATATATTGGATTTTACCCTGACCCTGAGTGTCCGGCCCCATGAGACGGTCGTTGTCTCGGCCCCTGGAGGTCCGAGGACGTTCCCGCTGCACAGATTCATGCGCCAGGGCCTCCTACAGGTAATGCGCTTTGATTTATTGCGCTATCTGTAATAGCACCCGAGATATCACCAGATCTATATTGGATTTTCCCCTGACCCTGAGTGTCCGGCCCCATGAGACTGTGGTTTTCTCGGCCCCTGGTGGTCCGAGGTCGTTCCCGTTGCACAGATTCATGCGCCAGGGCCTCCTGCAGATAATTCACTTTGGTTTATTGCGCTATCTGTAACAGCACCCGAGATATCACCAGATCTATATTGGATTTTCCCCTGACCCTGAGTGTCCGGCCCCATGAGACTGTGGTTTTCTCGGCCCCTGGTGGTCCGAGGTCGTTCCCGCTGCACAGATTCATGCGCCAGGGCCTACTGCAGATAATTCACTTTGATTTATTGCGCTATCTGTAATACCACCCGAGATATCACCACATATATATTGCATTTTTCACTGACCCTGAGTATCCGGGCCCATGAGACGGTGGTTTTCTCGGTCCCTGGTGTTCCGAGGTCGTTCCCGCTGCACAGATTCATGCGCCAGGGCCTCCTGCAGATAATTCACTTTGGTTTATTGCGCTATCTCTAATAGCACCCGAGATATCACCAGATATATATTGGATTTTACCCTGACCCTGAGTGTCCGGCCCCATGAGACTGTGCTTTTCTCGGCCCCTGGTGGTCCGATGTCGTTCCCGCTGCACAGATTCATGCGCCAGGGCCTCCTACAGACAATACACTTTGATTTATTGCGCTATCTGTAATAGCACCCGAGATATCACCAGATATATATTGGATTTTACCCTGACCCTGAGTGTCCGGCCCCATGAGACGGTCGTTGTCTCGGCCCCTGGATGTCCGAGGACGTTCCCGCTGCACAGATTCATGCGCCAGGGCCTCCTACAGGTAATGCACTTTGATTTATTGCGCTACCTGTAATAGCACCCGAGATATCACCAGATCTATATTGGATTTTCCCCTGACCCTGAGTGTCCGGCCCCATGAGACTGTGCTTTTCTCGGCCCCTGGAGTTCCGAGGACGTTCCAGCTGCACAGATTCATGCGCCAGGGCCTCCTACAGGAAATGCACTTTGATTTATTGCGCTATCTGTAATAGCACCCGAGATATCACCAGATCTATATTGGATTTTCCCCTGACCCTGAGTGTCCGGCCGCATGAGACTGTGGTTTTCTCGGCCCCTGGTGGTCCGAGGTCGTTCCCGTTGCACAGATTCATGCGCCAGGGCCTCCTGCAGATAATTCACTTCGGTTTATTGCGCTATCTGTAATAGCACCCGAGATATCACCAGATCTATATTGGATTTTCCCCTGACCCTGAGTGTCCGGCCCCATGAGACTGAGGTTTTCTTGGCCCCTGGTGGTCCGAGGTCGTTCCCGCTGCACAGATTCATGCGCCAGGGCCTACTGCAGATAATTCACTTTGATTTATTGCGCTATCTGTAATAGCACCCGAGATATCACCACATATATATTGGATTTTTCACTGACCCTGAGTATCCGGCCCCATGAGACGGTGGTTTTCTCGGTCCCTGGTGTTCCGAGGTCGTTCCCGCTGCACAGATTCATGCGCCAGGGCCTCCTACAGACAATGCACTTTGGTTTATTGCGCTATCTCTAATAGCACCCGAGATATCACCAGATATATATTGGATTTTACCCTGACCCTGAGTGTCCGGCCCCATGAGACTGTGCTTTTCTCGGCCCCTGGTGGTCCGAGGTCGTTCCCGCTGCACAGATTCATGCGCCAGGGCCTCCTACAGACAACGCACTTTGATTTATTGCGCTATCTGTAATAGCACCCGAGATATCACCAGATATATATTGGATTTTACCCTGACCCTGAGTGTCCGGCCCCATGAGACTGTGGTTTTCTCGGCCCCTGGTGGTCCGAGGTCGTTCCCGCTGCACAGATTCATGCGCCAGGGCCTCCTACAGACAATGCACTTTGATTTATTGCGCTATCTGTAATAGCACCCGAGATATCAGCAGATATATATTGGATTTTTCACTGACCCTGAGTGTCCGGGCCCATGAGACTGTGCTTTTCTCGGCCCCTGGTGGTCCGAGGTCGTTCCCGCTGCACAGATTCATGCGTCAGGGCCTAATACAGGTAATGCACTTTGATTTATTGCGCTATCTGTAATAGCACCCGAGATATCACCAGATCTATATTGGATTTTCCCCTGACCCTGAGTGTCCGGCCCCATGAGACTGTGCTTTTCTCGGCCCCTGGTGGTCCGAGGTCGTTCCCGCTGCACAGATTCATGCGCCAGGGCCTCCTACAGACAATACACTTTGATTTATTGCGCTATCTGTAATAGCACCCGAGATATCACCAGATATATATTGGATTTTACCCTGACACTGAGTGTCCGGCCCCATGAGACGGTCGTTGTCTCGGCCCCTGGAGGTCCGAGGACGTTCCCGCTGCACAGATTCATGCGCCAGGGCCTCCTACAGGTAATGCACTTTGATTTATTGCGCTATCTGTAATAGCACCCGAGATATCACCAGATCTATATTGGATTTTCCCCTGACCCTGAGTGTCCGGCCCCATGAGACTGTGGTTTTCTCGGCCCCTGGTGGTCCGAGGTCGTTCCCGTTGCACAGATTCATGCGCCAGGGCCTCCTGCAGATAATTCACTTTGGTTTATTGCGCTATCTGTAATAGCACCCGAGATATCACCAGATCTATATTGGATTTTCCCCTGACCCTGAGTGTCCGGCCCCATGAGACTGTGGTTTTCTCGGCCCCTGGTGGTCCGAGGTTGTTCCCGCTGCACGGATTCATGCGCCAGGGCCTACTGCAGATAATTCACTTTGATTTATTGCGCTATCTGTAATAGCACCCGAGATATCACCAGATCTATATTGGATTTTCCCCTGACCCTGAGTGTCCGGCCCCATGAGACTGTGGTTTTCTCGGCCCCTGGTGGTCCGAGGTCGTTCCCGTTGCACAGATTCATGCGCCAGGGCCTCCTACAGACAATGCACTTTGATTTATTGCGCTATCTGTAATAGCACCCGAGATATCACTAGATATATATTGGATTTTACCCTGACCCTGAGTGTCCGGCCCCATCAGACGGTCGTTGTCTCGGCCCCTGGAGGTCCGAGGACGTTCCCGCTGCACAGATTCATGCGCCAGGGCCTCCTACAGGTAATGCACTTTGATTTATTGCGCTATCTGTAATAGCAGCCGAGATATCACCAGATATATATTGGATTTTCCCCTGACCCTGAGAGTCCGGCCCCATGAGACTGTGGATTTCACGGCCCCTGGTCGTCCGAGGTCGTTCCCTCTGCACAGATTCATGCGCCAGGGCCTCCTACAGACAATGCACTTTGATTTATTGCGCTATCTGTAATAGCACCAGAGATATCACCAGATATATATTGGATTTTACCCTGACCCTGAGTGTCCGGCCCCATGAGACGGTCGTTGTCTCGGCCCCTGGAGGTCCGAGGACGTATCCGCTGCAGAGATTCATGCGCCAGGGCCTCCTACAGGTAATGCACTTTGATTTATTGAGCTATCTGTAATAGCAGCCGAGATATCACCAGATATATATTGGATTTTCCCCTGACCCTGAGTGTCCGGCCCCATGAGACTGTGGTTTTCTCGGCCCCTGGTCGTCCGAGGTCGTTCCCTCTGCACAGATTCATGCGCCAGGGCCTCCTACAGACAATGCACTTTGATTTATTGCGCTATCTGTAATAGCACCCGAGATATCACCAGATATATATTGGATTTTTCACTGACCCTGAGTGTCCGGCCCCATGAGGCGGTCGTTTTCTCGGCCCCTGGTGGTCCGAGGTCATACCCGCTGCACAGATTCATGCGCCAGGGCCTCCTACAGACAATGCACTTTGATTTATTGCGCTATCTGTAATAGCACCCGAGATATCACCAGATATATATTGGATTTTACCCTGACCCTGAGTGTCCGGCCCCATGAGACGGTCGTTGTCTCGGCCCGTGGAGGTCCGAGGACGTTCCCGCTGCACAGATTCATGCGCCAGGGCCTCCTACAGGTAATGCACTTTGATTTATTGCGCTATCTGTAATAGCACCCGAGATATCACCAGATCTATATTGGATTTTCCCCTGACCCTGAGTGTCCGGCCCCATGAGACTGTGGTTTTCTCGGCCCCTGGTGGTCCGAGGTTGTTCCCGCTGCACGGATTCATGCGCCAGGGCCTACTGCAGATAATTCACTTTGATTTATTGCGCTATCTGTAATAGCACCCGAGATATCACCACATATATATTGGATTTTTCACTGACCCTGAGTATCCAGCCCCATGAGACGGTGGTTTTCTCGGTTCCTGGTGTTCCGATGTCGTTCCCGCTGCACGGATTCATGCGCCAGGGCCTCCTACAGACAATGCACTTTGGTTTATTGCGCTATCTCTAATAGCACCCGAGATATCACCAGATCTATATTGGATTTTCCCCTGACCCTGAGTGTCCGGCCCCATGAGACTGTGCTTTTCTCGGCCCCTGGAGTTCCGAGGACGTTCCCGCTGCACAGATTCATGCGCCAGGTCCTCCTACAGGAAATGCACTTTGATTTATTGCGCTATCTGTAATAGCACCCGAGATATCACCAGATCTATATTGGATTTTCCCCTGACCCTGAGTGTCCGGCCGCATGAGACTGTGGTTTTCTCGGCCCCTGGTGGTCCGAGGTCGTTCCCGTTGCACAGATTCATGCGCCAGGGCCTCCTGCAGATAATTCACTTTGGTTTATTGCGCTATCTGTAATAGCACCCGAGATATCACCAGATCTATATTGGATTTTCCCCTGACCCTGAGTGTCCGGCCCCATGAGACTGAGGTTTTCTTGGCCCCTGGTGGTCCGAGGTCGTTCCCGCTGCACAGATTCATGCGCCAGGGCCTACTGCAGATAATTCACTTTGATTTATTGCGCTATCTGTAATAGCACCCGAGATATCACCACATATATATTGGATTTTTCACTGACCCTGAGTATCCGGCCCCATGAGACGGTGGTTTTCTCGGTCCCTGGTGTTCCGAGGTCGTTCCCGCTGCACAGATTCATGCGCCAGGGCCTCCTACAGACAATGCACTTTGGTTTATTGCGCTATCTCTAATAGCACCCGAGATATCACTAGATATATATTGGATTTTACCCTGACCCTGAGTGTCCGGCCCCATGAGACGGTCGTTGTCTCGGCCCCTGGAGGTCCGAGGACGTTCCCGCTGCACAGATTCATGCGCCAGGGCCTCCTACAGGTAATGCACTTTGATTTATTGCGCTATCTGTAATAGCACCCGAGATATCACCAGATCTATATTGGATTTTCCCCTGACCCTGAGTGTCCGGCCCCATGAGACTGTGGTTTTCTCGGCCCCTGGTGGTCCGAGGTCGTTCCCGTTGCACAGATTCATGCACCAGGGCCTCCTACAGACAATGCACTTTGATTTATTGCGCTATCTGTAATAGCACCCGAGATATCACCAGATATATATTGGATTTTCCCCTGACCCTGAGAGTCCGGCCCCATGAGACTGTGGTTTTCACGGCCCCTGGTCGTCCGAGGACGTTCCCTCTGCACAGATTCATGCGCCAGGGCCTCCTACAGACAATGCACTTTGATTTATTGCGCTATCTGTAATAGCACCAGAGATATCACCAGATATATATTGGATTTTACCCTGACCCTGAGTGTCCGGCCCCATGAGACTGTGGTTTTCTCGGCCCCTGGTGGTCCGAGGTCGTTCCCGTTGCACAGATTCATGCGCCAGGGCCTCCTGCAGATAATTCACTTTGGTTTATTGCGCTATCTCTAATAGCACCCGAGATATCTCCAGATATATATTGGATTTTCCCCTGACCCTGAGTGTCCGGCCCCATGAGACTGTGCTTTTCTCGGCCCCTGGAGTTCCGAGGACGTTCCCGCTGCACAGATTCATGCGCCAGGTCCTCCTACAGGAAATGCACTTTGATTTATTGCGCTATCTGTAATAGCACCCGAGATATCACCAGATCTATATTGGATTTTCCCCTGACCCTGAGTGTCCGGCCGCATGAGACTGTGCTTTTCTCGGCCCCTGGTGGTCCGAGGTCGTTCCCGTTGCACAGATTCATGCGCCAGGGCCTCCTGCAGATAATTCACTTTGGTTTATTGCGCTATCTGTAATAGCACCCGAGATATCACCAGATCTATATTGGATTTTCCCCTGACCCTGAGTGTCCGGCCCCATGAGACTGAGGTTTTCTTGGCCCCTGGTGGTCCGAGGTCGTTCCCGCTGCACAGATTCATGCGCCAGGGCCTCCTACAGACAATGCACTTTGATTTATTGCGCTATCTGTAATAGCACCCGAGATATCACCAGATATATATTGGATTTTCCCCTGACCCTGAGTGACCGGCCCCATGAGACTGTTGTTTTTTCGGCCCCTGGTGGTCAGAGGTCGTTCCCGCTGCACAGATTCATGCGCCAGGGCCTCCTGCAGACAATTCACTTTGGTTTATTGCGCTATCTCTAATAGCACCCGAGATATCACCAGATATATATTGGATTTTACCCTGACCCTGAGTGTCCGGCCCCATGAGACTGTGCTTTTCTCGGCCCCTGGAGTTCCGAGGACGTTCCCGCTGCACAGATTCATGCGCCAGGGCCTCCTACAGGAAATGCACTTTGATTTATTGCGCTATCTGTAATAGCACCCGAGATATCACTAGATCTATATTGGATTTTCCCCTGACCCTGAGTGTCCGGCCCCATGAGACTGTGGTTTTCTCGGCCCCTGGTGGTCCGAGGTCGTTCCCGTTGCACAGATTCATGCGCCAGGGCCTCCTGCAGATAATTCACTTTGGTTTATTGCGCTATCTGTAATAGCACCCGAGATATCACCAGATCTATATTGGATTTTCCCCTGACCCTGAGTGTCCGGCCCCATGAGACTGAGGTTTTCTTGGCCCCTGGTGGTCCGAGGTCGTTCCCGCTGCACAGATTCATGCGCCAGGGCCTACTGCAGATAATTCACTTTGATTTATTGCGCTATCTGTAATAGCACCCGAGATATCACCAGATCTATATTGGATTTTCCCCTGACCCTGAGTGTCCGGCCGCATGAGACTGTGCTTTTCTCGGCCCCTGGTGGTCCGAGGTCGTTCCCGTTGCACAGATTCATGCGCCAGGGCCTCCTGCAGATAATTCACTTTGGTTTATTGCGCTATCTGTAATAGCACCCGAGATATCACCAGATCTATATTGGATTTTCCCCTGACCCTGAGTGTCCGGCCCCATGAGACTGAGGTTTTCTTGGCCCCTGGTGGTCCGAGGTCGTTCCCGCTGCACAGATTCATGCGCCAGGGCCTCCTACAGACAATGCACTTTGATTTATTGCGCTATCTGTAATAGCACCCGAGATATCACCAGATATATATTGGATTTTCCCCTGACCCTGAGTGACCGGCCCCATGAGACTGTTGTTTTTTCGGCCCCTGGTGGTCAGAGGTCGTTCCCGCTGCACAGATTCATGCGCCAGGGCCTCCTGCAGACAATTCACTTTGGTTTATTGCGCTATCTCTAATAGCACCCGAGATATCACCAGATATATATTGGATTTTACCCTGACCCTGAGTGTCCGGCCCCATGAGACTGTGCTTTTCTCGGCCCCTGGAGTTCCGAGGACGTTCCCGCTGCACAGATTCATGCGCCAGGGCCTCCTACAGGAAATGCACTTTGATTTATTGCGCTATCTGTAATAGCACCCGAGATATCACTAGATCTATATTGGATTTTCCCCTGACCCTGAGTGTCCGGCCCCATGAGACTGTGGTTTTCTCGGCCCCTGGTGGTCCGAGGTCGTTCCCGTTGCACAGATTCATGCGCCAGGGCCTCCTGCAGATAATTCACTTTGGTTTATTGCGCTATCTGTAATAGCACCCGAGATATCACCAGATCTATATTGGATTTTCCCCTGACCCTGAGTGTCCGGCCCCATGAGACTGAGGTTTTCTTGGCCCCTGGTGGTCCGAGGTCGTTCCCGCTGCACAGATTCATGCGCCAGGGCCTACTGCAGATAATTCACTTTGATTTATTGCGCTATCTGTAATAGCACCCGAGATATCACCACATATATATTGGATTTTTCACTGACCCTGAGTATCCGGCCCCATGAGACGGTGGTTTTCTCGGTCCCTGGTGTTCCGAGGTCGTTCCCGCTGCACAGATTCATGCCCCAGGGCCTCCTACAGACAATGCACTTTGGTTTATTGCGCTATCTCTAATAGCACCCGAGATATCACCAGATATATATTGGATTTTACCCTGACCCTGAGTGTCCGGCCCCATGAGACTGTGCTTTTCTCGGCCCCTGGTGGTCCGAGGTCGTTCCCGCTGCACAGATTCATGCGCCAGGACCTCCTACAGACAACGCACTTTGATTTATTGCGCTATCTGTAATAGCACCCGAGATATCACCAGATATATATTGGATTTTACCCTGACCCTGAGTGTCCGGCCCCATGAGACGGTCGTTGTCTCGGCCCCTGGAGGTCCGAGGACGTTCCCGCTGCACAGATTCATGCGCCAGGGCCTCCTACAGGTAATGCGCTTTGATTTATTGCGCTATCTGTAATAGCACCCGAGATATCACCAGATATATATTGGATTTTACCCTGACCCTGAGTGTCCGGCCCCATGAGACGGTCGTTGTCTCGGCCCCTGGAGGTCCGAGGACGTTCCCGCTGCACAGATTCATGCGCCAGGGCCTCCTACAGGTAATGCGCTTTGATTTATTGCGCTATCTGTAATAGCACCCGAGATATCACCAGATCTATATTGGATTTTCCCCTGACCCTGAGTGTCCGGCCCCATGAGACTGTGGTTTTCTCGGCCCCTGGTGGTCCGAGGTCGTTCCCGTTGCACAGATTCATGCGCCAGGGCCTCCTGCAGATAATTCACTTTGGTTTATTGCGCTATCTGTAACAGCACCCGAGATATCACCAGATCTATATTGGATTTTCCCCTGACCCTGAGTGTCCGGCCCCATGAGACTGTGGTTTTCTCGGCCCCTGGTGGTCCGAGGTCGTTCCCGCTGCACAGATTCATGCGCCAGGGCCTACTGCAGATAATTCACTTTGATTTATTGCGCTATCTGTAATACCACCCGAGATATCACCACATATATATTGGATTTTTCACTGACCCTGAGTATCCGGCCCCATGAGACGGTGGTTTTCTCGGTCCCTGGTGTTCCGAGGTCGTTCCCGCTGCACAGATTCATGCGCCAGGGCCTCCTGCAGATAATTCACTTTGGTTTATTGCGCTATCTCTAATAGCACCCGAGATATCACCAGATATATATTGGATTTTACCCTGACCCTGAGTGTCCGGCCCCATGAGACTGTGCTTTTCTCGGCCCCTGGTGGTCCGATGTCGTTCCCGCTGCACAGATTCATGCGCCAGGGCCTCCTACAGACAATACACTTTGATTTATTGCGCTATCTGTAATAGCACCCGAGATATCACCAGATATATATTGGATTTTACCCTGACCCTGAGTGTCCGGCCCCATGAGACGGTCGTTGTCTCGGCCCCTGGATGTCCGAGGACGTTCCCGCTGCACAGATTCATGCGCCAGGGCCTCCTACAGGTAATGCACTTTGATTTATTGCGCTACCTGTAATAGCACCCGAGATATCACCAGATCTATATTGGATTTTCCCCTGACCCTGAGTGTCCGGCCCCATGAGACTGTGCTTTTCTCGGCCCCTGGAGTTCCGAGGACGTTCCCGCTGCACAGATTCATGCGCCAGGGCCTCCTACAGGAAATGCACTTTGATTTATTGCGCTATCTGTAATAGCACCCGAGATATCACCAGATCTATATTGGATTTTCCCCTGACCCTGAGTGTCCGGCCGCATGAGACTGTGGTTTTCTCGGCCCCTGGTGGTCCGAGGTCGTTCCCGTTGCACAGATTCATGCGCCAGGGCCTCCTGCAGATAATTCACTTCGGTTTATTGCGCTATCTGTAATAGCACCCGAGATATCACCAGATCTATATTGGATTTTCCCCTGACCCTGAGTGTCCGGCCCCATGAGACTGAGGTTTTCTTGGCCCCTGGTGGTCCGAGGTCGTTCCCGCTGCACAGATTCATGCGCCAGGGCCTACTGCAGATAATTCACTTTGATTTATTGCGCTATCTGTAATAGCACCCGAGATATCACCACATATATATTGGATTTTTCACTGACCCTGAGTATCCGGCCCCATGAGACGGTGGTTTTCTCGGTCCCTGGTGTTCCGAGGTCGTTCCCGCTGCACAGATTCATGCGCCAGGGCCTCCAACAGACAATGCACTTTGGTTTATTGCGCTATCTCTAATAGCACCCGAGATATCACCAGATATATATTGGATTTTACCCTGACCCTGAGTGTCCGGCCCCATGAGACTGTGCTTTTCTCGGCCCCTGGTGGTCCGAGGTCGTTCCCGCTGCACAGATTCATGCGCCAGGGCCTCCTACAGACAACGCACTTTGATTTATTGCGCTATCTGTAATAGCACCCGAGATATCACCAGATATATATTGGATTTTACCCTGACCCTGAGTGTCCGGCCCCATGAGACTGTGGTTTTCTCGGCCCCTGGTGGTCCGAGGTCGTTCCCGCTGCACAGATTCATGCGCCAGGGCCTCCTACAGACAATGCACTTTGATTTATTGCGCTATCTGTAATAGCACCCGAGATATCAGCAGATATATATTGGATTTTTCACTGACCCTGAGTGTCCGGGCCCATGAGACTGTGCTTTTCTCGGCCCCTGGTGGTCCGAGGTCGTTCCCGCTGCACAGATTCATGCGTCAGGGCCTAATACAGGTAATGCACTTTGATTTATTGCGCTATCTGTAATAGCACCCGAGATATCACCAGATCTATATTGGATTTTCCCCTGACCCTGAGTGTCCGGCCCCATGAGACTGTGGTTTTCTCGGCCCCTGGTGGACCGAGGTCGTTCCCGCTGCACAGATTCATGCGCCAGGGCCTACTGCAGATAATTCACTTTGATTTATTGCGCTATCTGTAATAGCACCCGAGATATCACCACATATATATTGGATTTTTCACTGACCCTGAGTATCCGGCCCCATGAGACTGTGGTTTTGTCGGCCCCTGGTCGTCCGAGGTCGTTCCCGCTGCACAGATTCATGCGCCAGGGCCTCCTACAGACAACGCACTTTGATTTATTGCGCTATCTGTAATAGCACCCGAGATATCACCAGATATATATTGGATTTTACCCTGACACTGAGTGTCCGGCCCCATGAGACGGTCGTTGTCTCGGCCCCTGGAGGTCCGAGGACGTTCCCGCTGCACAGATTCATGCGCCAGGGCCTCCTACAGGTAATGCACTTTGATTTATTGCGCTATCTGTAATAGCACCCGAGATATCACCAGATCTATATTGGATTTTCCCCTGACCCTGAGTGTCCGGCCCCATGAGACTGTGGTTTTCTCGGCCCCTGGTGGTCCGAGGTCGTTCCCGTTGCACAGATTCATGCGCCAGGGCCTCCTGCAGATAATTCACTTTGGTTTATTGCGCTATCTGTAATAGCACCCGAGATATCACCAGATCTATATTGGATTTTCCCCTGACCCTGAGTGTCCGGCCCCATGAGACTGTGGTTTTCTCGGCCCCTGGTGGTCCGAGGTTGTTCCCGCTGCACGGATTCATGCGCCAGGGCCTACTGCAGATAATTCACTTTGATTTATTGCGCTATCTGTAATAGCACCCGAGATATCACCAGATCTATATTGGATTTTCCCCTGACCCTGAGTGTCCGGCCCCATGAGACTGTGGTTTTCTCGGCCCCTGGTGGTCCGAGGTCGTTCCCGTTGCACAGATTCATGCGCCAGGGCCTCCTACAGACAATGCACTTTGATTTATTGCGCTATCTGTAATAGCACCCGAGATATCACTAGATATATATTGGATTTTACCCTGACCCTGAGTGTCCGGCCCCATCAGACGGTCGTTGTCTCGGCCCCTGGAGGTCCGAGGACGTTCCCGCTGCACAGATTCATGCGCCAGGGCCTCCTACAGGTAATGCACTTTGATTTATTGCGCTATCTGTAATAGCACCCGAGATATCACCAGATATATATTGGATTTTCCCCTGACCCTGAGAGTCCGGCCCCATGAGACTGTGGATTTCACGGCCCCTGGTCGTCCGAGGTCGTTCCCTCTGCACAGATTCATGCGCCAGGGCCTCCTACAGACAATGCACTTTGATTTATTGCGCTATCTGTAATAGCACCAGAGATATCACCAGATATATATTGGATTTTACCCTGACCCTGAGTGTCCGGCCCCATGTGACGGTCGTTGTCTCGGCCCCTGGAGGTCCGAGGACGTATCCGCTGCAGAGATTCATGCGCCAGGGCCTCCTACAGGTAATGCACTTTGATTTATTGAGCTATCTGTAATAGCAGCCGAGATATCACCAGATATATATTGGATTTTCCCCTGACCCTGAGTGTCCGGCCCCATGAGACTGTGGTTTTCTCGGCCCCTGGTCGTCCGAGGTCGTTCCCTCTGCACAGATTCATGCGCCAGGGCCTCCTACAGACAATGCACTTTGATTTATTGCGCTATCTGTAATAGCACCCGAGATATCACCAGATATATATTGGATTTTTCACTGACCCTGAGTGTCCGGCCCCATGAGGCGGTCGTTTTCTCGGCCCCTGGTGGTCCGAGGTCATACCCGCTGCACAGATTCATGCGCCAGGGCCTCCTACAGACAATGCACTTTGATTTATTGCGCTATCTGTAATAGCACCCGAGATATCACCAGATATATATTGGATTTTACCCTGACCCTGAGTGTCCGGCCCCATGAGACGGTCGTTGTCTCGGCCCGTGGAGGTCCGAGGACGTTCCCGCTGCACAGATTCATGCGCCAGGGCCTCCTACAGGTAATGCACTTTGATTTATTGCGCTATCTGTAATAGCACCCGAGATATCACCAGATCTATATTGGATTTTCCCCTGACCCTGAGTGTCCGGCCCCATGAGACTGTGGTTTTCTCGGCCCCTGGTGGTCCGAGGTTGTTCCCGCTGCACGGATTCATGCGCCAGGGCCTACTGCAGATAATTCACTTTGATTTATTGCGCTATCTGTAATAGCACCCGAGATATCACCACATATATATTGGATTTTTCACTGACCCTGAGTATCCAGCCCCATGAGACGGTGGTTTTCTCGGTTCCTGGTGTTCCGATGTCGTTCCCGCTGCACGGATTCATGCGCCAGGGCCTCCTACAGACAATGCACTTTGGTTTATTGCGCTATCTCTAATAGCACCCGAGATATCACCAGATCTATATTGGATTTTCCCCTGACCCTGAGTGTCCGGCCCCATGAGACTGTGCTTTTCTCGGCCCCTGGAGTTCCGAGGACGTTCCCGCTGCACAGATTCATGCGCCAGGTCCTCCTACAGGAAATGCACTTTGATTTATTGCGCTATCTGTAATAGCACCCGAGATATCACCAGATCTATATTGGATTTTCCCCTGACCCTGAGTGTCCGGCCGCATGAGACTGTGGTTTTCTCGGCCCCTGGTGGTCCGAGGTCGTTCCCGTTGCACAGATTCATGCGCCAGGGCCTCCTGCAGATAATTCACTTTGGTTTATTGCGCTATCTGTAATAGCACCCGAGATATCACCAGATCTATATTGGATTTTCCCCTGACCCTGAGTGTCCGGCCCCATGAGACTGAGGTTTTCTTGGCCCCTGGTGGTCCGAGGTCGTTCCCGCTGCACAGATTCATGCGCCAGGGCCTACTGCAGATAATTCACTTTGATTTATTGCGCTATCTGTAATAGCACCCGAGATATCACCACATATATATTGGATTTTTCACTGACCCTGAGTATCCGGCCCCATGAGACGGTGGTTTTCTCGGTCCCTGGTGTTCCGAGGTCGTTCCCGCTGCACAGATTCATGCGCCAGGGCCTCCTACAGACAATGCACTTTGGTTTATTGCGCTATCTCTAATAGCACCCGAGATATCACTAGATATATATTGGATTTTACCCTGACCCTGAGTGTCCGGCCCCATGAGACGGTCGTTGTCTCGGCCCCTGGAGGTCCGAGGACGTTCCCGCTGCACAGATTCATGCGCCAGGGCCTCCTACAGGTAATGCACTTTGATTTATTGCGCTATCTGTAATAGCACCCGAGATATCACCAGATCTATATTGGATTTTCCCCTGACCCTGAGTGTCCGGCCCCATGAGACTGTGGTTTTCTCGGCCCCTGGTGGTCCGAGGTCGTTCCCGTTGCACAGATTCATGCGCCAGGGCCTCCTACAGACAATGCACTTTGATTTATTGCGCTATCTGTAATAGCACCCGAGATATCACCAGATATATATTGGATTTTCCCCTGACCCTGAGAGTCCGGCCCCATGAGACTGTGGTTTTCACGGCCCCTGGTCGTCCGAGGACGTTCCCTCTGCACAGATTCATGCGCCAGGGCCTCCTACAGACAATGCACTTTGATTTATTGCGCTATCTGTAATAGCACCAGAGATATCACCAGATATATATTGGATTTTACCCTGACCCTGAGTGTCCGGCCCCATGAGACGGTCGTTGTCTCGGCCCCTGGAGGTCCGAGGACGTTTCCGCTGCAGAGATTCATGCGCCAGGGCCTCCTACAGGTAATACACTTTGATTTATTGCGCTATCTGTAATAGCAGCCGAGATATCACCAGATATATATTGGATTTTCCCCTGACCCTGAGTGTCCGGCCCCATGAGACTGTGGTTTTCTCGGCCCCTGGTCGTCCGAGGTCGTTCCCTCTGCACAGATTCATGCGCCAGGGCCTCCTACAGACAATGCACTTTGATTTATTGCGCTACCTGTAATAGCACCCGAGATATCACCAGATATATATTGGATTTTTCACTGACCCTGAGTGTCCGGCCCCATGAGGTGGTCGTTTTCTCGGCCCCTGGTGGTCCGAGGTCATACCCGCTGCACAGATTCATGCGCCAGGGCCTCCTACAGACAATGCACTTTGATTTATTGCGCTATCTGTAATAGCACCCGAGATATCACCAGATATATATTGGATTTTACCCTGACCCTGAGTGTCCGGCCCCATGAGACGGTCGTTGTCTCGGCCCGTGGAGGTCCGAGGACGTTCCCGCTGCACAGATTCATGCGCCAGGGCCTCCTACAGGTAATGCACTTTGATTTATTGCGCTATCTGTAATAGCACCCGAGATATCACCAGATCTATATTGGATTTTCCCCTGACCCTGAGTGGCCGGCCCCATGAGACTGTGGTTTTCTCGGCCCCTGGTGGTCCGAGGTCGTTCCCGTTGCACAGATTCATGCGCCAGGGCCTCCTACAGACAATGCACTTTGATTTATTGCGCTATCTGTAATAGCACCCGAGATATCACCAGATATATATTGGATTTTCCCCAGACCCTGAGTGACCGGCCCAATGAGACTGTGGTTTTTTCGGCCCCTGGTGGTCCGAGGTCGTTCCCGCTGCACAGATTCATGCGCCAGGGCCTCCTGCAGATAATTCACTTTGGTTTATTGCGCTATCTCTAATAGCACCCGAGATATCACCAGATATATATTGGATTTTACCCTGACCCTGAGTGTCCGGCCCCATGAGACTGTGCTTTTCTCGGCCCCTGGGGGTCCGAGGTCGTTCCCGCTGCACAGATTCATGCGCCAGGGCCTCCTACAGACAATGCACTTTGGTTTATTGCGCTATCTCTAATAGCACCCGAGATATCACCAGATATATATTGGATTTTCCCCTGACCCTGAGTGTCCGGCCCCATGAGACTGTGGTTTTCTCGGCCCCTGGTGGTCCGAGGTCGTTCCCGTTGCACAGATTCATGCGCCAGGGCCTCCTACAGGAAATGCACTTTGATTTATTGCGCTATCTGTAATAGCACCCGAGATATCACCAGATCTATATTGGATTTTCCCCTGGCCCTGAGTGTCCGGCCCCATGAGACTGTGCTTTTCTCGGCCCCTGGAGTTCCGAGGTCGTTCCCGTTGCACAGATTCATGCGCCAGGGCCTCCTGCAGATAATTCACTTTGGTTTATTGCGCTATCTGTAATAGCACCCGAGATATCACCAGATCTATATTGGATTTTCCCCTGACCCTGAGTGTCCGGCCCCATGAGACTGAGGTTTTCTTGGCCCCTGGTGGTCCGAGGTCGTTCCCGCTGCACAGATTGATGCGCCAGGGCCTACTGCAGATAATTCACTTTGATTTATTGCGCTATCTGTAATAGCACCCGAGATATCACCACATATATATTGGATTTTTCACTGACCCTGAGTATCCGGCCCCATGAGACGGTGGTTTTCTCGGTCCCTGGTGTTCCGAGGTCGTTCCCGCTGCACAGATTCATGCGCCAGGGCCTCCTACAGACAATGCACTTTGGTTTATTGCGCTATCTCTAATAGCACCCGAGATATCACCAGATATATATTGGATTTTACCCTGACCCTGAGTGTCCGGCCCCATGAGACTGTGCTTTTCTCGGCCCCTGGTGGTCCGAGGTCGTTCCCGCTGCACAGATTCATGCGCCAGGGCCTCCTACAGACAACGCACTTTGAATTATTGCGCTATCTGTAATAGCACCCGAGATATCACCAGATATATATTGGATTTTACCCTGACCCTGAGTGTCCGGCCCCATGAGACTGTGGTTTTCTCAGCCCCTGGTGGTCCGAGGTCGTTCCCGCTGCACAGATTCATGCGCCAGGGCCTCCTACAGACAATGCACTTTGATTTATTGCGCTATCTGTAATAGCACCCGAGATATCAGCAGATATATATTGGATTTTTCACTGACCCTGAGTGTCCGGGCCCATGAGACTGTGCTTTTCTCGGCCCCTGGTGGTCCGAGGTCGTTCCCGCTGCACAGATTCATGCGTCAGGGCCTCCTACAGGTAATGCACTTTGATTTATTGCGCTATCTGTAATAGCACCCGAGATATCACCAGATCTATATTGGATTTTCCCCTGACCCTGAGTGTCCGGCCCCATGAGACTGTGGTTTTCTCGGCCCCTGGTGGACCGAGGTCGTTCCCGCTGCACAGATTCATGCGCCAGGGCCTACTGCAGATAATTCACTTTGATTTATTGCGCTATCTGTAATAGCACCCGAGATATCACCACATATATATTGGATTTTTCACTGACCCTGAGTATCCGGCCCCATGAGACGGTGGTTTTCTCGGTTCCTGGTGTTCCGAGGTCGTTCCCGCTGCACAGATTCATGCGCCAGGGCCTCCTACAGACAACGCACTTTGGTTTATTGCGCTATCTGTAATAGCACCCGAGATATCACCAGATATATATTGGATTTTCCCCTGACCCTGAGTGTCCGGCCCCATGAGACTGTGGTTTTCTCGGCCCCTGGTGGTCCGAGGTCGTTCCCGTTGCAAAGATTCATGCGCCAGGGCCTCCTACAGACAATGCACTTTGATTTATTGCGCTATCTGTAATAGCACCCGAGATATCACCAGATATATATTGGATTTTCCCCAGACCCTGAGTGACCGGCCCAATGAGACTGTGGTTTTTTCGGCCCCTGGTGGTCCGAGGTCGTTCCCGCTGCACAGATTCATGCGCCAGGGCCTCCTGCAGATAATTCACTTTGGTGTATTGCGCTATCTCTAATAGCACCCGAGATATCACCAGATATATATTGGATTTTACCCTGACCCTGAGTGTCCGGCCCCATGAGACTGTGCTTTTCTCGGCCCCTGGTGGTCCAAGGTCGTTCCCGCTGCACAGATTCATGCGCCAGGGCCTCCTACAGACAATGCACTTTGATTTATTGCGCTATCTGTAATAGCACCCGAGATATCACCAGATATATATTGGATTTTCCCCAGACCCTGAGTGACCGGCCCAATGAGACTGTGGTTTTTTCGGCCCCTGGTGGTCCGAGGTCGTTCCCGCTGCACAGATTCATGCGCCAGGGCCTCCTACAGACAATGCACTTTGATTTATTGCGCTATCTGTAATTGCACCCGAGATATCGGCAGATATATATTGGATTTTTCACTGACGCTGAGTGTCCGGCCCCATGAGACGGTCGTTTTCTCGGACCCTGGTGGTCCGAGGTCGTTCCCGCTGCACAGATTCATGCGCCAGGGCCTCCTACAGACAATGCACTTTGATTTATTGCGCTATCTGTAATAGCACCCGAGATATCACCAGATATATATTGGATTTTACCCTGACCCTGAGTGTCCGGCCCCATGAGACTGTGCTTTTCTCGGCCCCTGGTGGTCCAAGGTCGTTCCCGCTGCACAGATTCATGCGCCAGGGCCTCCTACAGACAATGCACTTTGATTTATTGCGCTATCTGTAATAGCACCCGAGATATCACCAGATATATATTGGATTTTCCCCAGACCCTGAGTGACCGGCCCAATGAGACTGTGGTTTTTTCGGCCCCTGGTGGTCCGAGGTCGTTCCCGCTGCACAGATTCATGCGCCAGGGCCTCCTACAGACAATGCACTTTGATTTATTGCGCTATCTGTAATTGCACCCGAGATATCGGCAGATATATATTGGATTTTTCACTGACGCTGAGTGTCCGGCCCCATGAGACGGTCGTTTTCTCGGACCCTGGTGGTCCGAGGTCGTTCCCGCTGCACAGATTCATGCGCCAGGGCCTCCTACAGACAATGCACTTTGATTTATTGCGCTATCTCTAATAGCACCCGAGATATCACCAGATATATATTGGATTTTACCCTGACCCTGAGTGTCCGGCCCCATGAGACTGTGCTTTTCTCGGCCCCTGGTGGTCCAAGGTCGTTCCCGCTGCACAGATTCATGCGCCAGGGCCTCCTACAGACAATGCACTTTGATTTATTGCGCTATCTGTAATAGCACCCGAGATATCACCAGATATATATTGGATTTTCCCCAGACCCTGAGTGACCGGCCCAATGAGACTGTGGTTTTTTCGGCCCCTGGTGGTCCGAGGTCGTTCCCGCTGCACAGATTCATGCGCCAGGGCCTCCTACAGACAATGCACTTTGATTTATTGCGCTATCTGTAATTGCACCCGAGATATCGGCAGATATATATTGGATTTTTCACTGACGCTGAGTGTCCGGCCCCATGAGACGGTCGTTTTCTCGGACCCTGGTGGTCCGAGGTCGTTCCCGCTGCACAGATTCATGCGCCAGGGCCTCCTACAGACAATGCACTTTGATTTATTGCGCTATCTGTAATAGCACCCGAGATATCACCAGATATATATTGGATTTTCCCCTGACCCTGAGTGACCGGCCCCATGAGACTGTGGTTTTTTCGGCCCCTGGTGGTCCGAGGTCGTTCCCGCTGCACAGATTCATGCGCCAGGGCCTCCTGCAGATAATTCACTTTGGTTTATTGCGCTATCTGTAATAGCACCCGAGATATCACCAGATATATATTGGATTTTACCCTGACCCTGAGTGTCCGGCCCCATGAGACTGTGCTTTTCTCGGCCCCTGGTGGTCCGAGGTCGTTCCCGCTGCACAGATTCATGCGCCAGGGCCTCCTACAGACAATGCACTTTGATTTATTGCGTTATCTGTAATAGCACCCGAGATATCACCAGATATATATTGGATTTTCCACTGACCCTGAGTGTCCGGCCACATGAGACTGTGGTTTTCTCGGCCCCTGGTGGTCCGAGGTCGTTCCCGTTCCACAGATTCATGCGCCAGGGCCTCCTGCAGATAATTCACTTTGGTTTATTGCGCTGTCTCTAATAGCACCCGAGATATCACCAGATATATATTGGATTTTCCCCTGACCCTGAGTGTCCGGCCCCATGAGACTGTGGTTTTGTCGGCCCCTGGTCGTCCGAGGTCGTTCCCGCTGCACAGATTCATGCGCCAGGGCCTCCTACAGACAACGCACTTTGATTTATTGCGCTATCTGTAATAGCACCCGAGATATCACCAGATATATATTGGATTTTACCCTGACCCTGAGTGTCCGGCCCCATGAGACGGTCGTTGTCTCGGCCCCGGGAGGTCCGAGGACGTTTCCGCTGCAGAGATTCATGCGCCGGGGCCTCCTACAGGTAATGCACTTTGATTTATTGCGCTATCTGTAATAGCAGCCGAGATATCACCTGATATATATTGGATTTTTCACTGACCCTGAGTGTCCGGCCCCATGAGGCGGTCGTTTTCTCGGCCCCTGGTGGTCCGAGGTCATACCCGCTGCACAGATTCATGCGCCAGGGCCTCCTACAGACAATGCACTTTGATTTATTGCGCTATCTGTAATAGCACCCGAGATATCACCAGATATATATTGGATTTTACCCTGACCCTGAGTGTCCGGCCCCATGAGACGGTCGTTGTCTCGGCCCGTGGAGGTCCGAGGACGTTCCCGCTGCACAGATTCATGCGCCAGGGCCTCCTACAGGTAATGCACTTTGATTTATTGCGCTATCTGTAATAGCACCCGAGATATCACCAGATCTATATTGGATTTTCCCCTGACCCTGAGTGTCCGGCCCCATGAGACTGTGGTTTTCTCGGCCCCTGGTGGTCCGAGGTCGTTCCCGTTGCACAGATTCATGCGTCAGGGCCTCCTGCAGATAATTCACTTTGGTTTATTGCGCTATCTGTAATAGCACCCGAGATATCACCAGATCTATATTGGATTTTCCCCTGACCCTGAGTGTCCGGCCCCATGAGACTGTGGTTTTCTCGGCCCCTGGTGGTCCGAGGTTGTTCCCGCTGCACGGATTCATGCGCCAGGGCCTACTGCAGATAATTCACTTTGATTTATTGCGCTATCTGTAATAGCACCCGAGATATCACCACATATATATTGGATTTTTCACTGACCCTGAGTATCCAGCCCCATGAGACGGTGGTTTTCTCGGTTCCTGGTGTTCCGATGTCGTTCCCGCTGCACGGATTCATGCGCCAGGGCCTCCTACAGACAATGCACTTTGGTTTATTGCGCTATCTCTAATAGCACCCGAGATATCACCAGATATATATTGGATTTTCCCCTGACCCTGAGTGTCCGGCCCCATGAGACTGTGGTTTTCTCGGCCCCTGGTGGTCCGAGGTCGTTCCCGTTGCACAGATTCATGCGCCAGGGCCTCCTACAGACAATGCACTTTGATTTATTGCGCTATCTGTAATGGCACCCGAGATATCTCCAGATATATATTGGATTTTCCCCTGACCCTGAGTGACCGGCCCCATGAGACTGTGGTTTTTTCGGCCCCTGTTGGTCCGAGGTCGTTCCCGCTGCACAGATTCATGCGCCAGGGCCTCCTGCAGATAATTCACTTTGGTTTATTGCGCTATCTCTAATAGCACCCGAGATATCACCAGATATATATTGGATTTTCCCCTGACCCTGAGTGTCCGGCCCCATGAGACTGTGGTTTTCTCGGCCCCTGGTGGTCCGAGGTCGTTCCCGTTGCACAGATTCATGCGCCAGGGCCTCCTGCAGATAATTCACTTTGGTTTATTGCGCTATCTCTAATAGCACCCGAGATATCACCAGATATATATTCGATTTCCCCCTGACCCTGAGTGTCCGGCCCCATGAGACTGTGGTTTTCTCGGCCCCTGGTCGTCCGAGGTCGTTCCCTCTGCACAGATTCATGCGCCAGGGCCTCCTACAGACAATGCACTTTGATTTATTGCGCTATCTGTAATAGCACCCGAGATATCACCAGATATATATTGGATTTTACCCTGACACTGAGTGTCCGGCCCCATGAGACGGTCGTTGTCTCGGCCCCTGGAGGTCCGAGGACGTTTCCGCTGCAGAGATTCATGCGCCAGGGCCTCCTACAGGTAATGCACTTTGATTTATTGCGCTATCTGTAATAGCAGCCGAGATATCACCAGATATATATTGGATTTTTCACTGACCCTGAGTGTCCGGCCCCATGAGGCGGTCGTTTTCTCGGCCCCTGGTGGTCCGAGGTCATTCCCGCTGCACAGATTCATGCGCCAGGGCCTCCTACAGACAATGCACTTTGATTTATTGCGCTATCTGTAATAGCACCCGAGATATCACTAGATATATATTGGATTTTACCCTGACCCTGAGTGTCCGGCCCCATGAGACGGTCGTTGTCTCGGCCCCTGGAGGTCCGAGGACGTTCCCGCTGCACAGATTCATGCGCCAGGGCCTCCTACAGGTAATGCACTTTGATTTATTGCGCTATCTGTAATAGCACCCGAGATATCACCAGATCTATATTGGATTTTCCCCTGACCCTGAGTGTCCGGCCCCATGAGACTGTGGTTTTCTCGGCCCCTGGTGGTCCGAGGTCGTTCCCGTTGCACAGATTCATGCGCCAGGGCCTCCTACAGACAATGCACTTTGATTTATTGCGCTATCTGTAATAGCACCCGAGATATCACCAGATATATATTGGATTTTCCCCTGACCCTGAGAGTCCGGCCCCATGAGACTGTGGTTTTCACGGCCCCTGGTCGTCCGAGGTCGTTCCCTCTGCACAGATTCATGCGCCAGGGCCTCCTACAGACAATGCACTTTGATTTATTGCGCTATCTGTAATAGCAGCCGAGATATCACCAGATATATATTGGATTTTCCCCTGACCCTGAGTGTCCGGCCCCATGAGACTGTGGTTTTCTCGGCCCCTGGTCGTCCGAGGTCGTTCCCTCTGCACAGATTCATGCGCCAGGGCCTCCTACAGACAATGCACTTTGATTTATTGCGCTATCTGTAATAGCACCCGAGATATCACCAGATATATATTGGATTTTCCCCTGACCCTGAGTGTCCGGCCCCATGAGACTGTGGTTTTCTCGGCCCCTGGTGGTCCGAGATCGTTCCCGCTGCACGGATTCATGCGCCAGGGCCTACTGCAGATAATTCACTTTGATTTATTGCGCTATCTGTAATAGCACCCGAGATATCACCACATATATATTGGATTTTTCACTGACCCTGAGTATCCAGCCCCATGAAACGGTGGTTTTCTCGGTTCCTGGTGTTCCGATGTCGTTCCCGCTGCACGGATTCATGCGCCAGGGCCTCCTACAGACAATGCACTTTGGTTTATTGTGCTATCTCTAATAGCACCCGAGATATCACCAGATATATATTGGATTTTCCCCTGACCCTGAGTGTCCGGCCCCATGAGACTGTGGTTTTCTCGGCCCCTGGTGGTCCGAGGTCGTTCCCGTTGCACAGATTCATGCGCCAGGGCCTCCTACAGACAATGCACTTTGATTTATTGCGCTATCTGTAATAGCACCCGAGATATCTCCAGATATATATTGGATTTTCCCCTGACCCTGAGTGACCGGCCCCATGAGACTGTGGTTTTTTCGGCCCCTGGTGGTCCGAGGTCGTTCCCGCTGCACAGATTCATGCGCCAGGGCCTCCTGCAGATAATTCACTTTGGTTTATTGCGCTATCTCTAATAGCACCCGAGATATCACCAGATATATATTGGATTTTCCCCTGACCCTGAGTGTCCGGCCCCATGAGACTGTGGTTTTCTCGGCCCCTGGTGGTCCGAGGTCGTTCCCGTTGCACAGATTCATGCGCCAGGGCCTCCTGCAGATAATTCACTTTGGTTTATTGCGCTATCTCTAATAGCACCCGAGATATCACCAGATATATATTCGATTTTCCCCTGACCCTGAGTGTCCGGCCCCATGAGACTGTGGTTTTCTCGGCCCCTGGTCGTCCGAGGTCGTTCCCTCTGCACAGATTCATGCGCCAGGGCCTCCTACAGACAATGCACTTTGATTTATTGCGCTGTCTGTAATAGCACCCGAGATATCACCAGATATATATTGGATTTTACCCTGACCCTGAGTGTCCGGCCCCATGAGACGGTCGTTGTCTCGGCCCCTGGAGGTCCGAGGACGTTTCCGCTGCAGAGATTCATGCGCCAGGGCCTCCTACAGGTAATGCACTTTGATTTATTGCGCTATCTGTAATAGCAGCCGAGATATCACCAGATATATATTGGATTTTTCACTGACCCTGAGTGTCCGGCCCCATGAGGCGTTCGTTTTCTCGGCCCCTGGTGGTCCGAGGTCATTCCCGCTGCACAGATTCATGCGCCAGGGCCTCCTACAGACAATGCACTTTGATTTATTGCGCTATCTGTAATAGCACCCGAGATATCACCAGATATATATTGGATTTTACCCTGACCCTGAGTGTCCGGCACCATGAGACGGTCGTTGTCTCGGCCCCTGGAGGTCCGAGGACGTTCCCGCTGCACAGATTCATGCGCCAGGGCCTCCTACAGGTAATGCACTTTGATTTATTGCGCTATCTGTAATAGCACCCGAGATATCACCAGATATATATTGGATTTTACCCTGACCCTGAGTGTCCGGCCCCATGAGACGGTCGTTGTCTCGGCCCCTGGAGGTCCGAGGACGTTTCCGCTGCAGAGATACATGCGCCAGGGCCTCCTACAGGTAATGCACTTTGATTTATTGCGCTATCTGTAATAGCAGCCGAGATATCACCAGATATATATTGGATTTTCCCCTGACCCTGAGTGTCCGGCCCCATGAGACTGTGGTTTTCTCGGCCCCTGGTCGTCCGAGGTCGTTCCCTCTGCACAGATTCATGCGCCAGGGCCTCCTACAGACAATGCACTTTGATTTATTGCGCTATCTGTAATAGCACCCGAGATATCACCAGATATATATTGGATTTTTCACTGACCCTGAGTGTCCGGCCCCATGAGGCGGTCGTTTTCTCGGCCCCTGGTGGTCCGAGGTCATACCCGCTGCACAGATTCATGCGCCAGGGCCTCCTACAGACAATGCACTTTGATTTATTGCGCTATCTGTAATAGCACCCGAGATATCACCAGATATATATTGGATTTTACCCTGACCCTGAGTGTCCGGCCCCATGAGACGGTCGTTGTCTCGGCCCGTGGAGGTCCGAGGACGTTCCCGCTGCACAGATTCATGCGCCAGGGCCTCCTACAGGTAATGCACTTTGATTTATTGCGCTATCTGTAATAGCACCCGAGATATCACCAGATCTATATTGGATTTTCCCCTGACCCTGAGTGTCCGGCCCCATGAGACTGTGGTTTTCTCGGCCCCTGGTGGTCCGAGGTCGTTCCCGTTGCACAGATTCATGCGTCAGAGCCTCCTGCAGATAATTCACTTTGGTTTATTGCGCTATCTGTAATAGCACCCGAGATATCACCAGATCTATATTGGATTTTCCCCTGACCCTGAGTGACCGGCCCCATGAGACTGTGGTTTTCTCGGCCCCTGGTGGTCCGAGGTCGTTCCCGCTGCACAGATTCATATGCCAGGGCCTCCTGCAGATAATTCACTTTGGTTTATTGCGCTATCTCTAATAGCACCCGAGATATCACCAGATATATATTGGATTTTACCCTGACCCTGAGTGTCCGGCCCCATGAGACTGTGCTTTTCTCGGCCCCTGGGGGTCCGAGGTCGTTCCCGCTGCACAGATTCATGCGCCAGGGCCTCCTACAGACAATGCACTTTGATTTATTGCGCTATCTGTAATAGCACCCGAGATATCACACGATATATATTGGATTTTACCCTGACCCTGAGTGTCCGGCCCCATGAGACGGTCGTTGTCTCGGCCCCTGGAAGTCCGAGGACGGTCCCGCTGCACAGATTCATGCGCCAGGGCCTCCTACAGGTAATGCACTTTGATTTATTGCGCTACCTGTAATAGCACCCGAGATATCACCAGATCTATATTGGATTTTCCCCTGACCCTGAGTGTCCGGCCCCATGAGACTGTGGTTTTCTCGGCCCCTGGTGGTCCGAGGTCGTTCCCGTTGCACAGATTCATGCGCCAGGGCCTCCTGCAGATAATTCACTTTGGTTTATTCCGCTATCTGTAATAGCACCCGAGATATCACCAGATCTATATTGGATTTTCCCCTGACCCTGAGTGTCCGGCCCCATGAGACTGTGGTTTTCTCGGCCCCTGGTGGTCCGAGGTCGTTCCCGCTGCACAGATTCATGCGCCAGGGCCTACTGCAGATAATTCACTTTGATTTATTGCGCTATCTGTAATAGCACCCGAGATATCACCACATATATATTGGATTTTTCACTGACCCTGAGTATCCGGCCCCATGAGACGGTGGTTTTCTCGGTCCCTGGTGTTCCGAGGTCGTTCCCGCTGCACAGATTCATGCGCCAGGGCCTCCTACAGACAATGCACTTTGGTTTATTGCGCTATCTCTAATAGCACCAGAGATATCTCCAGATATATATTTGATTTTCCCCTGACCCTGAGTGACCGGCCCCATGAGACTGTGGTTTTTTCGGCCCCTGGTGGTCCGAGGTCGTTCCCGCTGCACAGATTCATGCGCCAGGGCCTCCTGCAGATAATTCACTTTGGTTTATTGCGCTATCTCTAATAGCACCCGAGATATCACCAGATATATATTGGATTTTTCCCTGACCCTGAGTGTCCGGCCCCATGAGACTGCGGTTTTCTCGGCCCCTGGTGGTCCGAGGTCGTTCCCGTTGCACATATTCATGCGCCAGGGCCTCCTGCAGATAATTCACTTTGGTTTATTGCGCTATCTCTAATAGCACCCGAGATATCACCAGATATATATTCGATTTTCCCCTGACCCTGATTGTCCGGCCCCGTGAGACGGTCGTTGTCTCGGCCCCTGGAGGTCCGAGGACGTTTCCGCTGCAGAGATTCATGCGCCAGGGCCTCCTACAGGTAATGCACTTTGATTTATTGCGCTATCTGTAATAGCACCCGAGATATCACCAGATCTATATTGGATTTTCCCCTGACCCTGAGTGTCCGGCCCCATGAGACTGTGGTTTTCTCGGCCCCTGGTGGACCGAGGTCGTTCCCGTTGCACAGATTCATGCGTCAGGGCCTCCTGCAGATAATTCACTTTGGTTTATTGCGCTATCTGTAATAGCACCCGAGATATCACCAGATCTATATTGGATTTTCCCCTGACCCTGAGTGTCCGGCCCCATGAGACTGTGGTTTTCTCGGCCCCTGGTGGTCCGAGGTCGTTCCCGCTGCACGGATTCATGCGCCAGGGCCTACTGCAGATAATTCACTTTGATTTCATGCGCTATCTGTAATAGCACCCGAGATATCACCACATATATATTGGATTTTTCACTGACCCTGAGTATCCAGCCCCATGAGACGGTGGTTTTCTCGGTTCCTGGTGTTCCGATGTCGTTCCCGCTGCACAGATTCATGCGCCAGGGCCTCCTACAGACAATGCACTTTGGTTTATTGCGCTATCTCTAATAGCACCCGAGATATCACCAGATATATATTGGATTTTCCCCTGACCCTGAGTGTCCGGCCCCATGAGACTGTGGTTTTCTCGGCCCCTGGTGGTCCGAGGTCGTTCCCGTTGCACAGATTCATGCGCCAGGGCCTCCTACAGACAATGCACTTTGATTTATTGCGCTATCTGTAATAGCACCCGAGATATCACCAGATATATATTGGATTTTCCCCAGACCCTGAGTGACCGGCCCCATGAGACTGTGGTTTTTTCGGCCCCTGGTGGTCCGAGGTCGTTCCCGCTGCACAGATTCATGCGCCAGGGCCTCCTGCAGATAATTCACTTTGGTTTATTGCGCTATCTCTAATAGCACCCGAGATATCACCAGATATATATTGGATTTTTCCCTGACCCTGAGTGTCCGGCCCCATGAGACTGCGGTTTTCTCGGCCCCTGGTGGTCCGAGGTCGTTCCCGTTGCACATATTCATGCGCCAGGGCCTCCTTCAGATAATTCACTTTGGTTTATTGCGCTATCTCTAATAGCACCCGAGATATCACCAGATATATATTCGATTTTCCCCTGACCCTGAGTGTCCGGCCCCGTGAGACGGTCGTTGTCTCGGCCCCTGGAGGTCCGAGGACGTTTCCGCTGCAGAGATTCATGCGCCAGGGCCTCCTACAGGTAATGCACTTTGATTTATTGCGCTATCTGTAATAGCACCCGAGATATCACCAGATCTATATTGGATTTTCCCCTGACCCTGAGTGTCCGGCCCCATGAGACTGTGGTTTTCTCGGCCCCTGGTGGTCCGAGGTCGTTCCCGTTGCACAGATTCATGCGTCAGGGCCTCCTGCAGATAATTCACTTTGGTTTATTGCGCTATCTGTAATAGCACCCGAGATATCACCAGATCTATATTGGATTTTCCCCTGACCCTGAGTGTCCGGCCCCATGAGACTGTGGTTTTCTCGGCCCCTGGTGGTCCGAGGTCGTTGCCGCTGCACGGATTCATGCGCCAGGACCTACTGCAGATAATTCACTTTGGTTTAATGCGCTATCTCTAATAGCACCCGAGATATCACCAGATATATATTGGATTTTCCCCTGACCCTGAGTGTCCGGCCCCATGAGACTGTGGTTTTCTCGGCCCCTGGTGGTCCGAGGTCGTTCCCGTTGCACAGATTCATGCGCCAGGGCCTCCTGCAGATAATTCGCTTTGGTTTATTGCGCTATCTCTAATAGCACCCGAGATATCACCAGATATATATTCGATTTTCCCCTGACCCTGAGTGTCCGGCCCCATGAGACTGTGGTTTTCTCGGCCCCTGGTCGTCCGAGGTCGTTCCCTCTGCACAGATTCATGCGCCAGGGCCTCCTACAGACAATGCACTTTGATTTATTGCGCTATCTGTAATAGCACCCGAGATATCACCAGATATATATTGGACTTTACCCTGACCCTGAGTGTCCGGCCCCATGAGACGGTCGTTGTCTCGGCCCCTGGAGGTCCGAGGACGTTTCCGCTGCAGAGATTCATGCGCCAGGGCCTCCTACAGGTAATGCACTTTGATTTATTGCGCTATCTGTAATAGCAGCCGAGATATCACCAGATATATATTGGATTTTTCACTGACCCTGAGTGTCCGGCCCCATGAGGCGGTCGTTTTCTCGGCCCCTGGTGGTCCGAGGTCATTCCCGCTGCAGAGATTCATGCGCCAGGGCCTCCTACAGACAATGCACTTTGATTTATTGCGCTATCTGTAATAGCACCCGAGATATCACCAGATATATATTGGATTTTACCCTGACCCTGAGTGTCCGGCCCCATGAGACGGTCGTTGTCTCGGCCCCTGGTGGTCCGAGGTCATACCCGCTGCACAGATTCATGCGCCAGGGCCTCCTACAGACAATGCACTTTGATTTATTGCGCTATCTGTAATAGCACCCGAGATATCACCAGATATATATTGGATTTTACCCTGACCCTGAGTGTCCGGCCCCATGAGACGGTCGTTGTCTCGGCCCGTGGAGGTCCGAGGACGTTCCCGCTGCACAGATTCATGCGCCAGGGCCTCCTACAGGTAATGCACTTTGATTTATTGCGCTATCTGTAATAGCACCCGAGATATCACCAGATCTATATTGGATTTTCCCCTGACCCTGAGTGTCCGGCCCATGAGACTGTGGTTTTCTCGGCCCCTGGTGGTCCGAGGTCGTTCCCGTTGCACAGATTCATGCGTCAGAGCCTCCTGCAGATAATTCACTTTGGTTTATTGCGCTATCTGTAATAGCACCCGAGATATCACCAGATCTATATTGGATTTTCCCCTGACCCTGAGTGTCCGGCCCCATGAGACTGTGGTTTTCTCGGCCCCTGGTGGTCCGAGGTCGTTCCCGCTGCACGGATTCATATGCCAGGGCCTCCTGCAGATAATTCACTTTGGTTTATTGCGCTATCTCTAATAGCACCCGAGATATCACCAGATATATATTGGATTTTACCCTGACCCTGAGTGTCCGGCCCCATGAGACTGTGCTTTTCTCGGCCCCTGGGGGTCCGAGGTCGTTCCCGCTGCACAGATTCATGCGCCAGGGCCTCCTACAGACAATGCACTTTGATTTATTGCGCTATCTGTAATAGCACCCGAGATATCACACGATATATATTGGATTTTACCCTGACCCTGAGTGTCCGGCCCCATGAGACGGTCGTTGTCTCGGCCCCTGGAATTCCGAGGACGGTCCCGCTGCACAGATTCATGCGCCAGGGCCTCCTACAGGTAATGCACTTTGATTTATTGCGCTACCTGTAATAGCACCCGAGATATCACCAGATCTATATTGGATTTTCCCCTGACCCTGAGTGTCCGGCCCCATGAGACTGTGGTTTTCTCGGCCCCTGGTGGTCCGAGGTCGTTCCCGTTGCACAGATTCATGCGTCAGGGCCTCCTGCAGATAATTCACTTTGGTTTATTGCGCTATCTGTAATAGCACCCGAGATATCACCAGATCTATATTGGATTTTCCCCTGACCCTGAGTGTCCGGCCCCATGAGACTGTGGTTTTCTCGGCCCCTGGTGGTCCGAGGTCGTTCCCGCTGCACGGATTCATGCGCCAGGGCCTACTGCAGATAATTCACTTTGGTTTAATGCGCTATCTCTAATAGCACCCGAGATATCACCAGATATATATTGGATTTTCCCCTGACCCTGAGTGTCCGGCCCCATGAGACTGTGGTTTTCTCGGCCCCTGGTGGTCCGAGGTCGTTCCCGTTGCACAGATTCATGCGTCAGAGCCTCCTGCAGATAATTCACTTTGGTTTATTGCGCTATCTGTAATAGCACCCGAGATATCACCAGATCTATATTGGATTTTCCCCTGACCCTGAGTGTCCGGCCCCATGAGACTGTGGTTTTCTCGGCCCCTGGTGGTCCGAGGTCGTTCCGGCTGCACAGATTCATATGCCAGGGCCTCCTGCAGATAATTCACTTTGGTTTATTGCGCTATCTCTAATAGCACCCGAGATATCACCAGATATATATTGGATTTTACCCTGACCCTGAGTGTCCGGCCCCATGAGACTGTGCTTTTCTCGGCCCCTGGGGGTCCGAGGTCGTTCCCGCTGCACAGATTCATGCGCCAGGGCCTCCTACAGACAATGCACTTTGATTTATTGCGCTATCTGTAATAGCACCCGAGATATCACACGATATATATTGGATTTTACCCTGACCCTGAGTGTCCGGCCCCATGAGACGGTCGTTGTCTCGGCCCCTGGAATTCCGAGGACGGTCCCGCTGCACAGATTCATGCGCCAGGGCCTCCTACAGGTAATGCACTTTGATTTATTGCGCTACCTGTAATAGCACCCGAGATATCACCAGATCTATATTGGATTTTCCCCTGACCCTGAGTGTCCGGCCCCATGAGACTGTGGTTTTCTCGGCCCCTGGTGGTCCGAGGTCGTTCCCGCTGCACGGATTCATGCGCCAGGGCCTACTGCAGATAATTCACTTTGGTTTAATGCGCTATCTCTAATAGCACCCGAGATATCACCAGATATATATTGGATTTTCCCCTGACCCTGAGTGTCCGGCCCAATGAGACTGTGGTTTTCTCGGCCCCTGGTGGTCCGAGGTCGTTCCCGTTGCACAGATTCATGCGCCAGGGCCTCCTGCAGATAATTCGCTTTGGTTTATTGCGCTATCTCTAATAGCACCCGAGATATCACCAGATATATATTGGATTTTTCCCTGACCCTGAGTGTCCGGCCCCATGAGACTGCGGTTTTCTCGGCCCCTGGTGGTCCGAGGTCGTTCCCGTTGCACATATTCATGCGCCAGGGCCTCCTTCAGATAATTCACTTTGGTTTATTGCGCTATCTCTAATAGCACCCGAGATATCACCAGATATATATTCGATTTTCCCCTGACCCTGAGTGTCCGGCCCCGTGAGACGGTCGTTGTCTCGGCCCCTGGAGGTCCGAGGACGTTTCCGCTGCAGAGATTCATGCGCCAGGGCCTCCTACAGGTAATGCACTTTGATTTATTGCGCTATCTGTAATAGCACCCGAGATATCACCAGATCTATATTGGATTTTCCCCTGACCCTGAGTGTCCGGCCCCATGAGACTGTGGTTTTCTCGGCCCCTGGTGGTCCGAGGTCGTTCCCGTTGCACAGATTCATGCGTCAGGGCCTCCTGCAGATAATTCACTTTGGTTTATTGCGCTATCTGTAATAGCACCCGAGATATCACCAGATCTATATTGGATTTTCCCCTGACCCTGAGTGTCCGGCCCCATGAGACTGTGGTTTTCTCGGCCCCTGGTGGTCCGAGGTCGTTGCCGCTGCACGGATTCATGCGCCAGGACCTACTGCAGGTAATTCACTTTGGTTTAATGCGCTATCTCTAATAGCACCCGAGATATCACCAGATATATATTGGATTTTCCCCTGACCCTGAGTGTCCGGCCCCATGAGACTGTGGTTTTCTCGGCCCCTGGTGGTCCGAGGTCGTTCCCGTTGCACAGATTCATGCGCCAGGGCCTCCTGCAGATAATTCGCTTTGGTTTATTGCGCTATCTCTAATAGCACCCGAGATATCACCAGATATATATTCGATTTTCCCCTGACCCTGAGTGTCCGGCCCCATGAGACTGTGGTTTTCTCGGCCCCTGGTCGTCCGAGGTCGTTCCCTCTGCACAGATTCATGCGCCAGGGCCTCCTACAGACAATGCACTTTGATTTATTGCGCTATCTGTAATAGCAGCCGAGATATCACCAGATATATATTGGATTTTTCACTGACCCTGAGTGTCCGGCCCCATGAGGCGGTCGTTTTCTCGGCCCCTGGTGGTCCGAGGTCATTCCCGCTGCAGAGATTCATGCGCCAGGGCCTCCTACAGACAATGCACTTTGATTTATTGCGCTATCTGTAATAGCACCCGAGATATCACCAGATATATATTGGATTTTACCCTGACCCTGAGTGTCCGGCCCCATGAGACGGTCGTTGTCTCGGCCCCTGGTGGTCCGAGGTCATACCCGCTGCACAGATTCATGCGCCAGGGCCTCCTACAGACAATGCACTTTGATTTATTGCGCTATCTGTAATAGCACCCGAGATATCACCAGATATATATTGGATTTTACCCTGACCCTGAGTGTCCGGCCCCATGAGACGGTCGTTGTCTCGGCCCGTGGAGGTCCGAGGACGTTCCCGCTGCACAGATTCATGCGCCAGGGCCTCCTACAGGTAATGCACTTTGATTTATTGCGCTATCTGTAATAGCACCCGAGATATCACCAGATCTATATTGGATTTTCCCCTGACCCTGAGTGTCCGGCCCATGAGACTGTGGTTTTCTCGGCCCCTGGTGGTCCGAGGTCGTTCCCGTTGCACAGATTCATGCGTCAGAGCCTCCTGCAGATAATTCACTTTGGTTTATTGCGCTATCTGTAATAGCACCCGAGATATCACCAGATCTATATTGGATTTTCCCCTGACCCTGAGTGTCCGGCCCCATGAGACTGTGGTTTTCTCGGCCCCTGGTGGTCCGAGGTCGTTCCCGCTGCACGGATTCATATGCCAGGGCCTCCTGCAGATAATTCACTTTGGTTTATTGCGCTATCTCTAATAGCACCCGAGATATCACCAGATATATATTGGATTTTACCCTGACCCTGAGTGTCCGGCCCCATGAGACTGTGCTTTTCTCGGCCCCTGGGGGTCCGAGGTCGTTCCCGCTGCACAGATTCATGCGCCAGGGCCTCCTACAGACAATGCACTTTGATTTATTGCGCTATCTGTAATAGCACCCGAGATATCACACGATATATATTGGATTTTACCCTGACCCTGAGTGTCCGGCCCCATGAGACGGTCGTTGTCTCGGCCCCTGGAATTCCGAGGACGGTCCCGCTGCACAGATTCATGCGCCAGGGCCTCCTACAGGTAATGCACTTTGATTTATTGCGCTACCTGTAATAGCACCCGAGATATCACCAGATCTATATTGGATTTTCCCCTGACCCTGAGTGTCCGGCCCCATGAGACTGTGGTTTTCTCGGCCCCTGGTGGTCCGAGGTCGTTCCCGTTGCACAGATTCATGCGTCAGGGCCTCCTGCAGATAATTCACTTTGGTTTATTGCGCTATCTGTAATAGCACCCGAGATATCACCAGATCTATATTGGATTTTCCCCTGACCCTGAGTGTCCGGCCCCATGAGACTGTGGTTTTCTCGGCCCCTGGTGGTCCGAGGTCGTTCCCGCTGCACGGATTCATGCGCCAGGGCCTACTGCAGATAATTCACTTTGGTTTAATGCGCTATCTCTAATAGCACCCGAGATATCACCAGATATATATTGGATTTTCCCCTGACCCTGAGTGTCCGGCCCCATGAGACTGTGGTTTTCTCGGCCCCTGGTGGTCCGAGGTCGTTCCCGTTGCACAGATTCATGCGTCACAGCCTCCTGCAGATAATTCACTTTGGTTTATTGCGCTATCTGTAATAGCACCCGAGATATCACCAGATCTATATTGGATTTTCCCCTGACCCTGAGTGTCCGGCCCCATGAGACTGTGGTTTTCTCGGCCCCTGGTGGTCCGAGGTCGTTCCCGCTGCACAGATTCATATGCCAGGGCCTCCTGCAGATAATTCACTTTGGTTTATTGCGCTATCTCTAATAGCACCCGAGATATCACCAGATATATATTGGATTTTACCCTGACCCTGAGTGTCCGGCCCCATGAGACTGTGCTTTTCTCGGCCCCTGGGGGTCCGAGGTCGTTCCCGCTGCACAGATTCATGCGCCAGGGCCTCCTACAGACAATGCACTTTGATTTATTGCGCTATCTGTAATAGCACCCGAGATATCACACGATATATATTGGATTTTACCCTGACCCTGAGTGTCCGGCCCCATGAGACGGTCGTTGTCTCGGCCCCTGGAATTCCGAGGACGGTCCCGCTGCACAGATTCATGCGCCAGGGCCTCCTACAGGTAATGCACTTTGATTTATTGCGCTACCTGTAATAGCACCCGAGATATCACCAGATCTATATTGGATTTTCCCCTGACCCTGAGTGTCCGGCCCCATGAGACTGTGGTTTTCTCGGCCCCTGGTGGTCCGAGGTCGTTCCCGTTGCACAGATTCATGCGTCAGGGCCTCCTGCAGATAATTCACTTTGGTTTATTGCGCTATCTGTAATAGCACCCGAGATATCACCAGATCTATATTGGATTTTCCCCTGACCCTGAGTGTCCGGCCCCATGAGACTGTGGTTTTCTCGGCCCCTGGTGGTCCGAGGTCGTTCCCGCTGCACGGATTCATGCGCCAGGGCCTACTGCAGATAATTCACTTTGGTTTAATGCGCTATCTCTAATAGCACCCGAGATATCACCAGATATATATTGGATTTTCCCCTGACCCTGAGTGTCCGGCCCCATGAGACTGTGGTTTTCTCGGCCCCTGGTGGTCCGAGGTCGTTCCCGTTGCACAGATTCATGCGCCAGGGCCTCCTGCAGATAATTCGCTTTGGTTTATTGCGCTATCTCTAATAGCACCCGAGATATCACCAGATATATATTCGATTTTCCCCTGACCCTGAGTGTCCGGCCCCATGAGACTGTGGTTTTCTCGGCCCCTGGTCGTCCGAGGTCGTTCCCTCTGCACAGATTCATGCGCCAGGGCCTCCTACAGACAATGCACTTTGATTTATTGCGCTATCTGTAATAGCACCCGAGATATCACCAGATATATATTGGACTTTACCCTGACCCTGAGTGTCCGGCCCCATGAGACGGTCGTTGTCTCGGCCCCTGGAGGTCCGAGGACGTTTCCGCTGCAGAGATTCATGCGCCAGGGCCTCCTACAGGTAATGCACTTTGATTTATTGCGCTATCTGTAATAGCAGCCGAGATATCACCAGATATATATTGGATTTTTCACTGACCCTGAGTGTCCGGCCCCATGAGGCGGTCGTTTTCTCGGCCCCTGGTGGTCCGAGGTCATTCCCGCTGCAGAGATTCATGCGCCAGGGCCTCCTACAGACAATGCACTTTGATTTATGGCGCTATCTGTAATAGCACCCGAGATATCACCAGATATATATTGGATTTTACCCTGACCCTGAGTGTCCGGCCCCATGAGACGGTCGTTGTCTCGGCCCCTGGCGGTCCGAGGTCATACCCGCTGCACAGATTCATGCGCCAGGGCCTCCTACAGACAATGCACTTTGATTTATTGCGCTATCTGTAATAGCACCCGAGATATCACCAGATATATATTGGATTTTACCCTGACCCTGAGTGTCCGGCCCCATGAGACGGTCGTTGTCTCGGCCCGTGGAGGTCCGAGGACGTTCCCGCTGCACAGATTCATGCGCCAGGGCCTCCTACAGGTAATGCACTTTGATTTATTGCGCTATCTGTAATAGCACCCGAGATATCACCAGATCTATATTGGATTTTCCCCTGACCCTGAGTGTCCGGCCCATGAGACTGTGGTTTTCTCGGCCCCTGGTGGTCCGAGGTCGTTCCCGTTGCACAGATTCATGCGTCAGAGCCTCCTGCAGATAATTCACTTTGGTTTATTGCGCTATCTGTAATAGCACCCGAGATATCACCAGATCTATATTGGATTTTCCCCTGACCCTGAGTGTCCGGCCCCATGAGACTGTGGTTTTCTCGGCCCCTGGTGGTCCGAGGTCGTTCCCGCTGCACAGATTCATATGCCAGGGCCTCCTGCAGATAATTCACTTTGGTTTATTGCGCTATCTCTAATAGCACCCGAGATATCACCAGATATATATTGGATTTTACCCTGACCCTGAGTGTCCGGCCCCATGAGACTGTGCTTTTCTCGGCCCCTGGGGGTCCGAGGTCGTTCCCGCTGCACAGATTCATGCGCCAGGGCCTCCTACAGACAATGCACTTTGATTTATTGCGCTATCTGTAATAGCACCCGAGATATCACACGATATATATTGGATTTTACCCTGACCCTGAGTGTCCGGCCCCATGAGACGGTCGTTGTCTCGGCCCCTGGAATTCCGAGGACGGTCCCGCTGCACAGATTCATGCGCCAGGGCCTCCTACAGGTAATGCACTTTGATTTATTGCGCTACCTGTAATAGCACCCGAGATATCACCAGATCTATATTGGATTTTCCCCTGACCCTGAGTGTCCGGCCCCATGAGACTGTGGTTTTCTCGGCCCCTGGTGGTCCGAGGTCGTTCCCGTTGCACAGATTCATGCGCCAGGGCCTCCTACAGACAATGCACTTTGATTTATTGCGCTATCTGTAATAGCACCCGAGATATCACCAGATATATATTGGATTTTCCCCTGACCCTGAGAGTCCGGCCCCATGAGACTGTGGTTTTCACGGCCCCTGGTCGTCCGAGGTCGTTCCCTCTGCACAGATTCATGCGCCAGGGCCTCCTACAGACAATGCACTTTGATTTATTGCGCTATCTGTAATAGCAGCCGAGATATCACCAGATATATATTGGATTTTCCCCTGACCCTGAGTGTCCGGCCCCATGAGACTGTGGTTTTCTCGGCCCCTGGTCGTCCGAGGTCGTTCCCTCTGCACAGATTCATGCGCCAGGGCCTCCTACAGACAATGCACTTTGATTTATTGCGCTATCTGTAATAGCACCCGAGATATCACCAGATATATATTGGATTTTCCCCTGACCCTGAGTGTCCGGCCCCATGAGACTGTGGTTTTCTCGTCCCCTGGTGGTCCGAGATCGTTCCCGCTGCACGGATTCATGCGCCAGGGCCTACTGCAGATAATTCACTTTGATTTATTGCGCTATCTGTAATAGCACCCGAGATATCACCACATATATATTGGATTTTTCACTGACCCTGAGTATCCAGCCCCATGAAACGGTGGTTTTCTCGGTTCCTGGTGTTCCGATGTCGTTCCCGCTGCACGGATTCATGCGCCAGGGCCTCCTACAGACAATGCACTTTGGTTTATTGCGCTATCTCTAATAGCACCCGAGATATCACCAGATATATATTGGATTTTCCCCTGACCCTGAGTGTCCGGCCCCATGAGACTGTGGTTTTCTCGGCCCCTGGTGGTCCGAGGTCGTTCCCGTTGCACAGATTCATGCGCCAGGGCCTCCTACAGACAATGCACTTTGATTTATTGCGCTATCTGTAATAGCACCCGAGATATCTCCAGATATATATTGGATTTTACCCTGACCTTGAGTGTCCGGCCCCATGAGACGGTCGTTGTCTCGGCCCCTGGAGGTCCGAGGACGTTTCCGCTGCAGAGATTCATGCGCCAGGGCCTCCTACAGGTAATGCACTTTGATTTATTGCGCTATCTGTAATAGCAGCCGAGATATCACCAGATATATATTGGATTTTTCACTGACCCTGAGTGTCCGGCCCCATGAGGCGGTCGTTTTCTCGGCCCCTGGTGGTCCGAGGTCATTCCCGCTGCACAGATTCATGCGCCAGGGCCTCCTACAGACAATGCACTTTGATTTATTGCGCTATCTGTAATAGCACCCGAGATATCACCAGATATATATTGGATTTTACCCTGACCCTGAGTGTCCGGCACCATGAGACGGTCGTTGTCTCGGCCCCTGGAGGTCCGAGGACGTTCCCGCTGCACAGATTCATGCGCCAGGGCCTCCTACAGGTAATGCACTTTGATTTATTGCGCTATCTGTAATAGCACCCGAGATATCACCAGATATATATTGGATTTTACCCTGACCCTGAGTGTCCGGCCCCATGAGACGGTCGTTGTCTCGGCCCCTGGAGGTCCGAGGACGTTTCCGCTGCAGAGATTCATGCGCCAGGGCCTCCTACAGGTAATGCACTTTGATTTATTGCGCTATCTGTAATAGCAGCCGAGATATCACCAGATATATATTGGATTTTCCCCTGACCCTGAGTGTCCGGCCCCATGAGACTGTGGTTTTCTCGGCCCCTGGTCGTCCGAGGTCGTTCCCTCTGCACAGATTCATGCGCCAGGGCCTCCTACAGACAATGCACTTTGATTTATTGCGCTATCTGTAATAGCACCCGAGATATCACCAGATATATATTGGATTTTTCACTGACCCTGAGTGTCCGGCCCCATGAGGCGGTCGTTTTCTCGGCCCCTGGTGGTCCGAGGTCATACCCGCTGCACAGATTCATGCGCCAGGGCCTCCTACAGACAATGCACTTTGATTTATTGCGCTATCTGTAATAGCACCCGAGATATCACCAGATATATATTGGATTTTACCCTGACCCTGAGTGTCCGGCCCCATGAGACGGTCGTTGTCTCGGCCCGTGGAGGTCCGAGGACGTTCCCGCTGCACAGATTCATGCGCCAGGGCCTCCTACAGGTAATGCACTTTGATTTATTGCGCTATCTGTAATAGCACCCGAGATATCACCAGATCTATATTGGATTTTCCCCTGACCCTGAGTGTCCGGCCCCATGAGACTGTGGTTTTCTCGGCCCCTGGTGGTCCGAGGTCGTTCCCGTTGCACAGATTCATGCGTCAGAGCCTCCTGCAGATAATTCACTTTGGTTTATTGCGCTATCTGTAATAGCACCCGAGATATCACCAGATCTATATTGGATTTTCCCCTGACCCTGAGTGACCGGCCCCATGAGACTGTGGTTTTCTCGGCCCCTGGTGGTCCGAGGTCGTTCCCGCTGCACAGATTCATATGCCAGGGCCTCCTGCAGATAATTCACTTTGGTTTATTGCGCTATCTCTAATAGCACCCGAGATATCACCAGATATATATTGGATTTTACCCTGACCCTGAGTGTCCGGCCCCATGAGACTGTGCTTTTCTCGGCCCCTGGGGGTCCGAGGTCGTTCCCGCTGCACAGATTCATGCGCCAGGGCCTCCTACAGACAATGCACTTTGATTTATTGCGCTATCTGTAATAGCACCCGAGATATCACACGATATGTATTGTATTTTACCCTGACCCTGAGTGTCCGGCCCCATGAGACGGTCGTTGTCTCGGCCCCTGGAAGTCCGAGGACGGTCCCGCTGCACAGATTCATGCGCCAGGGCCTCCTACAGGTAATGCACTTTGATTTATTGCGCTACCTGTAATAGCACCCGAGATATCACCAGATCTATATTGGATTTTCCCCTGACCCTGAGTGTCCGGCCCCATGAGACTGTGGTTTTCTCGGCCCCTGGTGGTCCGAGGTCGTTCCCGTTGCACAGATTCATGCGCCAGGGCCTCCTGCAGATAATTCACTTTGGTTTATTCCGCTATCTGTAATAGCACCCGAGATATCACCAGATCTATATTGGATTTTCCCCTGACCCTGAGTGTCCGGCCCCATGAGACTGTGGTTTTCTCGGCCCCTGGTGGTCCGAGGTCGTTCCCGCTGCACAGATTCATGCGCCAGGGCCTACTGCAGATAATTCACTTTGATTTATTGCGCTATCTGTAATAGCACCCGAGATATCACCACATATATATTGGATTTTTCACTGACCCTGAGTATCCGGCCCCATGAGACGGTGGTTTTCTCGGTCCCTGGTGTTCCGAGGTCGTTCCCGCTGCACAGATTCATGCGCCAGGGCCTCCTACAGACAATGCACTTTGGTTTATTGCGCTATCTCTAATAGCACCAGAGATATCTCCAGATATATATTTGATTTTCCCCTGACCCTGAGTGACCGGCCCCATGAGACTGTGGTTTTTTCGGCCCCTGGTGGTCCGAGGTCGTTCCCGCTGCACAGATTCATGCGCCAGGGCCTCCTGCAGATAATTCACTTTGGTTTATTGCGCTATCTCTAATAGCACCCGAGATATCACCAGATATATATTGGATTTTTCCCTGACCCTGAGTGTCCGGCCCCATGAGACTGCGGTTTTCTCGGCCCCTGGTGGTCCGAGGTCGTTCCCGTTGCACATATTCATGCGCCAGGGCCTCCTGCAGATAATTCACTTTGGTTTATTGCGCTATCTCTAATAGCACCCGAGATATCACCAGATATATATTCGATTTTCCCCTGACCCTGAGTGTCCGGCCCCGTGAGACGGTCGTTGTCTCGGCCCCTGGAGGTCCGAGGACGTTTCCGCTGCAGAGATTCATGCGCCAGGGCCTCCTACAGGTAATGCACTTTGATTTATTGCGCTATCTGTAATAGCACCCGAGATATCACCAGATCTATATTGGATTTTCCCCTGACCCTGAGTGTCCGGCCCCATGAGACTGTGGTTTTCTCGGCCCCTGGTGGACCGAGGTCGTTCCCGTTGCACAGATTCATGCGTCAGGGCCTCCTGCAGATAATTCACTTTGGTTTATTGCGCTATCTGTAATAGCACCCGAGATATCACCAGATCTATATTGGATTTTCCCCTGACCCTGAGTGTCCGGCCCCATGAGACTGTGGTTTTCTCGGCCCCTGGTGGTCCGAGGTCGTTCCCGCTGCACGGATTCATGCGCCAGGGCCTACTGCAGATAATTCACTTTGATTTCATGCGCTATCTGTAATAGCACCCGAGATATCACCACATATATATTGGATTTTTCACTGACCCTGAGTATCCAGCCCCATGAGACGGTGGTTTTCTCGGTTCCTGGTGTTCCGATGTCGTTCCCGCTGCACAGATTCATGCGCCAGGGCCTCCTACAGACAATGCACTTTGGTTTATTGCGCTATCTCTAATAGCACCCGAGATATCACCAGATATATATTGGATTTTCCCCTGACCCTGAGTGTCCGGCCCCATGAGACTGTGGTTTTCTCGGCCCCTGGTGGTCCGAGGTCGTTCCCGTTGCACAGATTCATGCGCCAGGGCCTCCTACAGACAATGCACTTTGATTTATTGCGCTATCTGTAATAGCACCCGAGATATCACCAGATATATATTGGATTTTCCCCAGACCCTGAGTGACCGGCCCCATGAGACTGTGGTTTTTTCGGCCCCTGGTGGTCCGAGGTCGTTCCCGCTGCACAGATTCATGCGCCAGGGCCTCCTGCAGATAATTCACTTTGGTTTATTGCGCTATCTCTAATAGCACCCGAGATATCACCAGATATATATTGGATTTTTCCATGACCCTGAGTGTCCGGCCCCATGAGACTGCGGTTTTCTCGGCCCCTGGTGGTCCGAGGTCGTTCCCGTTGCACATATTCATGCGCCAGGGCCTCCTTCAGATAATTCACTTTGGTTTATTGCGCTATCTCTAATAGCACCCGAGATATCACCAGATATATATTCGATTTTCCCCTGACCCTGAGTGTCCGGCCCCGTGAGACGGTCGTTGTCTCGGCCCCTGGAGGTCCGAGGACGTTTCCGCTGCAGAGATTCATGCGCCAGGGCCTCCTACAGGTAATGCACTTTGATTTATTGCGCTATCTGTAATAGCACCCGAGATATCACCAGATCTATATTGGATTTTCCCCTGACCCTGAGTGTCCGGCCCCATGAGACTGTGGTTTTCTCGGCCCCTGGTGGTCCGAGGTCGTTCCCGTTGCACAGATTCATGCGTCAGGGCCTCCTGCAGATAATTCACTTTGGTTTATTGCGCTATCTGTAATAGCACCCGAGATATCACCAGATCTATATTGGATTTTCCCCTGACCCTGAGTGTCCGGCCCCATGAGACTGTGGTTTTCTCGGCCCCTGGTGGTCCGAGGTCGTTCCCGCTGCACGGATTCATGCGCCAGGGCCTACTGCAGATAATTCACTTTGGTTTAATGCGCTATCTCTAATAGCACCCGAGATATCACCAGATATATATTGGATTTTCCCCTGACCCTGAGTGTCCGGCCCCATGAGACTGTGGTTTTCTCGGCCCCTGGTGGTCCGAGGTCGTTCCCGTTGCACAGATTCATGCGCCAGGGCCTCCTGCAGATAATTCGCTTTGGTTTATTGCGCTATCTCTAATAGCACCCGAGATATCACCAGATATATATTCGATTTTCCCCTGACCCTGAGTGTCCGGCCCCATGAGACTGTGGTTTTCTCGGCCCCTGGTCGTCCGAGGTCGTTCCCTCTGCACAGATTCATGCGCCAGGGCCTCCTACAGACAATGCACTTTGATTTATTGCGCTATCTGTAATAGCACCCGAGATATCACCAGATATATATTGGACTTTACCCTGACCCTGAGTGTCCGGCCCCATGAGACGGTCGTTGTCTCGGCCCCTGGAGGTCCGAGGACGTTTCCGCAGCAGAGATTCATGCGCCAGGGCCTCCTACAGGTAATGCACTTTGATTTATTGCGCTATCTGTAATAGCAGCCGAGATATCACCAGATATATATTGGATTTTTCACTGACCCTGAGTGTCCGGCCCCATGAGGCGGTCGTTTTCTCGGCCCCTGGTGGTCCGAGGTCATTCCCGCTGCAGAGATTCATGCGCCAGGGCCTCCTACAGACAATGCACTTTGATTTATTGCGCTATCTGTAATAGCACCCGAGATATCACCAGATATATATTGGATTTTACCCTGACCCTGAGTGTCCGGCCCCATGAGACGGTCGTTGTCTCGGCCCCTGGTGGTCCGAGGTCATACCCGCTGCACAGATTCATGCGCCAGGGCCTCCTACAGACAATGCACTTTGATTTATTGCGCTATCTGTAATAGCACCCGAGATATCACCAGATATATATTGGATTTTACCCTGACCCTGAGTGTCCGGCCCCATGAGACTGTGGTTTTCTCGGCCCCTGGTGGTCCGAGGTCGTTCCCGTTGCACAGATTCATGCGCCAGGGCCTCCTTCAGATAATTCACTTTGGTTTATTGCGCTATCTCTAATAGCACCCGAGATATCACCAGATATATATTCGATTTTCCCCTGACCCTGAGTGTCCGGCCCCGTGAGACGGTCGTTGTCTCGGCCCCTGGAGGTCCGAGGACGTTTCCGCTGCAGAGATTCATGCGCCAGGGCCTCCTACAGGTAATGCACTTTGATTTATTGCGCTATCTGTAATAGCACCCGAGATATCACCAGATCTATATTGGATTTTCCCCTGACCCTGAGTGTCCGGCCCCATGAGACTGTGGTTTTCTCGGCCCCTGGTGGTCCGAGGTCGTTCCCGTTGCACAGATTCATGCGTCAGGGCCTCCTGCAGATAATTCACTTTGGTTTATTGCGCTATCTGTAATAGCACCCGAGATATCACCAGATCTATATTGGATTTTCCCCTGACCCTGAGTGTCCGGCCCCATGAGACTGTGGTTTTCTCGGCCCCTGGTGGTCCGAGGTCGTTCCCGCTGCACGGATTCATGCGCCAGGGCCTACTGCAGATAATTCACTTTGGTTTAATGCGCTATCTCTAATAGCACCCGAGATATCACCCGATATATATTGGATTTTCCCCTGACCCTGAGTGTCCGGCCCCATGAGACTGTGGTTTTCTCGGCCCCTGGTGGTCCGAGGTCGTTCCCGTTGCACAGATTCATGCGCCAGGGCCTCCTGCAGATAATTCGCTTTGGTTTATTGCGCTATCTCTAATAGCACCCGAGATATCACCAGATATATATTCGATTTTCCCCTGAGCCTGAGTGTCCGGCCCCATGAGACTGTGGTTTTCTCGGCCCCTGGTCGTCCGAGGTCGTTCCCTCTGCACAGATTCATGCGCCAGGGCCTCCTACAGACAATGCACTTTGATTTATTGCGCTATCTGTAATAGCACCCGAGATATCACCAGATATATATTGGACTTTACCCTGACCCTGAGTGTCCGGCCCCATGAGACGGTCGTTGTCTCGGCCCCTGGAGGTCCGAGGACGTTTCCGCTGCAGAGATTCATGCGCCAGGGCCTCCTACAGGTAATGCACTTTGATTTATTGCGCTATCTGTAATAGCAGCCGAGATATCACCAGATATATATTGGATTTTTCACTGACCCTGAGTGTCCGGCCCCATGAGGCGGTCGTTTTCTCGGCCCCTGGTGGTCCGAGGTCATTCCCGCTGCAGAGATTCATGCGCCAGGGCCTCCTACAGACAATGCACTTTGATTTATTGCGCTATCTGTAATAGCACCCGAGATATCACCAGATATATATTGGATTTTACCCTGACCCTGAGTGTCCGGCCCCATGAGACGGTCGTTGTCTCGGCCCCTGGTGGTCCGAGGTCATACCCGCTGCACAGATTCATGCGCCAGGGCCTCCTACAGACAATGCACTTTGATTTATTGCGCTATCTGTAATAGCACCCGAGATATCACCAGATATATATTGGATTTTACCCTGACCCTGAGTGTCCGGCCCCATGAGACGGTCGTTGTCTCGGCCCGTGGAGGTCCGAGGACGTTCCCGCTGCACAGATTCATGCGCCAGGGCCTCCTACAGGTAATGCACTTTGATTTATTGCGCTATCTGTAATAGCACCCGAGATATCATCAGATCTATATTGGATTTTCCCCTGACCCTGAGTGTCCGGCCCATGAGACTGTGGTTTTCTCGGCCCCTGGTGGTCCGAGGTCGTTCCCGTTGCACAGATTCATGCGACAGAGCCTCCTGCAGATAATTCACTTTGGTTTATTGCGCTATCTGTAATAGCACCCGAGATATCACCAGATCTATATTGGATTTTCCCCTGACCCTGAGTGTCCGGCCCCATGAGACTGTGGTTTTCTCGGCCCCTGGTGGTCCGAGGTCGTTCCCGCTGCACAGATTCATATGCCAGGGCCTCCTGCAGATAATTCACTTTGGTTTATTGCGCTATCTCTAATAGCACCCGAGATATCACCAGATATATATTGGATTTTACCCTGACCCTGAGTGTCCGGCCCCATGAGACTGTGCTTTTCTCGGCCCCTGGGGGTCCGAGGTCGTTCCCGCTGCACAGATTCATGCGCCAGGGCCTCCTACAGACAATGCACTTTGATTTATTGCGCTATCTGTAATAGCACCCGAGATATCACACGATATATATTGGATTTTACCCTGACCCTGAGTGTCCGGCCCCATGAGACGGTCGTTGTCTCGGCCCCTGGAATTCCGAGGACGGTCCCGCTGCACAGATTCATGCGCCAGGGCCTCCTACAGGTAATGCACTTTGATTTATTGCGCTACCTGTAATAGCACCCGAGATATCACCAGATCTATATTGGATTTTCCCCTGACCCTGAGTGTCCGGCCCCATGAGACTGTGGTTTTCTCGGCCCCTGGTGGTCCGAGGTCGTTCCCGTTGCACAGATTCATGCGCCAGGGCCTCCTGCAGATAATTCACTTTGGTTTATTCCGCTATCTGTAATAGCACCCGAGATATCACCAGATCTATATTGGATTTTCCCCTGACACTGAGTGTCCGGCCAAATGAGGCTGTGGTTTTCTCGGCCCCTGGTGGTCCGAGGTCGTTCCCGCTGCACAGATTCATGCGCCAGGGCCTACTGCAGATAATTCACTTTGATTTATTGCGCTATCTGTAATAGCACCCGAGATATCACCACATATATATTGGATTTTTCACTGACCCTGAGTATCCGGCCCCATGAGACGGTGGTTTTCTCGGTCCCTGGTGTTCCGAGGTCGTTCCCGCTGCACAGATTCATGCGCCAGGGCCTCCTACAGACAATGCACTTTGGTTTATTGCGCTATCTCTAATAGCACCAGAGATATCTCCAGATATATATTGGATTTTCCCCTGACCCTGAGTGACCGGCCCCATGAGACTGTGGTTTTTTCGGCCCCTGGTGGTCCGAGGTCGTTCCCGCTGCACAGATTCATGCGCCAGGGCCTCCTGCAGATAATTCACTTTGGTTTATTGCGCTATCTCTAATAGCACCCGAGATATCACCAGATATATATTGGATTTTTCCCTGACCCTGAGTGTCCGGCCCCATGAGACTGCGGTTTTCTCGGCCCCTGGTGGTCCGAGGTCGTTCCCGTTGCACATATTCATGCGCCAGGGCCTCCTGCAGATAATTCACTTTGGTTTATTGCGCTATCTCTAATAGCACCCGAGATATCACCAGATATATATTCGATTTTCCCCTGACCCTGAGTGTCCGGCCCCGTGAGACGGTCGTTGTCTCGGCCCCTGGAGGTCCGAGGACGTTTCCGCTGCAGAGATTCATGCGCCAGGGCCTCCTACAGGTAATGCACTTTGATTTATTGCGCTATCTGTAATAGCACCCGAGATATCACCAGATCTATATTGGATTTTCCCCTGACCCTGAGTGTCCGGCCCCATGAGACTGTGGTTTTCTCGGCCCCTGGTGGTCCGAGGTCGTTCCCGTTGCACAGATTCATGCGTCAGGGCCTCCTGCAGATAATTCACTTTGGTTTATTGCGCTATCTGTAATAGCACCCGAGATATCACCAGATCTATATTGGATTTTCCCCTGACCCTGAGTGTCCGGCCCCATGAGACTGTGGTTTTCTCGGCCCCTGGTGGTCCGAGGTCGTTCCCGCTGCACGGATTCATGCGCCAGGGCCTACTGCAGATAATTCACTTTGATTTCTTGCGCTATCTGTAATAGCACCCGAGATATCACCACATATATATTGGATTTTTCACTGACCCTGAGTATCCAGCCCCATGAGACGGTGGTTTTCTCGGTTCCTGGTGTTCCGATGTCGTTCCCGCTGCACAGATTCATGCGCCAGGGCCTCCTACAGACAATGCACTTTGGTTTATTGCGCTATCTCTAATAGCACCCGAGATATCACCAGATATATATTGGATTTTCCCCTGACCCTGAGTGTCCGGCCCCATGAGACTGTGGTTTTCTCGGCCCCTGGTGGTCCGAGGTTGTTCCCGTTGCACAGATTCATGCGCCAGGGCCTCCTACAGACAATGCACTTTGATTTATTGCGCTATCTGTAATAGCACCCGAGATATCACCAGATATATATTGGATTTTCCCCAGACCCTGAGTGACCGGCCCAATGAGACTGTGGTTTTTTCGGCCCCTGGTGGTCCGAGGTCGTTCCCGCTGCACAGATTCATGCGCCAGGGCCTCCTGCAGATAATTCACTTTGGTTTATTGCGCTATCTCTAATAGCACCCGAGATATCACCAGATATATATTGGATTTTACCCTGACCCTGAGTGTCCGGCCCCATGAGACGGTCGTTGTCTCGGCCCCTGGTGGTCCGAGGTCATACCCGCTGCACAGATTCATGCGCCAGGGCCTCCTACAGACAATGCACTTTGATTTATTGCGCTATCTGTAATAGCACCCGAGATATCACCAGATATATATTGGATTTTACCCTGACCCTGAGTGTCCGGCCCCATGAGACGGTCGTTGTCTCGGCCCGTGGAGGTCCGAGGACGTTCCCGCTGCACAGATTCATGCGCCAGGGCCTCCTACAGGTAATGCACTTTGATTTATTGCGCTATCTGTAATAGCACCCGAGATATCACCAGATCTATATTGGATTTTCCCCTGACCCTGAGTGTCCGGCCCCATGAGACTGTGGTTTTCTCGGCCCCTGGTGGTCCGAGGTCGTTCCCGTTGCACAGATTCATGCGTCAGAGCCTCCTGCAGATAATTCACTTTGGTTTATTGCGCTATCTGTAATAGCACCCGAGATATCACCAGATCTATATTGGATTTTCCCCTGACCCTGAGTGTCCGGCCCCATGAGACTGTGGTTTTCTCGGCCCCTGGTGGTCCGAGGTCGTTCCCGCTGCACAGATTCATGCGCCAGGGCCTCCTACAGACAATGCACTTTGATTTATTGCGCTATCTGTAATAGCACCCGAGATATCACCAGATATATATTGGATTTTCCCCAGACCCTGAGTGACCGGCCCAATGAGACGGTGGTTTTCTCGGTTCCTGGTGTTCCGATGTCGTTCCCGCTGCACAGATTCATGCGCCAGGGCCTCCTACAGACAATGCACTTTGGTTTATTCCGCTATCTCTAATAGCACCCGAGATATCACCAGATATATATTGGATTTTACCCTGACCCTGAGTGTCCGGCCCCATGAGACGGTCGTTGTCTCGGCCCCTGGTGGTCCGAGGTCATACCCGCTGCACAGATTCATGCGCCAGGGCCTCCTACAGACAATGCACTTTGATTTATTGCGCTATCTGTAATAGCACCCGAGATATCACCAGATATATATTGGATTTTACCCTGACCCTGAGTGTCCGGCCCCATGAGACGGTCGTTGTCTCGGCCCGTGGAGGTCCGAGGACGTTCCCGCTGCACAGATTCATGCGCCAGGGCCTCCTACAGGTAATGCACTTTGATTTAATGCGCTATCTGTAATAGCACCCGAGATATCACCAGATCTATATTGGATTTTCCCCTGACCCTGAGTGTCCGGCCCCATGAGACTGTGGTTTTCTCGGCCCCTGGTGGTCCGAGGTCGTTCCCGTTGCACAGATTCATGCGTCAGAGCCTCCTGCAGATAATTCACTTTGGTTTATTGCGCTATCTGTAATAGCACCCGAGATATCACCAGATCTATATTGGATTTTCCCCTGACCCTGAGTGTCCGGCCCCATGAGACTGTGGTTTTCTCGGCCCCTGGTGGTCCGAGGTCGTTCCCGCTGCACAGATTCATATGCCAGGGCCTCCTGCAGATAATTCACTTTGGTTTATTGCGCTATCTCTAATAGCACCCGAGATATCACCAGATATATATTGGATTTTACCCTGACCCTGAGTGTCCGGCCCCATGAGACTGTGCTTTTCTCGGCCCCTGGGGGTCCGAGGTCGTTCCCGCTGCACAGATTCATGCGCCAGGGCCTCCTACAGACAATGCACTTTGATTTATTGCGCTATCTGTAATAGCACCCGAGATATCACCAGATATATATTGGATTTTCCCCAGACCCTGAGTGACCGGCCCAATGAGACTGTGGTTTTTTCGGCCCCTGGTGGTCCGAGGTCGTTCCCGCTGCACAGATTCATGCGCCAGGGCCTCCTGCAGATAATTCACTTTGGTTTATTGCGCTATCTCTAATAGCACCCGAGATATCACCAGATATATATTGGATTTTACCCTGACCCTGAGTGTCCGGCCCCATGAGACGGTCGTTGTCTCGGCCCCTGGTGGTCCGAGGTCATACCCGCTGCACAGATTCATGCGCCAGGGCCTCCTACAGACAATGCACTTTGATTTATTGCGCTATCTGTAATAGCACCCGAGATATCACCAGATATATATTGGATTTTACCCTGACCCTGAGTGTCCGGCCCCATGAGACGGTCGTTGTCTCGGCCCGTGGAGGTCCGAGGACGTTCCCGCTGCACAGATTCATGCGCCAGGGCCTCCTACAGGTAATGCACTTTGATTTATTGCGCTATCTGTAATAGCACCCGAGATATCACCAGATCTATATTGGATTTTCCCCTGACCCTGAGTGTCCGGCCCCATGAGACTGTGGTTTTCTCGGCCCCTGGTGGTCCGAGGTCGTTCCCGTTGCACAGATTCATGCGTCAGAGCCTCCTGCAGATAATTCACTTTGGTTTATTGCGCTATCTGTAATAGCACCCGAGATATCACCAGATCTATATTGGATTTTCCCCTGACCCTGAGTGTCCGGCCCCATGAGACTGTGGTTTTCTCGGCCCCTGGTGGTCCGAGGTCGTTCCCGCTGCACAGATTCATGCGCCAGGGCCTCCTACAGACAATGCACTTTGATTTATTGCGCTATCTGTAATAGCACCCGAGATATCACCAGATATATATTGGATTTTCCCCAGACCCTGAGTGACCGGCCCAATGAGACGGTGGTTTTCTCGGTTCCTGGTGTTCCGATGTCGTTCCCGCTGCACAGATTCATGCGCCAGGGCCTCCTACAGACAATGCACTTTGGTTTATTCCGCTATCTCTAATAGCACCCGAGATATCACCAGATATATATTGGATTTTACCCTGACCCTGAGTGTCCGGCCCCATGAGACGGTCGTTGTCTCGGCCCCTGGTGGTCCGAGGTCATACCCGCTGCACAGATTCATGCGCCAGGGCCTCCTACAGACAATGCACTTTGATTTATTGCGCTATCTGTAATAGCACCCGAGATATCACCAGATATATATTGGATTTTACCCTGACCCTGAGTGTCCGGCCCCATGAGACGGTCGTTGTCTCGGCCCCTGGAATTCCGAGGACGGTCCCGCTGCACAGATTCATGCGCCAGGGCCTCCTACAGGTAATGCACTTTGATTTATTGCGCTACCTGTAATAGCACCCGAGATATCACCAGATCTATATTGGATTTTCCCCTGACCCTGAGTGTCCGGCCCCATGAGACTGTGGTTTTCTCGGCCCCTGGTGGTCCGAGGTCGTTCCCGTTGCACAGATTCATGCGCCAGGGCCTCCTGCAGATAATTCACTTTGGTTTATTCCGCTATCTGTAATAGCACCCGAGATATCACCAGATCTATATTGGATTTTCCCCTGACACTGAGTGTCCGGCCAAATGAGGCTGTGGTTTTCTCGGCCCCTGGTGGTCCGAGGTCGTTCCCGCTGCACAGATTCATGCGCCAGGGCCTACTGCAGATAATTCACTTTGATTTATTGCGCTATCTGTAATAGCACCCGAGATATCACCACATATATATTGGATTTTTCACTGACCCTGAGTATCCGGCCCCATGAGACGGTGGTTTTCTCGGTCCCTGGTGTTCCGAGGTCGTTCCCGCTGCACAGATTCATGCGCCAGGGCCTCCTACAGACAATGCACTTTGGTTTATTGCGCTATCTCTAATAGCACCAGAGATATCTCCAGATATATATTGGATTTTCCCCTGACCCTGAGTGACCGGCCCCATGAGACTGTGGTTTTTTCGGCCCCTGGTGGTCCGAGGTCGTTCCCGCTGCACAGATTCATGCGCCAGGGCCTCCTGCAGATAATTCACTTTGGTTTATTGCGCTATCTCTAATAGCACCCGAGATATCACCAGATATATATTGGATTTTTCCCTGACCCTGAGTGTCCGGCCCCATGAGACTGCGGTTTTCTCGGCCCCTGGTGGTCCGAGGTCGTTCCCGTTGCACATATTCATGCGCCAGGGCCTCCTGCAGATAATTCACTTTGGTTTATTGCGCTATCTCTAATAGCACCCGAGATATCACCAGATATATATTCGATTTTCCCCTGACCCTGAGTGTCCGGCCCCGTGAGACGGTCGTTGTCTCGGCCCCTGGAGGTCCGAGGACGTTTCCGCTGCAGAGATTCATGCGCCAGGGCCTCCTACAGGTAATGCACTTTGATTTATTGCGCTATCTGTAATAGCACCCGAGATATCACCAGATCTATATTGGATTTTCCCCTGACCCTGAGTGTCCGGCCCCATGAGACTGTGGTTTTCTCGGCCCCTGGTGGTCCGAGGTCGTTCCCGTTGCACAGATTCATGCGTCAGGGCCTCCTGCAGATAATTCACTTTGGTTTATTGCGCTATCTGTAATAGCACCCGAGATATCACCAGATCTATATTGGATTTTCCCCTGACCCTGAGTGTCCGGCCCCATGAGACTGTGGTTTTCTCGGCCCCTGGTGGTCCGAGGTCGTTCCCGCTGCACGGATTCATGCGCCAGGGCCTACTGCAGATAATTCACTTTGATTTCTTGCGCTATCTGTAATAGCACCCGAGATATCACCACATATATATTGGATTTTTCACTGACCCTGAGTATCCAGCCCCATGAGACGGTGGTTTTCTCGGTTCCTGGTGTTCCGATGTCGTTCCCGCTGCACAGATTCATGCGCCAGGGCCTCCTACAGACAATGCACTTTGGTTTATTGCGCTATCTCTAATAGCACCCGAGATATCAACAGATATATATTGGATTTTCCCCTGACCCTGAGTGTCCGGCCCCATGAGACTGTGGTTTTCTCGGCCCCTGGTGGTCCGAGGTTGTTCCCGTTGCACAGATTCATGCGCCAGGGCCTCCTACAGACAATGCACTTTGATTTATTGCGCTATCTGTAATAGCACCCGAGATATCACCAGATATATATTGGATTTTCCCCAGACCCTGAGTGACCGGCCCAATGAGACTGTGGTTTTTTCGGCCCCTGGTGGTCCGAGGTCGTTCCCGCTGCACAGATTCATGCGCCAGGGCCTCCTGCAGATAATTCACTTTGGTTTATTGCGCTATCTCTAATAGCACCCGAGATATCACCAGATATATATTGGATTTTACCCTGACCCTGAGTGTCCGGCCCCATGAGACGGTCGTTGTCTCGGCCCCTGGTGGTCCGAGGTCATACCCGCTGCACAGATTCATGCGCCAGGGCCTCCTACAGACAATGCACTTTGATTTATTGCGCTATCTGTAATAGCACCCGAGATATCACCAGATATATATTGGATTTTACCCTGACCCTGAGTGTCCGGCCCCATGAGACGGTCGTTGTCTCGGCCCGTGGAGGTCCGAGGACGTTCCCGCTGCACAGATTCATGCGCCAGGGCCTCCTACAGGTAATGCACTTTGATTTATTGCGCTATCTGTAATAGCACCCGAGATATCACCAGATCTATATTGGATTTTCCCCTGACCCTGAGTGTCCGGCCCCATGAGACTGTGGTTTTCTCGGCCCCTGGTGGTCCGAGGTCGTTCCCGTTGCACAGATTCATGCGTCAGAGCCTCCTGCAGATAATTCACTTTGGTTTATTGCGCTATCTGTAATAGCACCCGAGATATCACCAGATCTATATTGGATTTTCCCCTGACCCTGAGTGTCCGGCCCCATGAGACTGTGGTTTTCTCGGCCCCTGGTGGTCCGAGGTCGTTCCCGCTGCACAGATTCATGCGCCAGGGCCTCCTACAGACAATGCACTTTGATTTATTGCGCTATCTGTAATAGCACCCGAGATATCACCAGATATATATTGGATTTTCCCCAGACCCTGAGTGACCGGCCCAATGAGACGGTGGTTTTCTCGGTTCCTGGTGTTCCGATGTCGTTCCCGCTGCACAGATTCATGCGCCAGGGCCTCCTACAGACAATGCACTTTGGTTTATTCCGCTATCTCTAATAGCACCCGAGATATCACCAGATATATATTGGATTTTACCCTGACCCTGAGTGTCCGGCCCCATGAGACGGTCGTTGTCTCGGCCCCTGGTGGTCCGAGGTCATACCCGCTGCACAGATTCATGCGCCAGGGCCTCCTACAGACAATGCACTTTGATTTATTGCGCTATCTGTAATAGCACCCGAGATATCACCAGATATATATTGGATTTTACCCTGACCCTGAGTGTCCGGCCCCATGAGACGGTCGTTGTCTCGGCCCGTGGAGGTCCGAGGACGTTCCCGCTGCACAGATTCATGCGCCAGGGCCTCCTACAGGTAATGCACTTTGATTTAATGCGCTATCTGTAATAGCACCCGAGATATCACCAGATCTATATTGGATTTTCCCCTGACCCTGAGTGTCCGGCCCCATGAGACTGTGGTTTTCTCGGCCCCTGGTGGTCCGAGGTCGTTCCCGTTGCACAGATTCATGCGTCAGAGCCTCCTGCAGATAATTCACTTTGGTTTATTGCGCTATCTGTAATAGCACCCGAGATATCACCAGATCTATATTGGATTTTCCCCTGACCCTGAGTGTCCGGCCCCATGAGACTGTGGTTTTCTCGGCCCCTGGTGGTCCGAGGTCGTTCCCGCTGCACAGATTCATATGCCAGGGCCTCCTGCAGATAATTCACTTTGGTTTATTGCGCTATCTCTAATAGCACCCGAGATATCACCAGATATATATTGGATTTTACCCTGACCCTGAGTGTCCGGCCCCATGAGACTGTGCTTTTCTCGGCCCCTGGGGGTCCGAGGTCGTTCCCGCTGCACAGATTCATGCGCCAGGGCCTCCTACAGACAATGCACTTTGATTTATTGCGCTATCTGTAATAGCACCCGAGATATCACACGATATATATTGGATTTTACCCTGACCCTGAGTGTCCGGCCCCATGAGACGGTCGTTGTCTCGGCCCCTGGAATTCCGAGGACGGTCCCGCTGCACAGATTCATGCGCCAGGGCCTCCTACAGGTAATGCACTTTGATTTATTGCGCTACCTGTAATAGCACCCGAGATATCACCAGATCTATATTGGATTTTCCCCTGACCCTGAGTGTCCGGCCCCATGAGACTGTGGTTTTCTCGGCCCCTGGTGGTCCGAGGTCGTTCCCGTTGCACAGATTCATGCGCCAGGGCCTCCTGCAGATAATTCACTTTGGTTTATTCCGCTATCTGTAATAGCACCCGAGATATCACCAGATCTATATTGGATTTTCCCCTGACCCTGAGTGTCCGGCCAAATGAGACTGTGGTTTTCTCGGCCCCTGGTGGTCCGAGGTCGTTCCCGCTGCACAGATTCATGCGCCAGGGCCTACTGCAGATAATTCACTTTGATTTATTGCGCTATCTGTAATAGCACCCGAGATATCACCACATATATATTGGATTTTTCACTGACCCTGAGTATCCGGCCCCATGAGACGGTGGTTTTCTCGGTCCCTGGTGTTCCGAGGTCGTTCCCGCTGCACAGATTCATGCGCCAGGGCCTCCTACAGACAATGCACTTTGGTTTATTGCGCTATCTCTAATAGCACCAGAGATATCTCCAGATATATATTGGATTTTCCCCTGACCCTGAGTGACCGGCCCCATGAGACTGTGGTTTTTTCGGCCCCTGGTGGTCCGAGGTCGTTCCCGCTGCACAGATTCATGCGCCAGGGCCTCCTGCAGATAATTCACTTTGGTTTATTGCGCTATCTCTAATAGCACCCGAGATATCACCAGATATATATTGGATTTTTCCCTGACCCTGAGTGTCCGGCCCCATGAGACTGCGGTTTTCTCGGCCCCTGGTGGTCCGAGGTCGTTCCCGTTGCACATATTCATGCGCCAGGGCCTCCTGCAGATAATTCACTTTGGTTTATTGCGCTATCTCTAATAGCACCCGAGATATCACCAGATATATATTCGATTTTCCCCTGACCCTGAGTGTCCGGCCCCGTGAGACGGTCGTTGTCTCGGCCCCTGGAGGTCCGAGGACGTTTCCGCTGCAGAGATTCATGCGCCAGGGCCTCCTACAGGTAATGCACTTTGATTTATTGCGCTATCTGTAATAGCACCCGAGATATCACCAGATCTATATTGGATTTTCCCCTGACCCTGAGTGTCCGGCCCCATGAGACTGTGGTTTTCTCGGCCCCTGGTGGTCCGAGGTCGTTCCCGTTGCACAGATTCATGCGTCAGGGCCTCCTGCAGATAATTCACTTTGGTTTATTGCGCTATCTGTAATAGCACCCGAGATATCACCAGATCTATATTGGATTTTCCCCTGACCCTGAGTGTCCGGCCCCATGAGACTGTGGTTTTCTCGGCCCCTGGTGGTCCGAGGTCGTTCCCGCTGCACGGATTCATGCGCCAGGGCCTACTGCAGATAATTCACTTTGATTTCTTGCGCTATCTGTAATAGCACCCGAGATATCACCACATATATATTGGATTTTTCACTGACCCTGAGTATCCAGCCCCATGAGACGGTGGTTTTCTCGGTTCCTGGTGTTCCGATGTCGTTCCCGCTGCACAGATTCATGCGCCAGGGCCTCCTACAGACAATGCACTTTGGTTTATTGCGCTATCTCTAATAGCACCCGAGATATCACCAGATATATATTGGATTTTCCCCTGACCCTGAGTGTCCGGCCCCATGAGACTGTGGTTTTCTCGGCCCCTGGTGGTCCGAGGTTGTTCCCGTTGCACAGATTCATGCGCCAGGGCCTCCTACAGACAATGCACATTGATTTATTGCGCTATCTGTAATAGCACCCGAGATATCACATGATATATATTGGATTTTACCCTGACCCTGAGTGTCCGGCCCCATGAGACGGTCGTTGTCTCGGCCCGTGGAGGTCCGAGGACGTTCCCGCTGCACAGATTCATGCGCCAGGGCCTCCTACAGGTAATGCACTTTGATTTATTGCGCTATCTGTAATAGCACCCGAGATATCACCAGATCTATATTGGATTTTCCCCTGACCCTGAGTGTCCGGCCCCATGAGACTGTGGTTTTCTCGGCCCCTGGTGGTCCGAGGTCGTTCCCGTTGCACAGATTCATGCGCCAGGGCCTCCTGCAGATAATTCACTTTGGTTTATTGCGCTATCTGTAACAGCACCCGAGATATCACCAGATCTATATCGGATTTTCCCCTGACCCTGAGTGTCCGGCCCCATGAGACTGTGGTTTTCTCGGCCCCTGGTGGTCCGAGGTCGTTCCCGCTGCACAGATTCATGCGCCAGGGCCTCCTGCAGATAATTCACTTTGGTTTATTGCGCTATCTCTAATAGCACCCGAGATATCACCAGATCTATATTGGATTTTCCCCTGACCCTGAGTGTCCGGCCCCATGAGACTGTGGTTTTCTCGGCCCCTGGTGGTCCGAGGTCGTTCCCGCTGCACGGATTCATGCGCCAGGGCCTACTGCAGATAATTCACTTTGGTTTAATGCGCTATCTCTAATAGCACCCGAGATATCACCAGATATATATTCGATTTTCCCCTGACCCTGAGTGTCCGGCCCCATGAGACTGTGGTTTTCTCGGCCCCTGGTCGTCCGAGGTCGTTCCCTCTGCACAGATTCATGCGCCAGGGCCTCCTACAGACAATGCACTTTGATTTATTGCGCTATCTGTAATAGCACCCGAGATATCACCAGATATATATTGGACTTTACCCTGACCCTGAGTGTCCGGCCCCATGAGACGGTCGTTGTCTCGGCCCCTGGAGGTCCGAGGACGTTTCCGCTGCAGAGACTCATGCGCCAGGGCCTCCTACAGGTAATGCACTTTGATTTATTGCGCTATCTGTAATAGCAGCCGAGATATCACCAGATATATATTGGATTTTTCACTGACCCTGAGTGTCCGGCCCCATGAGGCGGTCGTTTTCTCGGCCCCTGGTGGTCCGAGGTCATTCCCGCTGCACAGATTCATGCGCCAGGGCCTCCTACAGACAATGCACTTTGATTTATTGCGCTATCTGTAATGGCACCCGAGATATCACCAGATATATATTGGATTTTACCCTGACCCTGAGTGTCCGGCCCCATGAGACGGTCGTTGTCTCGGCCCCTGGAGGTCCGAGGACGTTTCCGCTGCAGAGATTCATGCGCCAGGGCCTCCTACAGGTAATGCACTTTGATTTATTGCGCTATCTGTAATAGCAGCCGAGATATCACCAGATATATATTGGATTTTCCCCTGACCCTGAGAGTCCGGCCCCATGAGACTGTGGTTTTCTCGGCCCCTGGTCGTCCGAGGTCGTTCCCTCTGCACAGATTCATGCGCCAGGGCCTCCTACAGGCAATGCACTTTGATTTATTGCGCTATCTGTAATAGCACCCGAGATATCACCAGATATATATTGGATTTTACCCTGACCCTGAGTGTCCGGCCCCATGAGACGGTCGTTGTCTCGGCCCCTGGAGGTCCGAGGACGTTTCCGCTGCAGAGATTCATGCGCCAGGGCCTCCTACAGGTAATGCACTTTGATTTATTGCGCTATCTGTAATAGCACCCGAGATATCCTCAGATATATATTGAATTTTTCCTCGAACCTGAGTGTCCGGCCCCATGTGTCGGTGGTTTTCTCGGCCCCTGGTGGTCCGAGGTCGATCCCGCGGCACAGATTTATGCGCCAGGGCCTCCTGCAGACAATGCACTTTGATTTATTTCGCTATCTCTAATAGCACCCGAGATATCACCTGATATATATTGTATTTATCCCTGACCCTGACAGTCCGGCCGCATGAGACGGAGATTTTCTCGGCCCCTGGTTATCCGATGTCGATCCCGCTGCACAGATTCATGCGCCAGGGCCTCCTATAGATAATTCACTTTGGTTTATTGCGCTACCTCTAATAGCACCCGTGATATCAAAAGATATATATTGGATTTTTCCTTGACCCTGACAGTCCTGCCCCATGTGTCGATGTTTTTCTCGGTCCCTGGTGGTCCGAGGTCGTTCTCGCTGCACGGATTCATGCGCCAGGGCCTCCTATAGATAATTCACTTTGGTTTATTGCGCTATCTCTAACAGCAGCCGTGATATCAAAAGATATATATTGGATTTTTCCCTGACCCTGACAGTCCGGCCGCATGAGACGGTGGTTTTCTCGGCCCCTGGTGGTCCGAGGTCGTTCCCGCTGCACAGATTCATGCGCCAGGGCCTCCTATAGGTCATTCACTTTGGATTATTGCGCTATCTCTAATAGCACCCGAGATGTCACCAGATATATATTGGATTTTTCCCTGACCCTGACAATCCAGCCCCATGAGACGGTGATTTTCTCGGCCCCTGGTGGTCCGAGGTCGATCCCGCTGCACAGATTCATGCGCCAGTGCCCCCTGCAGATAATTCACTTTGGTTTATTGCACTATCTGTAATAGCACCCGGGATATCACCATATACATATTGGATTTTCCCCTGACCCTGAGTGTCCGGCCCCATGAGACTATGGTTTTTTCGGCCCCTGGTGGTCCGAGGTCGTTCCCGCTTCACAGATTCAGGCGCCAGGGCCTCCTACAGACAATGCACTATGATTTATTGCGCTATCTCTAATAGCACTCGAGATATCACCAGATATATATTGGATTTTTCCCAGACCCTGACAGTCCGGCCCCATGTGTCGGTGGTTTTCTCGGCCCCTGGTGGTCCGAGGTCGTTCCCGCTGCACAGATTCATGCGCCAGGGCCTCCTGCCGATAATTCACTTTGGTTTGTTGCGCTATCTCTAATAGCACTCGAGATATCACCATATACATATTGGATTTTCCCCTGACCCTGAGTGTCCGGCCCCATGAGACTATGGTTTTTTCGGCCCCTGGTGGTCCGAGGTCGTTCCCGCTTCACAGATTCATGCGCCAGGGCCTCCTACAGACAATGCACTATGATTTATTGCGCTATCTCTAATAGCACTCGAGATATCACCAGATATATATTGGATTTTTCCCAGACCCTGACAGTCCGGCCCCATGTGTCGGTGGTTTTCACGGCCCCTGGTGGTCCGAGGTCGTTCCTGCTGCTCAGATTAATACGCTAGGCCCTCCTGCAGATAATTCACTTTGGTTTATTGCGCTACCTCTAACAGCAGCCGTGATATCAAAAGATATATATTGGATTTTTCCCTGACCCTGACAGTCCGGCCGCATGAGACGGTGGTTTTCTCGGCCCCTGGTGGTCCGAGGTCGTTCCCGCTGCACAGATTCATGCGCCAGGGCCTCCTATAGGTCATTCACTTTGGATTATTGCGCTATCTCTAATAGCACCCGAGATGTCACCAGATATATATTGGATTTTTCCCTGACCCTGACAATCCAGCCCCATGAGACGGTGATTTTCTCGGCCCCTGGTGGTCCGAGGTCGATCCCGCTGCACAGATTCATGCGCCAGTGCCCCCTGCAGATAATTCACTTTGGTTTAGTGCGCTATCTGTAAGAGCACCCGAGATATCCACAGATATATATTGAATTTTTCCTCGAACCTGAGTGTCCGGCCCCATGTGTCGGTGGTTTTCTCGGCCCCTGGTGGTCCGAGGTCGATCCCGCGGCACAGATTTATGCGCCAGGGCCTCCTGCAGACAATGCACTTTGATTTATTTCGCTATCTCTAATAGCACCCGAGATATCACCTGATATATATTGTATTTTTCCCTGACCCTGACAGTCCGGCCGCATGAGACGGAGATTTTCTCGGCCCCTGGTTATCCGATGTCGATCCCGCTGCACAGATTCATGCCCCAGGGCCTCCTATAGATAATTGACTTTGGTTTATTGCGCTACCTCTAATAGCACCCGTGATATCAAAAGATATATATTGGATTTTTCCTTGACCCTGACAGTCCTGCCCCATGTGTCGATGTTTTTCTCGGTCCCTGGTGGTCCGAGGTCGTTCTCGCTGCACAGATTCATGCGCCAGGGCCTCCTATAGATAATTCACTTTGGTTTATTGCGCTATCTCTAATAGCACCCGAGATGTCACCAGATATACATTGGATTTTTCCCTGACCCTGACAATCCAGCCCCATGAGACGGTGATTTTCTCGGCCCCTGGTGGTCCGAGGTCGTTCCTGCTGCTCAGATTAATACGCTAGGCCCTCCTGCAGATAATTCACTTTGGTTTATTGCACTATCTGTAATAGCACCCGAGATATCACCATATACATATTGGATTTTCCCCTGACCCTGAGTGTCCGGCCCCATGAGACGGTGGTATTCTCGGCCCCTGGTGGTCCGAGGTCGTTCCAGCTGCACAGATTCATGCGCCAGGGCCTCCTACAGACAATGCACTATGATTTATTGCGCTATCTCTAATAGCACTCGAGATATCACCGGATATATATTGGATTTTTCCCAGACCCTGACAGTCCGGCCCCATGTGTCGGTGGTTTTCTCGGCCCCTGGTGGTCCGAGGTCGTTCCCGCTGCACAGATTCATGCGCCAGGGCCTCCTGCAGATAATTCACTTTGGTTTGTTGCGCTATCTCTAATAGCACCCGAGATATCACCAGATATATGCTGGATTTTTACATGAAATTAGGTGACGCATTCCGAATATCTGTAATTTTCTCGGCGCCTGGTGGTCCGAGGACGTTCCTGCTGCTCAGATTAATACGCCAGGCCCTCCTGCAGACAATGCACTTTGATTTATTTCGCTATCTCTAATAGCACCCGAAATATCACCAGATATATATCGGATTTTTCCCTGACCCTGACAGTCCGACCCCATGAGACGGTGGTTTTCTCGGCCCCTGGTGGTCCGAGGTCGTTCCCGCTGCATAGATTCATGCGCCAGGGCCTCCTGCAGACAATGCTTTTTGATTTATTGCGCTATCTGTAATATCACCCGAGATATCACCAGATTTGTATTCGATTTTTCCCGGACCCTGAGTGTCCGACCCCATGAGACGGTGGTTTTCTCGGCCCCTGGTGGTCCGAGGTCGTTCCCGCTGCACCGATTCATGCGCCAGGGCCTCCGGCAGACAATGCACTTTGATTTATTGCGCTATCTCTAATAGCACCCGAGATATCACCAGATATATATTGGATTTTTCCTTGACCCTGACAGTCCGGCCCCATGTGTGGATGGTTTTCTCGGCCCCTGGTGGTCCGAGGTCGTTCCTGCTGCTCAGATTAATACGCCAGGCCCTCCTGCAGACAATGCACTTTGATTTATTTCGCTATCTCTAATAGCACCCGAAATATCACCAGATATATATCGGATTTTTCCCTGACCCTGACAGTCCGACCCCATGAGACGGTGGTTTTCTCGGCCTCTGGTGGTCCGAGGTCGTTCCCGCTGCACAGATTCATGCGCCAGGGCCTCCTACAGACAATGAACTTTGATTTATAGCGCTATCTGTAATAGCACCCGAGATATCACCAGATATATATTGGATTTTCCCCTGACCCTGACAGTCCGGCCCCATGAGACGGTGGTTTTCTCGGCCCTGGTGGTCCGAGGTCGTCCCCGCTGCACAGATTCATGCGCCTGGGCCTCCTGCAGATAATTCACTTTGGTTTGTTGCGCTATCTCTAATAGCACACGAGATATCACCATATACATATTGGATTTTCCCCTGACCCTGAGTGTCCGGCCCCATGAGACGGTGGTTTTCTCGGCCCCTGGTGGTCCGAGGTCGTTCCCGCTGCACAGATTCATGCGCCAGGGCCCCCTGCAGATAATTCACTTTGGTTTAGTGCGCTATCTGTAAGAGCACCCGAGATGTCACCAGATATATGCTGGATTTTTACATGACATTAGGTGACGGATTCCGAATATCTGTAATTTTCTCGGCGCCTGGTGGTCCGAGGTCGTTCCTGCTGCTCAGATACATTCGCCAGTGCCTCCTACAGACAATGCACTTTGGTTTGTTGCGCTATCTCTAATAGCACCCGAGATATCACCATATATATATTGGATTTTCCCCTGACCCTGAGTGGCCGGCCCCATGAGGCGGTCGTTTTCTCAGCCCCTGGTGGTCCGAGGTCGTTCCCGCTGCCCAGATTCATGCGCCATGGCCTCCTACAGACAATGCACTTTGGTTTATTGCGCTATCTCTAATAGCACCCGAGATATCACCAGATATTTGCTGGATTTTTACATCACCTTGGGTGACGGATTCCGAATATCTGTAATTTTCTCGGCCACTGGTGGTCCGAGGTCGTTCCTGCGGCACAGATTCATTCGCAAGGGCCTCCTACAGACAATGCACTTTTGTTTATTGCGCTATCTGTAATAGCACCCGAGATATCACCAGATATATATTGCATTTTCCCCTGACCCTGAGTGTCCGGCCCCGTGAGTCGGTGGTTTTCTCGTCCCCTGGTGGTCCGAGGTCGTTCCCGCTGCACAGATTCATTCGCCTGGGCCTCCTACAGACAATGCTCTTTGATTTATTGCGCTATCTGTAATAGCACCCGAGATATCACCAGATATATATTGGATTTTCCCCTGACCCTGAGTGGCCGGCCAGATGAGACTGTGGTTTTTTCGGCCCCTGGTGGTCCGAGGTCGTTCCCGCTGCACAGATTCATGCGCCAGGGCCTCCTGCAGACAATGCACTTTGATTTATTTGGCTATCTTTAATAGCACCCGTGATATCACCAGATATATATTGGATTTTTCCTTGACCCTGACAGTCCGGCCCCATGTGTCGATGGTTTTCTCGGTCCCTCGTGGTCCGAGGTAGATCCCGCTGCACAGATTCATGCGCCTGGGCCCCATGCAGATAATTCACTTTGATTTATTCCGCTATCTCTAATAACACCCGAGATATCACCAGATATATATTGGATTTTTCCCTGACCCTGAGTCTCTCACCCCATGAGACGGTGGTTTTCTCGGCCCCTGCTGGTCCGAGGTCGTTCCCGCTGCACAGATTCATGCGCCAGGGCCCCCTGCAGATAATTCACTTTGATTTATTGCGCTATCTCTAATAGCACCCGAGATATCACCAGATATATATAGGATTTTTCCCTGACCCTGACAGTCCGGCCCCATGAGACGGTGATTCATGCGCCAGGGAGTCCTACAGACAATGCACTTTGATTTATTGCGCTATCTCTAATAGCACCCGAGATATCACCAGATATATATTGCATTTTTCCTTGACCCTGACAGTCCAGCCCCATGTGGCGATGGTTTTCTCGGTCCCTCGTGGTCCGAGGTCGATCCGGCTGAACAGATTCATGCGCCAAGGCTTCCTGCAGGCAATTCACTTTGGTTTATTGCGCGATCTGTAATAGCACCCGAGATATCAAAAGATATATGCTGGATTTTTACATGATCTTGGGTGACGGATTCCGAATATCTGTAATTTTCTCGGCACCTGGTGGTCCGAGGTAGTTCCTGCTGCACAGATTCAGTCGCCAGTGCCTCCTACAGACAATGCACTTTGATTTATTGCGCTATCTGTAATAGCACCCGAGATATCACCATACATATATTGGATTTTCCCCTGACAATGAGTGTCCGGCCACATGAGACGGTAGTTTTCTCGCCCCTGGTGGTCCGAGGTCGATCCCGCTGCACAGATTCATGCGACAGGGTCTCCTACAGACAATGCACTTTGATTTATTGGGCTATCTGTAATAGCACCCGAGATATCACCAGATATATATTGGATTTTCCCCTGACCCTGAGTGTCCGGCCCCATGAGACGGTGGTTTTCTCAGCCCCTGGTGGTCCGAGGTCGTTCCCGCGGCACAGATTCATGCGCCAGGGCCTCCTGCAGACAATGCACTTTGATTTATTTCGCTATCTCTAATAGCACCCGAGATATCACCAGATATATATTGGATTTATCCCTGACCCTGACAGTCCGGCCCCATGAGACGGTGGTTTACTCGGCCCCTGGTGGTCGGAGGTCGTTCCCGCTGCACAGATGCATGCGCCAGGGCCTCCTGCAGATAATTCACTTTGGTTTATTGCGCTATCTGTAATAGCACCCGAGATATCACCAGATATATATTGGATTTTTCCCTGACCCTGAGTGTCCGGCCCCATGAGGCGGTGGTTTTCTCGGCCCCTGGTGGTCCGAGGTCGTTCCCGCAGCACAGATGCATGCGCCAGGGCCTCCTGCAGATAATTCACTTTGGTTAATTGCGCTATCTCTAATAGCACCCGAGATATCACCAGATATATATTGGATTTTTCCCTGACCCTGAGTGTCCGGACCCATGAGACTGTGGTTTTCTCGGCCCCTGGTGGACCGAGGTCGTTCCCGCTGGCCAGATGCATGCGCCAGGGTCTCCTACAGACCATGCACTTTGATTTATTGCGCTATCTGTAATAGCACCCGAGATATCACCCGATATATATTGGATTTTCCCCTGACCCTGAGTGTCCGGCCCCATGAGACGGTGGTTTTCGCGGCCCCTGGTGGTCCGAGGTTTTTCCGGCTGCACAGATTCATGCGCCAGGGCCTCCTACAGACAGTGCACTTTGATTTATTGCGCTATCTGTAATAGCACCCGAGAAAGCTCCATATATATGCTGGATTTTTACATGACTTTGGGTGGCGGATACCGAAAATCTGTAATTTTCTCGGCCCCTGGTGGTCCGACGTCGTTCCCGCTGCACAGAATCATGCGCCAGGCCCTCCTACAGACAATGCACATTGGTTTATTGCGCTATCTCTTATAGCGCCCGAGATATCACCAGATATATATTGGATTTTCCCCTGACCCTGAGTGTCCGGCCCCATGAGACTGTGGTTTTCTCGGCCCCTAGTGGTCCGAGGTCGTTCCCGCTGCACAGATTCATGCGCCAGGGCCTCCTACAGACAACGCACTTTGATTTATTGCGCTATCTGTAATAGCACCCGAGATATGACCAGATATATATTGGATTTTCCCCTGACCCTGAGTGTCCGGCCCCATGAGACGGTGGTTTTCTCGGACCCTGGTGTTCCGAGGTCATTCCCGCTGCATAGATTCATGCGCCAGGCCCTCCTACAGACAACGCACTTTGATTTATTGCGCTATCTGTAATAGAACCCGAGATATCACCAGATATATATTGGATTTTCCCCTGACCCTGAGTGTCCGGCCCCATGAGACTGTGGTTTTCTCGGCCCCTAGTGGTCCGAAGTCGTTCCCGCTGCACACATTCATGCGCCAGGGCCTCCTGCAGATGATTCACTTTGATTTATCGCGCTATCTCTAATAGCACCCGAGATATCACCAGATATATGCTGGATTTTTACATGACCTTGGGTGACGGATTCCGAATATCTGTAATTTTCTCGGCCTCTGGTGGTCCGAGGTCGTTCCCTCTGCACAGATTCATGCGCCAGGGCCTCCTACGGACAATGCACTTTGATTTATTGCGCTATCTGTAATAGCACCCGAGATATCACCGGATATATATTGGATTTTTCCCTGACCCTGAGTGTCCGGCCCCATGAGATGGTGGTTTTCTCGGCCCCTGGTGATCCGAGGTCGTTCCCGCTGCACAGATTCATGCACCAGGGCCTCTTGCAGACAATTCACTTTGGTTTATTGCGCTATCACTAATAGCACCCGAACTATCACCAGATATATATTGGATTTTTCCCTGACCCTGAGTGTCCGGCCCCATGAGACGGTGGTTTTCTCGGCCCCTGGTGGTCCGAGGTCGTTCCCGCTGCACAGATTCATGCGCCAGGGCCTCCTACAGACAGTGCACTCTGATTTATTGCGCTATCTGTAATAGCACCCGAGAAAGCTCCATATATATGCTGGATTTTTACATGACTTTGGGTGGCGGATACCGAAAATCTGTAATTTTCTCGGCCTCTGGTGGTCCGAGGTCGTTCCCTCTGCACAGATTCATGCGCCAGGGCCTCCTACGGACAATGCACTTTGATTTATTGCGCTATCTGTAATAGCACCCGAGATATCACCGGATATATATTGGATTTTTCCCTGACCCTGAGTGTCCGGACCCATGAGACTGCGGTTTTCTCGGCCCCTGGTGGTCCGAGGTCGTTCCCGCTGCACACATTCATGCGCCAGGGCCCCCTGCAGATGATTCACTTTGATTTATTGCGCTATCCGTAATAGCACCCGAGATATCACCAGATATATATTGGATTTTCCCCTGACCCTGAGTGTCCGGCCCCATGAGACTGTGGTTTTCTCGGCCCCTAGTGGTCCGAGGTCGTTCCCGCTGCACAGATTCATGCGCCAGGGCCTCCTACAGACAACGTACTTTGATTTATTGCGCTATCTGTAATAGCACCCGAGATATCACCAGATATATATTGGATTTTCCCCTGACCCTGAGTGTCCGGCCCCATGAGACGGTGGTTTTCTCGGCCCCTGGTGGTCCTAGGTCGTTCCCGCTGCACAGATGCTTGCGCCAGGGCCTCCTGCAGATAATTCCCTTTGGCTTATTGCGCTATCTCTAACAGCACCCGAGATATCACCAGATATATATTGGATTTTCCCCTGACCCTGAGTGGCCGGCCCCATGAGACGGTGGTCTTCTCGGCCCCTGGTGGTCCGAGGTCGTTCCCGCTGCACAGATGCATGCGCCAGGGCCTCCTGCAGATAATTCCCTTTGGCTTATTGCGCTATCTCTAATAGCACCCGAGATATCACCAGATATATGCTGGATTTTGACATGACCTTGGGTGACGGATTCCGAATATCAGTAATTTTCTCGGCCCCTGGTGGTCCGAGGTCGTTCCTGCTGCACAGATTCATTCGCCAGTGCCTCCTACAGACAATGCACTTTGGCTTATTGCGCTATCTCTAATAGCAGCCGAGATATCACCAGATATATATTGGATTTTCCCCTGACCCTGAGTGGCCGGCCCCATGAGACGGTGGTCTTCTCGGCCCCTGGTGGTCCGAGGTCGTTCCCGCTGCCCAGATTCATGCGCCAGTGCCTCCTACAGACAATGCACTTTGATTTATTGCTCTATCTCTAATAGCACCCGAGATATCACCAGATATATATTGGATTTTCCCCAGACCCTGAGTGGCCGGCCCCATGAGACGGTGGTCTTCTCGGCCCCTGGTGGTCCGAGGTCGTTCCCGCTGCCCAGATTCATGCGCCACGGCCTCCTACTGACAATGCACTTTGATTTATTGCGCTATCTGTAATAGCACCCGAGATATCACCAGATATATATTGGATTTTCCCTTGACCCTGAGTGTCCGGCCACATGAGACGGTGGTTTTCTCGGCCCCTGGTGGTCCTAGGTCGTTCCCGCTGCACAGATGCATGCGCCGGGGCCTCCTGCAGATAATTCCCTTTGGCTTATTGCGCTATCTCTAATAGCACCCGAGATATCACCAGATATATGCTGGATTTTTACATGACCTTGGGTGACGGATTCCGAATATCAGTAATTTTCTCGGCCCCTGGTGGTCCGAGGTCGTTCCTGCTGCACAGATTCATTCGCCAGTGCCTCCGGCAGATAATGCACTTTGATTTATTGCGCTATCTGTAATAGCACCCGAGATATCACCAGATATATATTGGATTTTCCCCTGACCCTGAGTGTCCAGCCCCATGAGACGGTGGTTTTCTCGGCCCCTGGTGGACCGAGGTCGTTCCCGCTGCACAGATTCATGCGCCAGGGCCTCCGGCAGATAATGCACTTTGATTTATTGCGCTATCTGTAATAGCACCCGAGATATCACCAGATATATATTGGATTTTCCCCTGACCCTGAGTGTCCGGTCCCATGAGACGGTGGTTTTCTCGGACCCTGGTGGTCCGAGGTCGTTCCCGCTGCACAGGTTCATGCGCCAGGGCCTCCTACAGACAACGCACTTTGATTTATTGCGCTATCTGTAATAGCACCGGAGATATCACCAGATATATATTGGATTTTCCCCTGACCCTGAGTGTCCAGCCCCATGAGACGGTGGTTTTCTCGGCCCCTGGTGGACCGAGGTCGTTCCCGCTGCACAGATTCATGCGCCAGGGCCTCCGGCAGATAATTCACTTTGGTTTATTGCCCTATCCCTAATAGCACCCGAGATATCACCAGATATATATTGGATTTTCCCTGACCCTGCGCGTCCGGCCCAATGAGACTGTGGTTTTCTCGGCAACTGGTGGTCCGAGGTCGTTCCCGCTGCCCAGATTCATGCGCCACGGCCTCCTACTGACAATGCACTTTGATTTATTGCGCTATCTGTAATAGCGCCCGTGATATCACCAGATATATATTGGATTTTTCCCTGACCCTGAGTGTCCGGCCCCATGAGACGGCGGTTTTCTCGGCCCCTGGTGGTCCGAGGTCGTTCCCGCTGCACACATTCATGCGTCAGGGCCTCCTGCAGATAATTCACTTTGGTTTATTGCGCTATCTCTAATAGCACCCGAAATATCACCAGATATATATTGGATTTTGCCCTGACCCTGAGTGTCCGGCCCCATTAGACTGTGGTTTTCTCGGCCCCTGGTGGTCCGAGGTCGTTCCCGTTGCACAGATTCATGCGCCAGGGCCTCCTGCAGATAATTCACTTTGGTTTATTGCGCTATCTCTGATAGCACCCGAGATATCACCAGATATATATTGGATTTTTCCCTGACCCTGAGTGTCCGGCCCCATGAGACGGTGGTTTTCTCGGCCCCTGGTGGTCCGAGGTCGTTCCCGCTGCACAGATTCATGCGCCGGGGCCTAATACAGACAATGCACATTGATTTCTTGGGCTATCTGTAATAGCACCCGAGATATCACCAGATATATATTGGATCTTTCACTGACCCTGAGTGTCCGGCCCCATGAGACGGTGGTTTTCGCGGCCCCTCGTGGTCCGAGGTTTTACCGGCTGCACAGATTCATGCGCCAGGGCCTCCTACAGACAATGCACTTTGATTTATTGCGCTATCTGTAATAGCACCCGAGATAACACCAGATATATATTGGATTTTCGCCTGACCCTGAGTGTCCGGCCCCATGAGACTGTGGTTTTCTCGGCCCCTGGTGGTCCGAGGTCGTTCCCTCTGCCCAGATTGATGCGCCAGGGCCTCCTACAGACAGTGCACTTTGATTTATTGCGCTATCTGTAATAGCACCCGAGAAAGCTCCATATATATGCTGGATTTTTACATGACTTTGGGTGGCGGATACCGAAAATCTGTAATTTTCTCGGCCTCTGGTGGTCCGAGGTCGTTCCCTCTGCACAGATTCATGCGCCAGGGACTCCTACGGACAATGCACTTTGATTTATTGCGCTATCTGTAATAGCACCCGAGATATCACCGGATATATATTGGATTTTTCCCTGACCCTGAGTGTCCGGCCCCATGAGACGGTGGTTTACTCGGCCCCTGGTGGTCGGAGGTCGTTCCCGCTGCACAGATGCATGCGCCAGGGCCTCCTGCAGATAATTCACTTTGGTTTATTGCGCTATCTGTAATAGCACCCGAGATATCACCAGATATATATTGGATTTTCCCCTGACCCTGAGTGTCCAGCCCCATGAGACGGTGGTTTTCTCGGCCCCTGGTGGACCGAGGTCGTTCCCGCTGCACAGATTCATGCGCCAGGGCCTCCGGCAGATAATTCACTTTGGTTTATTGCCCTATCCCTAATAGCACCCGAGATATCACCAGATATATATTGGATTTTCCCTGACCCTGCGCGTCCGGCCCAATGAGACTGTGGTTTTCTCGGCAACTGGTGGTCCGAGGTCGTTCCCGCTGCCCAGATTCATGCGCCACGGCCTCCTACTGACAATGCACTTTGATTTATTGCGCTATCTGTAATAGCGCCCGTGATATCACCAGATATATATTGGATTTTTCCCTGACCCTGAGTGTCCGGCCCCATGAGACGGCGGTTTTCTCGGCCCCTGGTGGTCCGAGGTCGTTCCCGCTGCACACATTCATGCGTCAGGGCCTCCTGCAGATAATTCACTTTGGTTTATTGCGCTATCTCTAATAGCACCCGAAATATCACCAGATATATATTGGATTTTGCCCTGACCCTGAGTGTCCGGCCCCATTAGACTGTGGTTTTCTCGGCCCCTGGTGGTCCGAGGTCGTTCCCGTTGCACAGATTCATGCGCCAGGGCCTCCTGCAGATAATTCACTTTGGTTTATTGCGCTATCTCTAATAGCAACCGAGATATCACCAGATATATATTGGATTTTTCCCTGACCCTGAGTGTCCGGCCCCATGAGACGGTGGTTTTCTCGGCCCCTGGTGGTCCGAGGTCGTTCCCGCTGCACAGATTCATGCGCCGGGGCCTAATACAGACAATGCACATTGATTTCTTGGGCTATCTGTAATAGCACCCGAGATATCACCAGATATATATTGGATCTTTCACTGACCCTGAGTGTCCGGCCCCATGAGACGGTGGTTTTCGCGGCCCCTCGTGGTCCGAGGTTTTTCCGGCTGCACAGATTCATGCGCCAGGGCCTCCTACAGACAATGCACTTTGATTTATTGCGCTATCTGTAATAGCACCCGAGATAACACCAGATATATATTGGATTTTCGCCTGACCCTGAGTGTCCGGCCCCATGAGACTGTGGTTTTCTCGGCCCCTGGTGGTCCGAGGTCGTTCCCTCTGCCCAGATTGATGCGCCAGGGCCTCCTACAGACAGTGCACTTTGATTTATTGCGCTATCTGTAATAGCACCCGAGAAAGCTCCATATATATGCTGGATTTTTACATGACTTTGGGTGGCGGATACCGAAAATCTGTAATTTTCTCGGCCTCTGGTGGTCCGAGGTCGTTCCCTCTGCACAGATTCATGCGCCAGGGACTCCTACGGACAATGCACTTTGATTTATTGCGCTATCTGTAATAGCACCCGAGATATCACCGGATATATATTGGATTTTTCCCTGACCCTGAGTGTCCGGCCCCATGAGACGGTGGTTTACTCGGCCCCTGGTGGTCGGAGGTCGTTCCCGCTGCACAGATGCATGCGCCAGGGCCTCCTGCAGATAATTCACTTTGGTTTATTGCGCTATCTGTAATAGCACCCGAGATATCACCAGATATATATTGGATTTTTCCCTGACCCTGAGTGTCCGGCCCCATGAGGCGGTGGTTTTCTCGGCCCCTGGTGGTCCGAGGTCGTTCCCGCAGCACAGATGCATGCGCCAGGGCCTCCTGCAGATAATTCACTTTGGTTAATTGCGCTATCTCTAATAGCACCCGAGATATCACCAGATATATATTGGATTTTTCCCTGACCCTGAGTGTCCGGACCCATGAGACTGTGGTTTTCTCGGCCCCTGGTGGACCGAGGTCGTTCCCGCTGGCCAGATGCATGCGCCAGGGTCTCCTACAGACCATGCACTTTGATTTATTGCGCTATCTGTAATAGCACCCGAGATATCACCCGATATATATTGGATTTTCCCCTGACCCTGAGTGTCCGGCCCCATGAGACGGTGGTTTTCGCGGCCCCTGGTGGTCCGAGGTTTTTCCGGCTGCACAGATTCATGCGCCAGGGCCTCCTACAGACAGTGCACTTTGATTTATTGCGCTATCTGTAATAGCACCCGAGAAAGCTCCATATATATGCTGGATTTTTACATGACTTTGGGTGGCGGATACCGAAAATCTGTAATTTTCTCGGCCCCTGGTGGTCCGACGTCGTTCCCGCTGCACAGAATCATGCGCCAGGGCCTCCTACAGACAATGCACTTTGATTTATTGCGCTATCTCTAATAGCACCCGAGATATCACCAGATATATATTGGATTTTCCCCAGACCCTGAGTGGCCGGCCCCATGAGACGGTGGTCTTCTCGGCCCCTGGTGGTCCAAGGTCGTTCCCGCTGCCCAGATTCATGCGCCACGGCTTCCTTCTGACAATGCACTTTGATTTATTGCGCTATCTGTAATAGCACCCGAGATATCACCAGATATATATTGGATATTTCCCTCACCCTGAGTGTCCAGCCCCATGAGACGGTGGTTTTCTCGGCCCCTGGTGGACCGAGGTCGTTCCCGCTGCACAGATTCATGCGACAGGGCCTCCTGCAGATAATTCACATTGGTTTATTGCGCTATCTCTTATAGCGCCCGAGATATCACCAGATATATATTGGATTTTCCCCTGACCCTGAGTGTCCGGCCCCATGAGACTGTGGTTTTCTCGGCCCCTAGTGGTCCGAGGTCGTTCCCGCTGCACAGATTCATGCGCCAGGGCCTCCTACAGACAACGCACTTTGATTTATTGCGCTATCTGTAATAGCACCCGAGATATGACCAGATATATATTGGATTTTCCCCTGACCCTGAGTGTCCGGCCCCATGAGACGCTGGTTTTCTCGGACCCTGGTGTTCCGAGGTCATTCCCGCTGCATAGATTCATGCGCCAGGCCCTCCTACAGACAACGCACTTTGATTTATTGCGCTATCTGTAATAGCACCCGAGATATCACCAGATATATATTGGATTTTCCCCTGACCCTGAGTGTCCGGCCCCATGAGACTGTGGTTTTCTCGGCCCCTAGTGGTCCGAAGTCGTTCCCGCTGCACACATTCATGCGCCAGGGCCTCCTGCAGATGATTCACTTTGATTTATCGCGCTATCTCTAATAGCACCCGAGATATCACCAGATATATGCTGGATTTTTACATGACCTTGGGTGACGGATTCCGAATATCTGTAATTTTCTCGGCCTCTGGTGGTCCGAGGTCGTTCCCTCTGCACAGATTCATGCGCCAGGGCCTCCTACGGACAATGCACTTTGATTTATTGCGCTATCTGTAATAGCACCCGAGATATCACCGGATATATATTGGATTTTTCCCTGACCCTGAGTGTCCGGCCCCATGAGATGGTGGTTTTCTCGGCCCCTGGTGATCCGAGGTCGTTCCCGCTGCACAGATTCATGCACCAGGGCCTGTTGCAGACAATTCACTTTGGTTTATTGCGCTATCACTAATAGCACCCGAACTATCACCAGATATATATTGGATTTTTCCCTGACCCTGAGTGTCCGGCCCCATGAGACGGTGGTTTTCTCGGCCCCTGGTGGTCCGAGGTCGTTCCCGCTGCCCAGATTCATGCGCCAGGGCCTCCTACAGACAGTGCACTCTGATTTATTGCGCTATCTGTAATAGCACCCGAGAAAGCTCCATATATATGCTGGATTTTTACATGACTTTGGGTGGCGGATACCGAAAATCTGTAATTTTCTCGGCCTCTGGTGGTCCGAGGTCGTTCCCTCTGCACAGATTCATGCGCCAGGGCCTCCTACGGACAATGCACTTTGATTTATTGCGCTATCTGTAATAGCACCCGAGATATCACCGGATATATATTGGATTTTTCCCTGACCCTGAGTGTCCGGCCCCATGAGACGGTGGTTTACTCGGCCCCTGGTGGTCGGAGGTCGTTCCCGCTGCACAGATGCATGCGCCAGGGCCTCCTGCAGATAATTCACTTTGGTTTATTGCGCTATCTCTAATAGCACCCGAGATATCACCAGATATATATTGGATTTTCCCCTGACTCTGGGTGTCCGGCCCCATGAGACGGTGGTTTTCTCGGCCCCATGTGGTCCGAGGACGCTCCCGCTTCCCAGATTCAGGCGCCAGGGCCTCCTGCAGATAACTCACTTGGTTTATTGCGCTATCTCTAATAGCACCCGAAGTATCACCAGATATATGCTGGATTTTTACATGACCTTGGGTGACGGATTCCGAATATCAGTAATTTTCTCGGCCCCTGGTGGTCCGAGGTCGTTCCTGCTGCACAGATTCATTCGCCAGTGCCTCCTACAGACAATGCACTTTGATTTATTGCGCTATCTGTAATAGCACCCGAGATATCACCAGATATATATTGTATTTTCCCCTGACCCTGAGTGTCCGGCCCCATGAGACTGTGGTTTTCTCGGCCCCTAGTGGTCCGAGGTCGTTCCCGCTGCACAGATTCATGCGCCAGGGCCTCCTACAGACAACGCACTTTGATTTATTGCGCCATCTGTAATAGCACCCGAGATATCACCAGATATATATTGGATTTTCCCCTGACCCTGAGTGTCCGGCCCCATGAGACGGTGGTTTTATCGGACCCTGGTGGTCCGAGGTCGTTCCCGCTGCACAGATGCTTGCGCCAGGGCCTCCTGCAGATAATTCCCTTTGGCTTATTGCGCTATCTCTAATAGCACCCGAGATATCACCAGATATATATTGGATTTTCCCCTGACCCTGTGTGGCCGGCCCCATGAGACGGTGGTCTTCTCGGCCCCTGGTGGTCCGAGGTCGTTCCCGCTGCCCAGATTCATGCGCCACGGCCTCCTACTGACAATGCACTTTGATTTATTGCGCTATCTGTAATAGCACCCGAGATATCACCAGATATATATTGGATATTTCCCTCACCCTGAGTGTCCAGCCCCATGAGACGGTGGTTTTCTCGGCCCCTGGTGGACCGAGGTCGTTCCCGCTGCACAGATTCATGCGCCAGGGCCTCTTGCAGATAATTCACTTTGGTTTATTGCGCTATCTCTAATAGCGCCCGAGATATCACCAGATATATATTGGATTTTTCCCTGACCTTGAGTGTCCGGACCCATGAGACTGCGGTTTTCTCGGCCCCTGGTGGTCCGAGGTCGTTCCCGCTGCACACATTCATGCGCCAGGGCCCCCTGCAGATGATTCACTTTGATTTATCGCGCTATCTCTAATAGCACCCGAGATATCACCAGATATATGCTGGATTTTTATATGACCTTGGGTGACGGATTCCGAATATCTGTAATTTTCTCGGCCAATGGTGGTCCGAGGTCGTTCCTGCTGCACAGATTCATTCGCCAGTGCCTCCTACAGACAATGCACTTTGATTTATTGCGCTATCCGTAATAGCACCCGAGATATCACCAGATATATATTGGATTTTCCCCTGACCCTGAGTGTCCGGCCCCATGAGACTGTGGTTTTCTCGGCCCCTAGTGGTCCGAGGTCGTTCCCGCTGCACAGATTCATGCGCCAGGGCCTCCTGCAGACAACGTACTTTGATTTATTGCGCTATCTGTAATAGCACCCGAGATATCACCAGATATATATTGGATTTTCCCCTGACCCTGAGTGTCCGGCCCCATGAGGCGGTGGTTTTCTCGGCCCCTGGTGGTCCGAGGTCGTTCCCGCAGCACAGATGCATGCGCCAGGGCCTCCTGCAGATAATTCACTTTGGTTAATTGCGCTATCTCTAATAGCACCCGAGATATCACCAGATATATATTGGATTTTTCCCTGACCCTGAGTGTCCGGACCCATGAGACTGTGGTTTTCTCGGCCCCTGGTGGACCGAGGTCGTTCCCGCTGGCCAGATGCATGCGCCAGGGTCTCCTACAGACCATGCACTTTGATTTATTGCGCTATCTGTAATAGCACCCGAGATATCACCCGATATATATTGGATTTTCCCCTGACCCTGAGTGTCCGGCCCCATGAGACGGTGGTTTTCGCGGCCCCTGGTGGTCCGAGGTTTTTCCGGCTGCACAGATTCATGCGCCAGGGCCTCCTACAGACAGTGCACTTTGATTTATTGCGCTATCTGTAATAGCACCCGAGAAAGCTCCATATATATGCTGGATTTTTACATGACTTTGGGTGGCGGATACCGAAAATCTGTAATTTTCTCGGCCCCTGGTGGTCCGACGTCGTTCCCGCTGCACAGAATCATGCGCCAGGGCCTCCTACAGACAATGCACTTTGATTTATTGCGCTATCTCTAATAGCACCCGAGATATCACCAGATATATATTGGATTTTCCCCAGACCCTGAGTGGCCGGCCCCATGAGACGGTGGTCTTCTCGGCCCCTGGTGGTCCAAGGTCGTTCCCGCTGCCCAGATTCATGCGCCACGGCTTCCTTCTGACAATGCACTTTGATTTATTGCGCTATCTGTAATAGCACCCGAGATATCACCAGATATATATTGGATATTTCCCTCACCCTGAGTGTCCAGCCCCATGAGACGGTGGTTTTCTCGGCCCCTGGTGGACCGAGGTCGTTCCCGCTGCACAGATTCATGCGACAGGGCCTCCTGCAGATAATTCACATTGGTTTATTGCGCTATCTCTTATAGCACCCGAAATATCACCAGATATATATTGGATTTTGCCCTGACCCTGAGTGTCCGGCCCCATTAGACTGTGGTTTTCTCGGCCCCTGGTGGTCCGAGGTCGTTCCCGTTGCACAGATTCATGCGCCAGGGCCTCCTGCAGATAATTCACTTTGGTTTATTGCGCTATCTCTAATAGCACCCGAGATATCACCAGATATATATTGGATTTTTCCCTGACCCTGAGTGTCCGGCCCCATGAGACGGTGGTTTTCTCGGCCCCTGGTGGTCCGAGGTCGTTGCGGCTGCACAGATTCATGCGCCGCGGCCTCCTACTGACAATGCACTTTGATTTATTGCGCTATCTGTAATAGCACCCGAGATATCACCAGATATATATTGGATTTTCCCTTGACCCTGAGTGTCCGGCCACATGAGACGGTGGTTTTCTCGGCCCCTGGTGGTCCTAGGTCGTTCCCGCTGCACAGATGCATGCGCCAGGGCCTCCTGCAGATAATTCCCTTTGGCTTATTGCGCTATCTCTAATAGCACCCGAGATATCACCAGATATATGCTGGATTTTTACATGACCTTGGGTGACGGATTCCGAATATCAGTAATTTTCTCGGCCCCTGGTGGTCCGAGGTCGTTCCTGCTGCACAGATTCATTCGCCAGTGCCTCCGGCAGATAATGCACTTTGATTTATTGCGCTATCTGTAATAGCACCCGAGATATCACCAGATATATATTGGGTTTTTCCCTGACCCTTACAGTCCGGCCCCATGAGACGGTGATTTTCTCGGCCCCTGGTGGTCCGAGGTCGTTCCCGCTGCACAGAACCATGCGCCAGGGCTTCCTGCAGATAATTCACTTTGATTTATTGCGCTATCTGTAATAGCACCCGAGATATCACCAGATATATATTGGATATTTCCCTCACCCTGAGTGTCCAGCCCCATGAGACGGTGGTTTTCTCGGCCCCTGGTGGACCGAGGTCGTTCCCGCTGCACAGATTCATGCGCCAGGGCCTCCTGCAGATAATTCACTTCGGTTTATTGCGCTATCTCTAATAGTACCCGAGATATCACCAGATATATATTGGATTTTCCCCTGACCCTGAGTGTCCGGCCCCATGAGACTGTGGTTTTCTCGGCCCCTGGTGGTCCGAGGTCGTTCCCGCTGCACAGATTCATGCGCCAGGGCCTCCTACAGACAATGCACTTTGATTTATTGCGCTATCTCTATTAGCACCCAAGATATCACCAGATATATATAGGATTTTTCCCTGACCCTGACTGTCTGGCCCCATGAGACGGTGATTTTCTCGGCCCCTACGGGTCCGAGGTCGTTCCCGCTGCACAGATTCATGCGCCAGGGCCTCCTGCAGATAATTCACTTTGGTTTATTGCGCTATCTCTAACAGCACCCATGATATCACCAGATATATATTGGATTTATCCCTGACCCTCAGTGTCCGGCCCCATGAGACTGTGGTTTTTTCGGCCCCTGGTGGTCCGAGGTCGTTCCCGTTGCACAGATTCATGCGCCAGGGCCTCCTACAGACAATGCACTTTGATTTATTGCGCTATCTGTAATAGCACCCGAGATATCACCAGATATATATTGGATATTTCCCTCACCCTGAGTGTCCAGCCACATGAGACGGTGGTTTTCTCGGCCCTGGTGGACCGAGGTCGTTCCCGCTGCACAGATTCATGCGCCAGGGCCTCCTGCAGATAATTCACTTTGATTTATCGCGCTATCTGTAATAGCACCCGAGATATCACCAGATATATATAGGATATTTCCCTCACCCTGAGTGTCCGGCCCCATGAGACGGTGGTTTTCTCGGCCCCTGGTGGTCCGAGGTCGTTCCCGCTTCCCATATTCATGCGCCAGGGACTCCTGCAGATAATTCACTTTGGTTTATTGCGCTGTATCTAATAGCACCCGAGATATCACCAGATATATATTGGATTTTCCCCTGACCCTGAGTGTCCGGCCCCATGCGACTGTGGGTTTTTCGGACCCTGGTGGTCCGAGGTCGTTCCCGCTGCACAGATTCAGGCGCCAGGGCCTCCTGCAGATAACTCACTTGGTTTATTGCGCTATCTCTAATAGCACCCGAGATATCACCAGATATATATTGGATATTTCCCTCACCCTGAGTGTCCAGCCCCATGAGACGGTGGTTTTCTCGGCCCCTGGTGGTCCGAGGTCGTTCCCGCTGCACTGATTCATGCGCCAGGGCCTCCTGCAGATAATTCACTTTCGTTTATTGCGCTATCTCTAATAGCACCCGAAATATCACCAGATATATATTGGATTTTCCCCTGACCCTGAGTGTCCGGCCCCATGAGACGGTGGTTTTCTCGGCCCCTGGTGGTCCGAGGTCGTTCCCGCTGCACAGATTCATGCACCAGGGACTCCTACAGACAATGCACTTTGATTTATTGCGCTATCTGTAATAGCACCCGAGATATCACCAGATATATATTGAATATTTCCCTCACCCTGAGTGTCCAGCCCCATGAGACGGTGGTTTTCTCGGCCCTGGTGGACCGAGGTCGTTCCCGCTGCACAGATTCATGCGCCAGGGCCTTCTGCAGATAACTCACTTTGGTTTATTGCGCTATCTCTAATAGCACCCGAGATATCACCAGATATATATTGGATTTTTCCCTGACCCTGAGTGTCCGGCCCCATGAGACTGCGGTTTTCTCGGCCCCTGGTGGTCCGAGGTCGTCCCCGTTGCAAAGATTCATGCGCCAGGGCCTCCTGCAGATAATTCACTTTGGTTTATTGCGCTATCTCTAATAGCACCCGAGATATCACCAGATATATATTGGATTTTCCCCTGACCCTGAGTGTCCGGCCACATGAGACTGTGGTTTTCTCGGCCCCTGGTGGTCCGAGGTCGTTCCCGCTGCACAGATTCATGCGCCAGGGCCTCCTACAGACAATGCGATTGATTTATTGCGCTATCTGTAATAGCACCCGAGATATCACCAGATATATATTGGATTTTCCCCTGACCCTGAGTGTCCGGCCCCATGAGATGGTGGTTTTCTCGGCCCCTGGTGATCCGAGGTCGTTCCCGCTGCACAGATTCATGCACCAGGGCCTCTTGCAGACAAATCACTTTGGTTTATTGCGCTATCACTAATAGCACCCGAGATATCACCAGATATATATTGGATTTTCCCCTGACCCTGAGTGTCCGGCCCCATGTGACTGTGGTTTTTTCGGCCCCTGGTGGTCCGAGGTCGTTCCCGCTGCACAGATTCAGGCGCCAGGGCCTCCTGCAGATAACTCACTTGGTTTCTTGCGCTATCTCTAATAGCATCCGAGATATCACCAGATATATATTGGATTTTCCCCTGACTCTGAGTGTCCGGCCCCATGAGGCGGTCGTTTTCTCGGCCCCTGGTGGTCCGAGGTCGTTCCCGCTGCACAGATTCATGCGCCAGGGCCTCGTAGAGACAATGCACTTTGATTTATTGCGCTATCTCTAATAGCACCCGAAATATCACCAGATATATATTGGATTTTCCCCTGACCCTGAGTGTCCGGCCCCATGAGACGGTGGTTTTCTCGGACCCTGGTGGTCCGAGGTCGTTCCCGCTGCACAGATTCAGGCGCCAGGGCCTCCTGCAGATAACTCACTTGGTTTCTTGCGCTATCTCTAATAGCATCCGAGATATCACCAGATATATATTGGATTTTCCCCTGACCCTGAGTGTCCGGCCCCATGAGACGGTGGTTTTCTCGGCCCCTGGTGGTCCGAGGTCGTTCCCGCTGCACAGGTTCATGCGCCAGGGCCTCCTACAGACAATGCACTTTGATTCATTGCGCTATCTGTAATAGCACCCGAGATATCACCAGATATATATTGGATATTTCCCTCACCCTGAGTGTCCAGCCCCATGAGACGGTGGTTTTCTCGGCCCCTGGTGGACCGAGGTCGTTCCCGCTGCACAGATTCATGCGCCAGGGCCTCCTGCACATAATTCACTTTCGTTTATTGCGCTATCTCTGATAGCACCCGAGATATCACCAGATATATATTGGATTTTCCCCTGACTCTGAGTGTCCGGCCCCATGAGACGGTGGTTTTCTCGGCCCCTGGTGGTCCGAGGTCGTTCCCGCTGCACTGATTCATGCGCCAGGGCCTCCTGCAGATAATTCACTTTCGTTTATTGCGCTATCTCTAATAGCACCCGAGATATCACCAGATATATATTGGATTTTCCCCAGACCCTGAGTGTCCGCCCCCATGAGACTGTAGTTTTTTCGGCCCCTGGTGGTCCGAGGTCGTTCCCGCTGCACAGATTCAGGCGCCAGGGCCTCCTGCAGATAACTCACTTGGTTTCTTGCGCTATCTCTAATAGCATCCGAGATATCACCAGATATATATTGGATTTTCCCCTGACCCTGAGTGTCCGGCCCCATGAGACGGTGGTTTTCTCGGCCCCTGGTGGTCCGAGGTCGTTCCCGCTGCACAGATTCATGCGCCAGGGCCTCCTACAGACAATGCACTTTGATTTATTTCGCTGTCTGTAATAGGAACCGAGATATCACCAGATATATATTGGATTTTCCCCAGACCCTGAGTGTCCGGCCGCATGAGACTGTAGTTTTCTCGGCCCCTGGTGGTCCGAGGTCGTTCCCGCTGCACAGATTCATGCGCCAGGGCCTCCTACAGACAATGCACTTTGATTCATTGCGCTATCTGTAATAGCACCCGAGATATCACCAGATATATATTGGATATTTCCCTCACCCTGAGTGTCCAGCCCCATGAGACGGTGGTTTTCTCGGCCCCTGGTGGACCGAGGTCGTTCCCGCTGCACAGATTCATGCGCCAGGGCCTCCTGCAGATAATTCACTTTCGTTTTTTGCGCTATCTCTAATAGCACCCGAGATATCACCAGATATATATTGGATTTTCCCCTGACTCTGAGTGTCCGGCCCCATGAGACGGTGGTTTTCTCGGCTCCTGGTGGTCCGAGGTCGTTCCCGCAGCACAGATTCATGCGCCAGGGCCTCCTGCAGATAATTCACTTTCGTTTATTGCGCTATCTCTAATAGCACCCGAGATATCACCAGATATATATTGGATTTTCCCCTGACTCTGAGTGTCCGGCCCCATGAGACGGTGGTTTTCTCGGCCCCTGGTGGTCCGAGGTCGTTCCCGCTTCCCAGATTCATGCGCCAGGGCCTCCTGCAGATAATTCACTTTGGTTTATTGCGCTTTATCTAATAGCACCCGAGATATCACCAGATATATATTGGATTTTCCCCTGACCCTGAGTGTGCGGCCGCATAAGACTGTAGTTTTCTCGGCCCCTGGTGGTCCGAGGTCGTTCCCGCTGCACAGATTCATGCGCCCGGGCCTCCTACAGACAATGCACTTTGATGTATTGCGCTATCTGTAATAGCACCCGAGATATCACCAGATATATATTGGATTTTGCCCTGACCATGAGTGTCCGGCCCCATGAGACTGTGGTTTTCTCGGCCCCTGGTGGTCCGAGGTTGTTCCCGCTGCACAGATTCATGCGCCAGGGCCTCCTACAGACAATGCACTTTGATTTATTGCTCTATCTGTAATAGCACCCGAGATATCACCAGATATATATAGGATTTTCCCCTGACCCTGAGTGTCCGGCCCCATGAGACTGTGGTTTTCTCGGCCCCTGGTGGTCCGAGGTCGTTCCCGCTGCACAGATTCATGCGCCAGGGCCTTCTGCAGATAACTCACTTTGGTTTATTGCGCTATCTCTAATAGCACCCGAGATATCACCAGATATATATTGGATTTTTCCCTGACCCTGAGTGTCCGGCCCCATGAGACGGTGGTTTTCTCTGCTCCTGGTGGTCCGAGGTCGTTCCCGCTGCACAGATTCATGCGCCAGGGCCTCCTGAAGATAATTCGCTTTGGTTTATTACGCTATCTGTAATAGGAACCGAGATATCACCAGATATATATTGGATTTTCCCCAGACCCTGAGTGTCCGCCCCCATGAGACTGTAGTTTTCTCGGCCCCTGGTGGTCCGAGGTCGTTCCCGCTGCACAGGTTCATGCGCCAGGGCCTCCTACAGACAATTCACTTTGATTTATTGCGCTATCTCTAATAGCACCCGAGATATCACCAGATATATATTGGATTTTCCCCTGACCCTGAGTGTCCGGCCCCATGAGACTGTGGTTTTTTCGGGCCCTGGTGGTCCGAGGTCGTTCCCGCTGCACAGATTCATGCGCCCGGGCCTCCTACAGACAATGCACTTTGATTTATTGCGCTATCTGTAATAGCACCCGAGATATCACCAGATATATATTGGATATTTCCCTCACCCTGAGTGTCCAGCCCCATGAGACGGTGGTTTTTTCGGCCCCTGGTGGTCCGAGGTCGTTCCCGCTTCACAGATTCATGCGCCAGGGCCTCCTACAGACAATGCACATTGATTTATTGCGCTATCTGTAATAGCACCCGAGATATCACCAGATATATATTGGATATTTCCCTCACCCTGAGTGTCCAGCCCCATCAGACGGTGGTTTTCTGGGCCCGTGGTGGACCGAGGTCGTTCCCGCTACACAGATTCATGCGCCTGGGCCTCCTGCAGATAATTCACTTTGATTTATTTCGCTATCTGTAATAGGACCCGAGATATCACCAGATATATATTGGATTTTCCCCAGACCCTGAGTGTTCGGCGCCATGTGACTGTAGTTTTCTCGGCCCCTGGTGGTCCGAGGTCGTTCCCGCTGCACAGATGCATGCGCCAGGGCCTCCTACAGACAATTTACTTTGGTTTATTGCGCTATCTGTAATAGCACCCGAGATATCACCAGATATATGCTGGATTTTTACATGACCTTGGGTGACGGTTTCCGAATATCTGTAATTTTCTCGGCCACTGGTGGTCCGAGGTCGTTCCTGCGGCACAGATTCATTCGCCAGGGCCTCCTACAGACAAAGCACTTTGATTTATTGCTCTATCTGTAATAGCACCCGAGATATCACCAGATATGTATAGGATTTTCCCCTGACCCTGAGTGTCCGGCCCCATGAGACTGTGGTTTTCTCGGCCCCTGGTGGTCCGAGGTCGTTCCCGCTGCACAGATACATGCGCCAGAGCCGCCTACAAACAATGCACTTTGATTTATTGCGCTATCTGTAATAGCACCCGAGATATCACCAGATATATATTGGATTTTCCCCTGACCCTTAGTGTCCGGCCCCATGTGACTGTGGTTTTCTCGGCCGCTGGTGGTCCGAGGTCGTTCCCGCTGCACAGATACATGCGCCAGGGCCTCCTACAGACAATTCACTTTGATTTATTGCGCTATCTCTAATAGCACCCGAGATATCACCAGATATATATTGGATTTTCCCCAGACCCTGAGTGTTCGGCGCCATGTGACTGTAGTTTTCTCGGCCCCTGGTGGTCCGAGGTCGTTCCCGCTGCACAGATTCATGCGACAGAGCCTCCTACAGACAATGCACTTTGATTTATTGCGCTATCTGTAATAGCACGCGAGATATCACCACATATATATTGGATTTTTCAATGACCCAGAGTGACCGGCCCCATGAGACGGTGGTTTTCTCGGCCCCTGGCGGTCCGAGGTCGTTCCCGCTGCACAGATGCATGCGCCGGGGCCTCCTGCAGATAATTCCCTTTGGCTTATTGCGCTATCTCTAATAGCACCCGAGATATCACCAGATATATGCTGGATTTTTACATGACCTTGGGTGACGGATTCCGAATATCAGTAATTTTCTCGGCCCCTGGTGGTCCGAGGTCGTTCCTGCTGCACAGATTCATTCGCCAGTGCCTCCGGCAGATAATGCACTTTGATTTATTGCGCTATCTGTAATAGCACCCGAGATATCACCAGATATATATTGGATTTTCCCCTGACCCTGAGTGTCCGGTCCCATGAGACGGTGGTTTTCTCGGACCCTGGTGGTCCGAGGTCGTTCCCGCTGCACAGGTTCATGCGCCAGGGCCTCCTACAGACAACGCACTTTGATTTATTGCGCTATCTGTAATAGCACCGGAGATATCACCAGATATATATTGGATTTTCCCCTGACCCTGAGTGTCCAGCCCCATGAGACGGTGGTTTTCTCGGCCCCTGGTGGACCGAGGTCGTTCCCGCTGCACAGATTCATGCGCCAGGGCCTCCGGCAGATAATTCACTTTGGTTTATTGCCCTATCCCTAATAGCACCCGAGATATCACCAGATATATATTGGATTTTCCCTGACCCTGCGCGTCCGGCCCAATGAGACTGTGGTTTTCTCGGCAACTGGTGGTCCGAGGTCGTTCCCGCTGCCCAGATTCATGCGCCACGGCCTCCTACTGACAATGCACTTTGATTTATTGCGCTATCTGTAATAGCGCCCGTGATATCACCAGATATATATTGGATTTTTCCCTGACCCTGAGTGTCCGGCCCCATGAGACGGCGGTTTTCTCGGCCCCTGGTGGTCCGAGGTCGTTCCCGCTGCACACATTCATGCGTCAGGGCCTCCTGCAGATAATTCACTTTGGTTTATTGCGCTATCTCTAATAGCACCCGAAATATCACCAGATATATATTGGATTTTGCCCTGACCCTGAGTGTCCGGCCCCATTAGACTGTGGTTTTCTTCGCCCCTGGTGGTCCGAGGTCGTTCCCGTTGCACAGATTCATGCGCCAGGGCCTCCTGCAGATAATTCACTTTGGTTTATTGCGCTATCTCTAATAGCACCCGAGATATCACCAGATATATATTGGATTTTTCCCTGACCCTGAGTGTCCGGCCCCATGAGACGGTGGTTTTCTCGGCCCCTGGTGGTCCGAGGTCGTTGCGGCTGCACAGATTCATGCGCCGCGGCCTCCTACTGACAATGCACTTTGATTTATTGCGCTATCTGTAATAGCACCCGAGATATCACCAGATATATATTGGATTTTCCCTTGACCCTGAGTGTCCGGCCACATGAGACGGTGGTTTTCTCGGCCCCTGGTGGTCCTAGGTCGTTCCCGCTGCACAGATGCATGCGCCAGGGCCTCCTGCAGATAATTCCCTTTGGCTTATTGCGCTATCTCTAATAGCACCCGAGATATCACCAGATATATGCTGGATTTTTACATGACCTTGGGTGACGGATTCCGAATATCAGTAATTTTCTCGGCCCCTGGTGGTCCGAGGCCGTTCCTGCTGCACAGATTCATTCGCCAGTGCCTCCGGCAGATAATGCACTTTGATTTATTGCGCTATCTGTAATAGCACCCGAGATATCACCAGATATATATTGGGTTTTTCCCTGACCCTTACAGTCCGGCCCCATGAGACGGTGATTTTCTCGGCCCCTGGTGGTCCGAGGTCGTTCCCGCTGCACAGAACCATGCGCCAGGGCTTCCTGCAGATAATTCACTTTGATTTATTGCGCTATCTGTAATAGCACCCGAGATATCACCAGATATATATTGGATATTTCCCTCACCCTGAGTGTCCAGCCCCATGAGACGGTGGTTTTCTCGGCCCCTGGTGGACCGAGGTCGTTCCCGCTGCACAGATTCATGCGCCAGGGCCTCCTGCAGATAATTCACTTCGGTTTATTGCGCTATCTCTAATAGTACCCGAGATATCACCAGATATATATTGGATTTTCCCCTGACCCTGAGTGTCCGGCCCCATGAGACTGTGGTTTTCTCGGCCCCTGGTGGTCCGAGGTCGTTCCCGCTGCACAGATTCATGCGCCAGGGCCTCCTACAGACAATGCACTTTGATTTATTGCGCTATCTCTATTAGCACCCAAGATATCACCAGATATATATAGGATTTTTCCCTGACCCTGACTGTCTGGCCCCATGAGACGGTGATTTTCTCGGCCCCTACGGGTCCGAGGTCGTTCCCGCTGCACAGATTCATGCGCCAGGGCCTCCTGCAGATAATTCACTTTGGTTTATTGCGCTATCTCTATTAGCACCCAAGATATCACCAGATATATATAGGATATTTCCCTCACCCTGAGTGTCCGGCCCCATGAGACGGTGGTTTTCTCGGCCCCTGGTGGTCCGAGGTCGTTCCCGCTTCCCATATTCATGCGCCAGGGCCTCCTGCAGATAATTCACTTTGGTTTATTGCGCTGTATCTAATAGCACCCGAGATATCACCAGATATATATTGGATTTTCCCCTGACCCTGAGTGTCCGGCCCCATGCGACTGTGGGTTTTTCGGACCCTGGTGGTCCGAGGTCGTTCCCGCTGCACAGATTCAGGCGCCAGGGCCTCCTGCAGATAACTCACTTGGTTTATTGCGCTATCTCTAATAGCACCCGAGATATCACCAGATATATATTGGATATTTCCCTCACCCTGAGTGTCCAGCCCCATGAGACGGTGGTTTTCTCGGCCCCTGGTGGTCCGAGGTCGTTCCCGCTGCACTGATTCATGCGCCAGGGCCTCCTGCAGATAATTCACTTTCGTTTATTGCGCTATCTCTAATAGCACCCGAAATATCACCAGATATATATTGGATTTTCCCCTGACCCTGAGTGTCCGGCCCCATGAGACGGTGGTTTTCTCGGCCCCTGGTGGTCCGAGGTCGTTCCCGCTGCACAGATTCATGCACCAGGGACTCCTACAGACAATGCACTTTGATTTATTGCGCTATCTGTAATAGCACCCGAGATATCACCAGATATATATTGAATATTTCCCTCACCCTGAGTGTCCAGCCCCATGAGACGGTGGTTTTCTCGGCCCTGGTGGACCGAGGTCGTTCCCGCTGCACAGATTCATGCGCCAGGGCCTTCTGCAGATAACTCACTTTGGTTTATTGCGCTATCTCTAATAGCACCCGAGATATCACCAGATATATATTGGATTTTTCCCTGACCCTGAGTGTCCGGCCCCATGAGACTGCGGTTTTCTCGGCCCCTGGTGGTCCGAGGTCGTCCCCGTTGCAAAGATTCATGCGCCAGGGCCTCCTGCAGATAATTCACTTTGGTTTATTGCGCTATCTCTAATAGCACCCGAGATATCACCAGATATATATTGGATTTTCCCCTGACCCTGTGTGTCCGGCCACATGAGACTGTGGTTTTCTCGGCCCCTGGTGGTCCGAGGTCGTTCCCGCTGCACAGATTCATGCGCCAGGGCCTCCTACAGACAATGCGATTGATTTATTGCGCTATCTGTAATAGCACCCGAGATATCACCAGATACATATTGGATTTTCCCCTGACCCTGAGTGTCCGGCCCCATGAGATGGTGGTTTTCTCGGCCCCTGGTGATCCGAGGTCGTTCCCGCTGCACAGATTCATGCACCAGGGCCTCTTGCAGACAAATCACTTTGGTTTATTGCGCTATCACTAATAGCACCCGAGATATCACCAGATATATATTGGATTTTCCCCTGACCCTGAGTGTCCGGCCCCATGTGACTGTGGTTTTTTCGGCCCCTGGTGGTCCGAGGTCGTTCCCGCTGCACAGATTCAGGCGCCAGGGACTCCTGCAGATAACTCACTTGGTTTCTTGCGCTATCTCTAATAGCATCCGAGATATCACCAGATATATATTGGATTTTCCCCTGACCCTGAGTGTCCGGCCCCATGAGACGGTGGTTTTCTCGGCCCCTGGTGGTCCGAGGTCGTTCCCGCTGCACAGATTCATGCGCCAGGGCCTCCTGCAGATAATTCAGTTTGGTTTATTGCGCTGTATCTAATAGCACCCGAGATATCACCAGATATATATTGGATTTTCCCCTGACCCTGAGTGTCCGGCCCCATGAGACTGAGGTTTTTTCGGACCCTGGTGGTCCGAGGTCGTTCCCGCTGCACAGATTCAGGCGCCAGGGCCTCCTGCAGATAACTCACTTGGTTTATTGCGCTATCTCTAATAGCACCCGAGATATCACCAGATATATATTGGATTTTCCCCTGACCCTGAGTGTCCGGCCCCATGAGACGGTGGTTTTCTCGGCCCCTGGTGGTCCGAGGTCGTTCCCGCTGCACAGATTCATGCGCCAGGGCCTCCTACAGACAATGCACTTTGATTCATTGCGCTATCTGTAATAGCACCCGAGATATCACCAGATATATATTGGATATTTCCCTCACCCTGAGTGTCCAGCCCCATGAGACGGTGGTTTTCTCGGCCCCTGGTGGACCGAGGTCGTTCCCGCTGCACAGATTCATGCGCCAGGGCCTCCTGCAGATAATTCGCTTTGGTTTATTTCGCTATCTGTAATAGGAACCGAGATATCACCAGATATATATTGGATTTTCCCCAGACCCTGAGTGTCCGCCCCCATGAGACTGTAGTTTTCTCGGCCCCTGGTGGTCCGAGGTCGTTCCCGCTGCACAGGTTCATGCGCCAGGGCCTCCTACAGACAATGCACTTTGATTTATTGCGCTATCTCTAATAGCACCCGAGATATCACCAGATATTTATTGGATTTTCCCCTGACCCTGAGTGTCCGGCCCCATGTGACGGTGGTTTTCTCGGCTCCTGGTGGTCCGAGGTCGTTCCCGCTGCACAGATTCATGCGCCAGGGCCTCCTGCAGATAATTCACTTTCGTTTATTGCGCTATCTCTAATAGCACCCGAGATATCACCAGATATATATTGGATTTTCCCCTGACTCTGAGTGTCCGGCCCCATGAGACGGTGGTTTTCTCGGCCCCTGGTGGTCCGAGGTCGTTCCCGCTTCCCAGATTCATGCGCCAGGGCCTCCTGCAGATAATTCACTTTGGTTTATTGCGCTGTATCTAATAGCACCCGAGATATCACCAGATATATATTGGATTTTCCCCTGACCCTGAGTGTCCGGCCCCATGAGACTGTGGTTTTTTCGTACCCTGGTGGTCCGAGGTCGTTCCCGCTGCACAGATTCAGGCGCCAGGGCCTCCTGCAGATAACTCACTTGGTTTATTGCGCTATCTCTAATAGCACCCGAGATATCACCAGATATGTATTGGATATTTCCCTCACCCTGTGTGTCCAGCCCCATGAGACGGTGGTTTTCTCGGCCCCTGGTGGTCCGAGGTCGTTCCCGCTGCACTGATTCATGCGCCAGGGCCTCCTGCAGATAATTCACTTTCGTTTATTGCGCTATCTCTAATAGCACCCGAAATATCACCAGATATATATTGGATTTTCCCCTGACCCTGAGTGTCCGGCCCCATGAGACGGTGGTTTTCTCGGCCCCTGGTGGTCCGAGGTCGTTCCCGCTGCACAGATTCATGCGCCAGGGCCTCCTACAGACAATGCACTTTGATTTATTTCGCTATCTGTAATAGGAACCGAGATATCACCAGATATATATTGGATTTTACCCAGACCCTGAGTGTCCGGCCGCATGAGACTGTAGTTTTCTCGGCCCCTGGTGGTCCGAGGTCGTTCCCGCTGCACAGGTTCATGCGCCAGGGCCTCCTACAGACAATGCACTTTGATACATTGCGCTATCTGTAATAGCACCCGAGATATCACCAGATATATATTGGATATTTCCCTCACCCTGAGTGTCCAGCCCCATGAGACGGTGGTTTTCTCGGCCCCTGGTGGACCGAGGTCGTTCCCGCTGCACAGATTCATGCGCCAGGGCCTCCTGCACATAATTCACTTTCGTTTATTGCGCTATCTCTGATAGCACCCGAGATATCACCAGATATATATTGGATTTTCCCCTGACTCTGAGTGTCCGGCCCCATGAGACGGTGGTTTTCTCGGCCCCTGGTGGTCCGAGGTCGTTCCCGCTGCACTGATTCATGCGCCAGGGCCTCCTGCAGATAATTCACTTTCGTTTATTGCGCTATCTCTAATAGCACCCGAGATATCACCAGATATATATTGGATTTTCCCCTGACTCTGAGTGTCCGGCCCCATGAGACGGTGGTTTTCTCGGACCCTGGTGGTCCGAGGTCGTTCCCGCTGCACAGATTCAGGCGCCAGGGCCTCCTGCAGATAACTCACTTGGTTTCTCGCGCTATCTCTAATAGCATCCGAGATATCACCAGATATATATTGGATTTTCCCCTGACCCTGAGTGTCCGGCCCCATGAGACGGTGGTTTTCTCGGCCCCTGGTGGTCCGAGGTCGTTCCCGCTGCACAGATTCATGCGCCAGGGCCTCCTACAGACAATGCACTTTGATTCATTGCGCTATCTGTAATAGCACCCGAGATATCACCAGATATATATTGGATATTTCCCTCACCCTGAGTGTCCAGCACCATGAGACGGTGGTTTTCTCGGCCCCTGGTGGACCGAGGTCGTTCCCGCTGCACAGATTCATGCGCCAGGGCCTCCTGCAGATAATTCGCTTTGGTTTATTTCGCTATCTGTAATAGGAACCGAGATATCACCAGATATATATTGGATTTTCCCCAGACCCTGAGTGTCCGCCCCCATGAGACTGCAGTTTTCTCGGCCCCTGGTGGTCCGAGGTCGTTCCCGCTGCACAGGTTCATGCGCCAGGGCCTCCTACAGACAATGCACTTTCGTTTATTGCGCTATCTCTAATAGCACCCGAGATATCACCAGATATATATTGGATTTTCCCCTGACTCTGAGTGTCCAGCCCCATGAGACGGTGGTTTTCTCGGCCCTGGTGGACCGAGGTCGTTCCCGCTGCACAGATTCATGCGCCAGGGCCTCCTGCAGATAATTCGCTTTGGTTTATTTCGCTATCTGTAATAGGAACCGAGATATCACCAGATATACATTGGATTTTCCCCAGACCCTGAGTGTCCGCCCCCATGAGACTGTAGTTTTCTCGGCCCCTGGTGGTCCGAGGTCGTTCCCGCTGCACAGATTCAGGCGCCAGGGCCTCCTGCAGATAACTCACTTTGGTTTATTGCGCTATCTCTAATAGCACCCGAGATATCACCAGATATATATTGGATTTTTCCCTGACCCTGAGTGTCCGGCCCCATGAGACGGTGGTTTTCTCGGCTCCTGGTGGTCCGAGGTCGTTCCCGCTGCACAGATTCATGCGCCAGGGCCTCCCACAGACAATGCACTTTGATTTATTTCGCTATCTGTAATAGGAACCGAGATATCACCAGATATATATTGGATTTTCCCCAGACCCTGAGTGTGCGGCCGCATAAGACTGTAGTTTTCTCGGCCCCTGGTGGTCCGAGGTCGTTCCCGCTGCACAGATTCATGCACCAGGGCCTCCCACAGTCAATGCACTTTGACTTATTTCGCTATCTGTAATAGGACCCGAGATATCACCAGATATATATTGGATTTTCCCCAGACCCTGAGTGTCCGGCCGCATGAGACTGTAGTTTTCTCGGCCACTGGTGGTCCGAGGTCGTTCCCGCTGCACAGATTCATGCGCCAGGGACTCCTACAGACAATGCACTTTGATTTATTGCGCTATCTGTAATAGCACCCGAGATATCACCAGATATATATTGGATATTTCCCTCACCCTGAGTGTCCAGCCCCATGAGACTGCGGTTTTCTCGGCCCCTGGTGGTCCGAGGTCGTTCCGGTTGCACAGATTCATGCGCCAGGGCCTCCTGCAGATAATTCACTTTGGTTTATTGCGCTGTATCTAATAGCACCCGAGATATCACCAGATATATATTGGATTTTCCCCTGACCCTGAGTGTCCGGCCCCATGAGACTGTGGTTTTTTCGGACCCTGGTGGTCCGAGGTCGTTCCCGCTGCACAGATTCAGGCGCCAGGGCCTCCTGCAGATAACTCACTTGGTTTATTGCGCTATCTCTAATAGCACCCGAGATATCACCAGATATATATTGGATATTTCCCTCACCCTAAGTGTCCAGCCCCATGAGACGGTGGTTTTCTCGGCCCCTGGTGGTCCGAGGTCGTTCCCGCTGCACAGATTCAGGCGCCAGGGCCTCCTGCAGATAACTCACTTGGTTTCTTGCGCTATCTCTAATAGCATCCGAGATATCACCAGATATATATTGGATTTTCCCCTGACCCTGAGTGTCCGGCCCCATGAGACGGTGGTTTTCTCTGCCCCTGGTGGTCCGAGGTCGTTCCCGCTGCACAGATTCATGCACCAGGGACTCCTACAGACAATGCACTTTGATTTATTGCGCTATCTGTAATAGCACCCGAGATATCACCAGATATATATTGAATATTTCCCTCACCCTGAGTGTCCAGCCCCATGAGACGGTGGTTTTCTCGGCCCTGGTGGACCGAGGTCGTTCCCGCTGCACAGATTCATGCGCCAGGGCCTTCTGCAGATAACTCACTTTGGTTTATTGCGCTATCTCTAATAGCACCCGAGATATCACCAGATATATATTGGATTTTTCCCTGACCCTGAGTGTCCGGCCCCATGAGACTGCGGTTTTCTCGGCCCCTGGTGGTCCGAGGTCGTTCCCGTTGCACAGATTCATGCGACAGGGCCTCCTGCAGATAATTCACTTTGGTTTATTGCGCTATCACTAATAGCACCCGAGATATCACCAGATATATATTGGATTTTCCCCTGACCCTGAGTGTCCGGCCCCATGAGATGGTGGTTTTCTCGGCCCCTGGTGATCCGAGGTCGTTCCCGCTGCACAGATTCATGCACCAGGGCCTCTTGCAGACAAATCACTTTGGTTTATTGCGCTATCACTAATAGCACCCGAGATATCACCAGATATATATTGGATTTTCCCCTGACCCTGAGTGTCCGGCCCCATGTGACTGTGGTTTTTTCGGCCCCTGGTGGTCCGAGGTCGTTCCCGCTGCACAGATTCAGGCGCCAGGGCCTCCTGCAGATAACTCACTTGGTTTCTTGCGCTATCTCTAATAGCATCCGAGATATCACCAGATATATATTGGATTTTCCCCTGACCCTGAGTGTCCGGCCCCATGAGACGGTGGTTTTCTCGGCCCCTGGTGGTCCGAGGTCGTTCCCGCTGCACCGATTCATGCGCCAGGGCCTCCTACAGACAATGCACTTTGATTTATTTCGCTGTCTGTAATAGGAACCGAGATATCACCAGATATATATTGGATTTTCCCCAGACCCTGAGTGTCCGGCCGCATGAGACTGTAGTTTTCTCGGCCCCTGGTGGTCCGAGGTCGTTCCCGCTGCACAGATTCATGCGCCAGGGCCTCCTACAGACAATGCACTTTGATTCATTGCGCTATCTGTAATAGCACCCGAGATATCACCAGATATATATTGGATATTTCCCTCACCCTGAGTGTCCAGCCCCATGAGACGGTGGTTTTCTCGGCCCCTGGTGGACCGAGGTCGTTCCCGCTGCACAGATTCATGCGCCAGGGCCTCCTGTAGATAATTCACTTTCGTTTTTTGCGCTATCTCTAATAGCACCCGAGATATCACCAGATATATATTGGATTTTCCCCTGACTCTGAGTGTCCGGCCCCATGAGACGGTGGTTTTCTCGGCTCCTGGTGGTCCGAGGTCGTTCCCGCAGCACAGATTCATGCGCCAGGGCCTCCTGCAGATAATTCACTTTCGTTTATTGCGCTATCTCTAATAGCACCCGAGATATCACCAGATATATATTGGATTTTCCCCTGACTCTGAGTGTCCGGCCCCATGAGACGGTGGTTTTCTCGGCCCCTGGTGGTCCGAGGTCGTTCCCGCTTCCCAGATTCATGCGCCAGGGCCTCCTGCAGATAATTCACTTTGGTTTATTGCGCTGTATCTAATAGCACCCGAGATATCACCAGATATATATTGGATTTTCCCCTGACCCTGAGTGTGCGGCCGCATAAGACTGTAGTTTTCTCGGCCCCTGGTGGTCCGAGGTCGTTCCCGCTGCACAGATTCATGCGCCCGGGCCTCCTACAGACAATGCACTTTGATGTATTGCGCTATCTGTAATAGCACCCGAGATATCACCAGATATATATTGGATTTTGCCCTGACCATGAGTGTCCGGCCCCATGAGACTGTGGTTTTCTCGGCCCCTGGTGGTCCGAGGTTGTTCCCGCTGCACAGATTCATGCGCCAGGGCCTCCTACAGACAATGCACTTTGATTTATTGCTCTATCTGTAATAGCACCCGAGATATCACCAGATATATATAGGATTTTCCCCTGACCCTGAGTGTCCGCCCCCATGAGACTGTAGTTTTCTCGGCCCCTGGTGGTCCGAGGTCGTTCCCGCTGCACAGGTTCATGCGCCAGGGCCTCCTACAGACAATTCACTTTGATTTATTGCGCTATCTCTAATAGCACCCGAGATATCACCAGATATATATTGGATTTTCCCCTGACCCTGAGTGTCCGGCCCCATGAGACTGTGGTTTTTTCGGACCCTGGTGGTCCGAGGTCGTTCCCGCTGCACAGATTCATGCGCCCGGGCCTCCTACAGACAATGCACTTTGATTTATTGCGCTATCTGTAATAGCACCCGAGATATCACCAGATATATATTGGATATTTCCCTCACCCTGAGTGTCCAGCCCCATGAGACGGTGGTTTTTTCGGCCCCTGGTGGTCCGAGGTCGTTCCCGCTTCACAGATTCATGCGCCAGGGCCTCCTACAGACAATGCACATTGATTTATTGCGCTATCTGTAATAGCACCCGAGATATCACCAGATATATATTGGATTTTCCCCAGACCCTGAGTGTTCGGCGCCATGTGACTGTAGTTTTCTCGGCCCCTGGTGGTCCGAGGTCGTTCCCGCTGCACAGATGCATGCGCCAGGGCCTCCTACAGACAATTTACTTTGGTTTATTGCGCTATCTGTAATAGCACCCGTGATATCACCAGATATATGCTGGATTTTTACATGACCTTGGGTGACGGTTTCCGAATATCTGTAATTTTCTCGGCCACTGGTGGTCCGAGGTCGTTCCTGCGGCACAGATTCATTCGCCAGGGCCTCCTACAGACAAAGCACTTTGATTTATTGCTCTATCTGTAATAGCACCCGAGATATCACCAGATATGTATAGGATTTTCCCCTGACCCTGAGTGTCCGGCCCCATGAGACTGTGGTTTTCTCGGCCCCTGGTGGTCCGAGGTCGTTCCCGCTGCACAGATACATGCGCCAGAGCCGCCTACAAACAATGCACTTTGATTTATTGCGCTATCTGTAATAGCACCCGAGATATCACCAGATATATATTGGATTTTCCCCTGACCCTGAGTGTCCGGCCCCATGAGACTGTGGTTTTCTCGGCCCCTGGACGTCCGTGGTCGTTCCCGCTGCACAGATTCATGCGCCAGGGCCTCCTACAAGTAATGCACTTTGATTTATTGCGCTATCTGTAATAGCACCCGAGATATCACCAGATATATATTGGATTTTTCCCTGACCCTGAGTGTCCGGCCCCATGAGACGGTGGTTGTCTCGCCCCTGGTGGTCCGAGGTCGTTCCCGCTGCACAGATTCATGCGCCAGTGCCTTCTACAGACAATGCACTTTGATTTATTGCGCTATCTGTAATAGCAGCCGAGATATCACCAGATATATATTGGATTTTTCACTGACCCTGAGTGTCCGGCCCCATGGGACAGTTGTTTTCTCGGCCCCTGGTGGTCCGCGGTCGTTCCCGCTGCACAGATTCATGCGCCAGGGCCTCCTACAGACAATGCACTTTGATTTATTGCGCTATCTCTAATAGCACCCAAGATATCACCAGATATATATAGGATTTTTCCCTGACCCTGACTGTCCGGCCCCATGAGACGGTGATTATCTCGGCCCCTACGGGTCCGAGGTCGTTCCCGCTGCACAGATTCATGCGCCAGGGCCTCCTGCAGATAACTCACTTTGGTTTATTGCGCTATCTCTAATAGCACCCGAGATATCACCAGATATATATTGGATTTTTCCCTGACCCTGAGTGTCCGGCCCCATGAGACGGTGGTTTTCTCTGCTCCTGGTGGTCCGAGGTCGTTCCCGCTGCACAGATTCATGCGCCAGGGCCTCCTGAAGATAATTCGCTTTGGTTTATTTCGCTATCTGTAATAGGACCCGAGATATCACCAGATATATATTGGATTTTCCCCAGACCCTGAGTGTCCGGCCGCATGAGACTGTAGTTTTCTCGGCCCCTGGTGGTCCGAGGTCGTTCCCGCTGCACAGATTCATGCGCCAGGGCCTCCTACAGACAATGCACTTTGATTTATTGCGCTATCTGTAATAGCACCCGAGATATCACCACATATATATTGGATTTTTCAATGACACAGAGTGACCGGCCCCATGAGACGGTGGTTTTCTCGGCCCCTGGCGGTCCGAGGTCGTTCCCGCTGCACAGATGCATGCGCCAGGGCCTCCTGCAGATAATTCACTTTGGTTTATTGCGCTATCTCTAATAGCTCCCGAGATATCACCAGATATATATTGGATTTTGCCCTGACCATGAGTGTGCGGCCCCATGAGACTGTGGTTTTCTCGGCCCCTGGTGGTCCGAGGTTGTTCCCGCTGCACAGATTCATGCGCCAGGGCCTCCTACAGACAAAGCACTTTGATTTATTGCTCTATCTGTAATAGCACCCGAGATATCACCAGATATGTATAGGATTTTCCCCTGACCCTGAGTGTCCGGCCCCATGAGACTGTGGTTTTCTCGGCCCCTGGTGGTCCGAGGTCGTTCCCGCTGCACAGATACATGCGCCAGAGCCGCCTACAAACAATGCACTTTGATTTATTGCGCTATCTGTAATAGCACCCGAGATATCACCAGATATATATTGGATTTTCCCCTGACCCTGAGTGTCCGGCCCCATGAGACTGTGGTTTTCTCGGCCGCTGGTGGTCCGAGGTCGTTCCCGCTGCACAGATACATGCGCCAGGGCCTCCTACAGACAATTCACTTTGATTTATTGCGCTATCTCTAATAGCACCCGAGATATCACCAGATATATATTGGATTTTCCCCAGACCCTGAGTGTTCGGCGCCATGTGACTGTAGTTTTCTCGGCCCCTGGTGGTCCGAGGTCGTTCCCGCTGCACAGATACCTGCGCCAGGGCCGCGTACAAACAATGCACTTTGATTTATTGCGCTATCTGTAATAGCACCCGAGATATCACCAGATATATATTGGATTTTCCCATGACCCTGAGTGTCCGGCCCCATGAGACTGTGGTTTTCTCGGCCCCTGGTGGTCCGAGGTCGTTCCCGCTGCACAGATACATGTGGCAGGGCCTCCTACAGACAATGCACTTTGATTTATTGCGCTATCTGTAGTAGCACCCGAGATATCACCAGTTATATATTGGATTTTCCCCTGACCCTGAGTGTCCGGCCCCATGAGACTGTGGTTTTCTCGGCCCCTGGTGGTCCGAGGTCGTTCCGTTGCACAGATTCATGCGCCACGACCTCCTGCAGATAATTCACTTTGGTTTATTGCGCTATCTCTAATAGCACCCGAGATATCACCAGATATATATTGGATTTTCCCCTGACCCTGAGTGTCCGGCCCCATGAGACTGTGGTTTTCTCGGCCCCTGGACGTCCGAGGTCGTTCCCGCTGCACAGATTCATGCGCCAGGGCCTCCTACAAGTAATGCACTTTGATTTATTGCGCTATCTGTAATAGCACCCGAGATATCACCAGATATATATTGGATTTTTCCCTGACCCTGAGTGTCCGGCCCCATGAGACTGCGGTTTTCTCGGCCCCTGGTGGTCCGCGGTCGTTCCCGCTGCACAGATTCATGCGCCAGGGCCTCCTACAGACAATGCACTTTGATTTATTGCGCTATCTCTAATAGCACCCAAGATATCACCAGATATATATAGGATTTTTCCCTGACCCTGACTGTCCGGCCCCATGAGACGGTGATTATCTCGGCCCCTACGGGTCCGAGGTCGTTCCCGCTGCACAGATTCATGCGCCAGGGCCTCCTGCAGATAACTCACTTTGGTTTATTGCGCTATCTCTAATAGCACCCGTGATATCACCAGATATATGCTGGATTTTTACATGACCTTGGGTGACGGTTTCCGAATATCTGTAATTTTCTCGGCCACTGGTGGTCCGAGGTCGTTCCTGCGGCACAGATTCATTCGCCAGGGCCTCCTACAGACAAAGCACTTTGATTTATTGCTCTATCTGTAATAGCACCCGAGATATCACCAGATATGTATAGGATTTTCCCCTGACCCTGAGTGTCCGGCCCCATGAGACTGTGGTTTTCTCGGCCCCTGGTGGTCCGAGGTCGTTCCCGCTGCACAGATACATGCGCCAGAGCCGCCTACAAACAATGCACTTTGATTTATTGCGCTATCTGTAATAGCACCCGAGATATCACCAGATATATATTGGATTTTCCCCTGACCCTGAGTGTCCGGCCCCATGAGACTGTCGTTTTCTCGGCCGCTGGTGGTCCGAGGTCGTTCCCGCTGCACAGATACATGCGCCAGGGCCTCCTACAGACAATTCACTTTGTTTTATTGCGCTATCTCTAATAGCACCCGAGATATCACCAGATATATATTGGATTTTCCCCAGACCCTGAGTGTTCGGCGCCATGTGACTGTAGTTTTCTCGGCCCCTGGTGGTCCGAGGTCGTTCCCGCTGCACAGATTCATGCGACAGAGCCTCCTACAGACAATGCACTTTGATTTATTGCGCTATCTGTAATAGCACGCGAGATATCACCACATATATATTGGATTTTTCAATGACCCAGAGTGACCGGCCCCATGAGACGGTGGTTTTCTCGGCCCCTGGCGGTCCGAGGTCGTTCCCGCTGCACAGATGCATGCGCCAGGGCCTCCTGCAGATAATTCACTTTGGTTTATTGCGCTATCTCTAATAGCTCCCGAGATATCACCAGATATATATTGGATTTTGCCCTGACCATGAGTGTGCGGCCCCATGAGACTGTGGTTTTCTCGGCCCCTGGTGGTCCGAGGTTATTCCCGCTGCACAGATTCATGCGCCAGGGCCTCCTACAGACAAAGCACTTTGATTTATTGCTCTATCTGTAATAGCACCCGAGATATCACCAGATATGTATAGGATTTTCCCCTGACCCTGAGTGTCCGGCCCCATGAGACTGTGGTTTTCTCGGCCCCTGGTGGTCCGAGGTCGTTCCCGCTGCACAGATACATGCGCCAGGGCCGCCTACAAACAATGCACTTTGATTTATTGCGCTATCGGTAATAGCACCCGAGATATCACCAGATATATATTGGATTTTCCCCTGACCCTGAGTGTCCGGCCCCATGAGACTGTGGTTTTCTCGGCCCCTGGTGGTCCGAGGTCGTTCCCGCTGCACAGATACATGCGCCAGGGCCTCCTACAGACAATGCACTTTGATTTATTGCGCTATCTGTAGTAGCACCCGAGATATCACCAGTTATATATTGGATTTTCCCCTGACCCTGAGTGTCCGGCCCCATGAGACTGTGGTTTTCTCGGCCCCTGGTGGTCCGAGGTCGTTCCGTTGCACAGATTCATGCGCCACGGCCTCCTGCAGATAATTCACTTTGGTTTATTGCGCTATCTCTAATAGCACCCGAGATATCACCAGATATATATTGGATTTTCCCCTGACCCTGAGTGTCCGGCCCCATGAGACTGTGGTTTTCTCGGCCCCTGGACGTCCGTGGTCGTTCCCGCTGCACAGATTCATGCGCCAGGGCCTCCTACAAGTAATGCACTTTGATTTATTGCGCTATCTGTAATAGCACCCGAGATATCACCAGATATATATTGGATTTTTCCCTGACCCTGAGTGTCCGGCCCCATGAGACGGTGGTTGTCTCGCCCCTGGTGGTCCGAGGTCGTTCCCGCTGCACAGATTCATGCGCCAGTGCCTTCTACAGACAATGCACTTTGATTTATTGCGCTATCTGTAATAGCAGCCGAGATATCACCAGATATATATTGGATTTTTCACTGACCCTGAGTGTCCGGCCCCATGGGACAGTTGTTTTCTCGGCCCCTGGTGGTCCGCGGTCGTTCCCGCTGCACAGATTCATGCGCCAGGGCCTCCTACAGACAGTGCACTTTGATTTATTGCGCTATCTCTAATAGCACCCAAGATATCACCAGATATATATAGGATTTTTCCCTGACCCTGACTGTCCGGCCCCATGAGACGGTGATTATCTCGGCCCCTACGGGTCCGAGGTCGTTCCCGCTGCACAGATTCATGCGCCAGGGCCTCCTGCAGATAACTCACTTTGGTTTATTGCGCTATCTCTAATAGCACCCGAGATATCACCAGATATATATTGGATTTTTCCCTGACCCTGAGTGTCCGGCCCCATGAGACGGTGGTTTTCTCTGCTCCTGGTGGTCCGAGGTCGTTCCCGCTGCACAGATTCATGCGCCAGGGCCTCCTGAAGATAATTCGCTTTGGTTTATTTCGCTATCTGTAATAGGACCCGAGATATCACCAGATATATATTGGATTTTCCCCAGACCCTGAGTGTCCGGCCGCATGAGACTGTAGTTTTCTCGGCCCCTGGTGGTCCGAGGTCGTTCCCGCTGCACAGATTCATGCGTCAGGGCCTCCTACAGACAATGCACTTTGATTTATTGCGCTATCTGTAATAGCACCCGAGATATCACCACATATATATTGGATTTTTCAATGACCCAGAGTGACCGGCCCCATGAGACGGTGGTTTTCTCGGCCCCTGGCGGTCCGAGGTCGTTCCCGCTGCACAGATGCATGCGCCAGGGCCTCCTGCAGATAATTCACTTTGGTTTATTGCGCTATCTCTAATAGCTCCCGAGATATCACCAGATATATATTGGATTTTGCCCTGACCATGACTGTGCGGCACCATGAGACTGTGGTTTTCTCGGCCCCTGGTGGTCCGAGGTTGTTCCCGCTGCACAGATTCATGCGCCAGGGCCTCCTACAGACAAAGCACTTTGATTTATTGCTCTATCTGTAATAGCACCCGAGATATCACCAGATATGTATAGGATTTTCCCCTGACCCTGAGTGTCCGGCCCCATGAGACTGTGGTTTTCTCGGCCCCTGGTGGTCCGAGGTCGTTCCCGCTGCACAGATACATGCGCCAGAGCCGCCTACAAACAATGCACTTTGATTTATTGCGCTATCTGTAATAGCACCCGAGATATCACCAGATATATATTGGATTTTCCCCTGACCCTGAGTGTCCGGCCCCATGAGACTGTGGTTTTCTCGGCCGCTGGTGGTCCGAGGTCGTTCCCGCTGCACAGATACATGCGCCAGGGCCTCCTACAGACAATTCACTTTGATTTATTGCGCTATCTCTAATAGCACCCGAGATATCACCAGATATATATTGGATTTTCCCCAGACCCTGAGTGTTCGGCGCCATGTGACTGTAGTTTTCTCGGCCCCTGGTGGTCCGAGGTCGTTCCCGCTGCACAGATACCTGCGCCAGGGCCGCGTACAAACAATGCACTTTGATTTATTGCGCTATCTGTAATAGCACCCGAGATATCACCAGATATATATTGGATTTTCCCATGACCCTGAGTGTCCGGCCCCATGAGACTGTGGTTTTCTCGGCCCCTGGTGGTCCGAGGTCGTTCCCGCTGCACAGATACATGTGGCAGGGCCTCCTACAGACAATGCACTTTGATTTATTGCGCTATCTGTAGTAGCACCCGAGATATCACCAGTTATATATTGGATTTTCCCCTGACCCTGAGTGTCCGGCCCCATGAGACTGTGGTTTTCTCGGCCCCTGGTGGTCCGAGGTCGTTCCGTTGCACAGATTCATGCGCCACGACCTCCTGCAGATAATTCACTTTGGTTTATTGCGCTATCTCTAATAGCACCCGAGATATCACCAGATATATATTGGATTTTCCCCTGACCCTGAGTGTCCGGCCCCATGAGACTGTGGTTTTCTCGGCCCCTGGACGTCCGAGGTCGTTCCCGCTGCACAGATTCATGCGCCAGGGCCTCCTACAAGTAATGCACTTTGATTTATTGCGCTATCTGTAATAGCACCCGAGATATCACCAGATATATATTGGATTTTTCCCTGACCCTGAGTGTCCGGCCCCATGAGACTGCGGTTTTCTCGGCCCCTGGTGGTCCGCGGTCGTTCCCGCTGCACAGATTCATGCGCCAGGGCCTCCTACAGACAATGCACTTTGATTTATTGCGCTATCTCTAATAGCACCCAAGATATCACCAGATATATATAGGATTTTTCCCTGACCCTGACTGTCCGGCCCCATGAGACGGTGATTATCTCGGCCCCTACGGGTCCGAGGTCGTTCCCGCTGCACAGATTCATGCGCCAGGGCCTCCTGCAGATAACTCACTTTGGTTTATTGCGCTATCTCTAATAGCACCCGAGATATCACCAGATATATATTGGATTTTTCCCTGACCCTGAGTGTCCGGCCCCATGAGACGGTGGTTTTCTCTGCTCCTGGTGGTCCGAGGTCGTTCCCGCTGCACAGATTCATGCGCCAGGGCCTCCTGAAGATAATTCGCTTTGGTTTATTTCGCTATCTGTAATAGGACCCGAGATATCACCAGATATATATTGGATTTTCCCCAGACCCTGAGTGTCCGGCCGCATGAGACTGTAGTTTTCTCGGCCCCTGGTGGTCCGAGGTCGTTCCCGCTGCACAGATTCATGCGCCAGGGCCTCCTACAGACAATGCACTTTGATTTATTGCGCTATCTGTAATAGCACCCGAGATATCACCACATATATATTGGATTTTTCCCTGACCCAGAGTGTCCGGCCCCATGAGACGGTGGTTTTTTCGGCCCCTGGTGGTCCCAGGTCGTTCCCGCTTCACAGATTCATGCGCCAGGGCCTCCTACAGACAATGCACTTTGATTTATTGCGCTATCTGTAATAGCACCCGAGATATCACCAGATATATATTGGATATTTCCCTCACCCTGAGTGTCCAGCCCCATCAGACGGTGGTTTTCTCGGCCCCTGGTGGACCGAGGTCGTTCCCGCTACACAGATTCATGCGCCTGGGCCTCCTGCAGATAATTGACTTTGATTTATTTCGCTATCTGTAATAGGACCCGAGATATCACCAGATATATATTGGATTTTCCCCAGACCCTGAGTGTTCGGCGCCATGTGACTGTAGTTTTCTCGGCCCCTGGTGGTCCGAGGTCGTTCCCGCTGCACAGATTCATGCGCCAGAGCCTCCTGCAGACAATGCACTTCGATTTATTGCGCTATCTGTAATAGCACCCGAGATATCACCACATATATATTGGATTTTTCAATGACCCAGAGTGACCGGCCCCATGAGACGGTGGTTTTCTCGGCCCCTGGCGGTCCGAGGTCGTTCCCGCTGCACAGATGCATGCGCCAGGGCCTCCTGCAGATAATTCACTTTGGTTTATTGCGCTATCTCTAATAGCTCCCGAGATATCACCAGATATATATTGGATTTTGCCCTGACCATGAGTGTCCGGCCCCATGAGACTGTGGTTTTCTCGGCCCCTGGTGGCCCGAGGTTGTTCCCGCTGCACAGATTCATGCGCCAGGGCCTCCTACAAGTAATGCACTTTGATTTATTGCGCTATCTGTAATAGCACCCGAGATATCACCAGATATGTATAGGATTTTCCCCTGACCCTGAGTGTCCGGCCCCATGAGACTGTGGTTTTCTCGGCCCCTGGTCGTCCGAGGTCGTTCCCGCTGCACAGATTCATGCGCCAGGGCCTCCTACAAGTAATTCACTTTGGTTTATTGCGCTATCTCTAATAGCTCCCGAGATATCACCAGATATATATTGGATTTTCCCCTGACCCTGAGTGTCCGGCCCCATGAGACTGTGGTTTTTTCGGCCCCTGGTGGTCCGAGGTCGTTCCCGTTGCACAGATTCATGCGCCAGGGCCTCCTGCAGATAATTCACTTTGATTTATTGCGCTATCTGTAATAGCACCCGAGATATCACCAGATATATATTGGATTTTCCCCAGACCCTGAGTGTGCGGCCCCATGAGACGGTGGTTTTTTCGGCCCCTACGGGTCCGATGTCGTTCCCGCTTCACAGATTCATGCGCCAGGGCCTCCTACAGACAATGCACTTTGATTTATTGCGCTATCTGTAATAGCACCCGAGATATCACCAGATATATATTGGATATTTCCCTCATCCTGAGTGTCGAGCCCCATCAGACGGTGGTTTTCTGGGCCCCTGGTGGACCGAGGTCGTTCCCGCTACACAGATTCATGCGCCTGGGCCTCCTGCAGATAATTCACTTTGATTTATTGCGCTATCTCTAATAGCACCCGAGATATCACCAGATATATATTGGATTTTCCCCAGACCCTGAGTGTTCGGCGCCATGTGACTGTAGTTTTCTCGGCCCCTGGTGGTCCGAGGTCGTTCCCGCTGCACAGATACATGCGCCAGAGCCGCCTACAAACAATGCACTTTGATTTATTGCGCTATCTGTAATAGCACCCGAGATATCACCAGATATATATTGGATTTTCCCCTGACCCTGAGTGTCCGGCCCCATGAGACTGTGGTTTTCTCGGCCGCTGGTGGTCCGAGGTCGTTCCCGCTGCACAGATACATGCGCCAGGGCCTCCTACAGACAATTCACTTTGATTTATTGCGCTATCTCTAATAGCACCCGAGATATCACCAGATATATATTGGATTTTCCCCAGACCCTGAGTGTTCGGCGCCATGTGACTGTAGTTTTCTCGGCCCCTGGTGGTCCGAGGTCGTTCCCGCTGCACAGATACCTGCGCCAGGGCCGCGTACAAACAATGCACTTTGATTTATTGCGCTATCTGTAATAGCACCCGAGATATCACCAGATATATATTGGATTTTCCCATGACCCTGAGTGTCCGGCCCCATGAGACTGTGGTTTTCTCGGCCCCTGGTGGTCCGAGGTCGTTCCCGCTGCACAGATACATGTGGCAGGGCCTCCTACAGACAATGCACTTTGATTTATTGCGCTATCTGTAGTAGCACCCGAGATATCACCAGTTATATATTGGATTTTCCCCTGACCCTGAGTGTCAGGCCCCATGAGACTGTGGTTTTCTCGGCCCCTGGTGGTCCGAGGTCGTTCCGTTGCACAGATTCATGCGCCACGACCTCCTGCAGATAATTCACTTTGGTTTATTGCGCTATCTCTAATAGCACCCGAGATATCACCAGATATATATTGGATTTTCCCCTGACCCTGAGTGTCCGGCCCCATGAGACTGTGGTTTTCTCGGCCCCTGGACGTCCGAGGTCGTTCCCGCTGCACAGATTCATGCGCCAGGGCCTCCTACAAGTAATGCACTTTGATTTATTGCGCTATCTGTAATAGCACCCGAGATATCACCAGATATATATTGGATTTTTCCCTGACCCTGAGTGTCCGGCCCCATGAGACTGCGGTTTTCTCGGCCCCTGGTGGTCCGCGGTCGTTCCCGCTGCACAGATTCATGCGCCAGGGCCTCCTACAGACAATGCACTTTGATTTATTGCGCTATCTCTAATAGCACCCAAGATATCACCAGATATATATAGGATTTTTCCCTGACCCTGACTGTCCGGCCCCATGAGACGGTGATTATCTCGGCCCCTACGGGTCCGAGGTCGTTCCCGCTGCACAGATTCATGCGCCAGGGCCTCCTGCAGATAACTCACTTTGGTTTATTGCGCTATCTCTAATAGCACCCGTGATATCACCAGATATATGCTGGATTTTTACATGACCTTGGGTGACGGTTTCCGAATATCTGTAATTTTCTCGGCCACTGGTGGTCCGAGGTCGTTCCTGCGGCACAGATTCATTCGCCAGGGCCTCCTACAGACAAAGCACTTTGATTTATTGCTCTATCTGTAATAGCACCCGAGATATCACCAGATATGTATAGGATTTTCCCCTGACCCTGAGTGTCCGGCCCCATGAGACTGTGGTTTTCTCGGCCCCTGGTGGTCCGAGGTCGTTCCCGCTGCACAGATACATGCGCCAGAGCCGCCTACAAACAATGCACTTTGATTTATTGCGCTATCTGTAATAGCACCCGAGATATCACCAGATATATATTGGATTTTCCCCTGACCCTGAGTGTCCGGCCCCATGAGACTGTCGTTTTCTCGGCCGCTGGTGGTCCGAGGTCGTTCCCGCTGCACAGATACATGCGCCAGGGCCTCCTACAGACAATTCACTTTGTTTTATTGCGCTATCTCTAATAGCACCCGAGATATCACCAGATATATATTGGATTTTCCCCAGACCCTGAGTGTTCGGCGCCATGTGACTGTAGTTTTCTCGGCCCCTGGTGGTCCGAGGTCGTTCCCGCTGCACAGATTCATGCGACAGAGCCTCCTACAGACAATGCACTTTGATTTATTGCGCTATCTGTAATAGCACGCGAGATATCACCACATATATATTGGATTTTTCTATGACCCAGAGTGACCGGCCCCATGAGACGGTGGTTTTCTCGGCCCCTGGCGGTCCGAGGTCGTTCCCGCTGCACAGATGCATGCGCCAGGGCCTCCTGCAGATAATTCACTTTGGTTTATTGCGCTATCTCTAATAGCTCCCGAGATATCACCAGATATATATTGGATTTTGCCCTGACCATGAGTGTGCGGCCCCATGAGACTGTGGTTTTCTCGGCCCCTGGTGGTCCGAGGTTATTCCCGCTGCACAGATTCATGCGCCAGGGCCTCCTACAGACAAAGCACTTTGATTTATTGCTCTATCTGTAATAGCACCCGAGATATCACCAGATATGTATAGGATTTTCCCCTGACCCTGAGTGTCCGGCCCCATGAGACTGTGGTTTTCTCGGCCCCTGGTGGTCCGAGGTCGTTCCCGCTGCACAGATACATGCGCCAGGGCCGCCTACAAACAATGCACTTTGATTTATTGCGCTATCGGTAATAGCACCCGAGATATCACCAGATATATATTGGATTTTCCCCTGACCCTGAGTGTCCGGCCCCATGAGACTGTGGTTTTCTCGGCCCCTGGTGGTCCGAGGTCGTTCCCGCTGCACAGATACATGCGCCAGGGCCTCCTACAGACAATGCACTTTGATTTATTGCGCTATCTGTAGTAGCACCCGAGATATCACCAGTTATATATTGGATTTTCCCCTGACCCTGAGTGTCCGGCCCCATGAGACTGTGGTTTTCTCGGCCCCTGGTGGTCCGAGGTCGTTCCGTTGCACAGATTCATGCGCCACGGCCTCCTGCAGATAATTCACTTTGGTTTATTGCGCTATCTCTAATAGCACCCGAGATATCACCAGATATATATTGGATTTTCCCCTGACCCTGAGTGTCCGGCCCCATGAGACTGTGGTTTTCTCGGCCCCTGGACGTCCGTGGTCGTTCCCGCTGCACAGATTCATGCGCCAGGGCCTCCTACAAGTAATGCACTTTGATTTATTGCGCTATCTGTAATAGCACCCGAGATATCACCAGATATATATTGGATTTTTCCCTGACCCTGAGTGTCCGGCCCCATGAGACGGTGGTTGTCTCGCCCCTGGTGGTCCGAGGTCGTTCCCGCTGCACAGATTCATGCGCCAGTGCCTTCTACAGACAATGCACTTTGATTTATTGCGCTATCTGTAATAGCAGCCGAGATATCACCAGATATATATTGGATTTTTCACTGACCCTGAGTGTCCGGCCCCATGGGACAGTTGTTTTCTCGGCCCCTGGTGGTCCGCGGTCGTTCCCGCTGCACAGATTCATGCGCCAGGGCCTCCTACAGACAGTGCACTTTGATTTATTGCGCTATCTCTAATAGCACCCAAGATATCACCAGATATATATAGGATTTTTCCCTGACCCTGACTGTCCGGCCCCATGAGACGGTGATTATCTCGGCCCCTACGGGTCCGAGGTCGTTCCCGCTGCACAGATTCATGCGCCAGGGCCTCCTGCAGATAACTCACTTTGGTTTATTGCGCTATCTCTAATAGCACCCGAGATATCACCAGATATATATTGGATTTTTCCCTGACCCTGAGTGTCCGGCCCCATGAGACGGTGGTTTTCTCTGCTCCTGGTGGTCCGAGGTCGTTCCCGCTGCACAGATTCATGCGCCAGGGCCTCCTGAAGATAATTCGCTTTGGTTTATTTCGCTATCTGTAATAGGACCCGAGATATCACCAGATATATATTGGATTTTCCCCAGACCCTGAGTGTCCGGCCGCATGAGACTGTAGTTTTCTCGGCCCCTGGTGGTCCGAGGTCGTTCCCGCTGCACAGATTCATGCGCCAGGGCCTCCTACAGACAATGCACTTTGATTTATTGCGCTATCTGTAATAGCACCCGAGATATCACCACATATATATTGGATTTTTCAATGACCCAGAGTGACCGGCCCCATGAGACGGTGGTTTTCTCGGCCCCTGGCGGTCCGAGGTCGTTCCCGCTGCACAGATGCATGCGCCAGGGCCTCCTGCAGATAATTCACTTTGGTTTATTGCGCTATCTCTAATAGCTCCCGAGATATCACCAGATATATATTGGATTTTGCCCTGACCATGAGTGTGCGGCACCATGAGACTGTGGTTTTCTCGGCCCCTGGTGGTCCGAGGTTGTTCCCGCTGCACAGATTCATGCGCCAGGGCCTCCTACAGACAAAGCACTTTGATTTATTGCTCTATCTGTAATAGCACCCGAGATATCACCAGATATGTATAGGATTTTCCCCTGACCCTGAGTGTCCGGCCCCATGAGACTGTGGTTTTCTCGGCCCCTGGTGGTCCGAGGTCGTTCCCGCTGCACAGATACATGCGCCAGAGCCGCCTACAAACAATGCACTTTGATTTATTGCGCTATCTGTAATAGCACCCGAGATATCACCAGATATATATTGGATTTTCCCCTGACCCTGAGTGTCCGGCCCCATGAGACTGTGGTTTTCTCGGCCGCTGGTGGTCCGAGGTCGTTCCCGCTGCACAGATACATGCGCCAGGGCCTCCTACAGACAATTCACTTTGATTTATTGCGCTATCTCTAATAGCACCCGAGATATCACCAGATATATATTGGATTTTCCCCAGACCCTGAGTGTTCGGCGCCATGTGACTGTAGTTTTCTCGGCCCCTGGTGGTCCGAGGTCGTTCCCGCTGCACAGATACCTGCGCCAGGGCCGCGTACAAACAATGCACTTTGATTTATTGCGCTATCTGTAATAGCACCCGAGATATCACCAGATATATATTGGATTTTCCCATGACCCTGAGTGTCCGGCCCCATGAGACTGTGGTTTTCTCGGCCCCTGGTGGTCCGAGGTCGTTCCCGCTGCACAGATACATGTGGCAGGGCCTCCTACAGACAATGCACTTTGATTTATTGCGCTATCTGTAGTAGCACCCGAGATATCACCAGTTATATATTGGATTTTCCCCTGACCCTGAGTGTCCGGCCCCATGAGACTGTGGTTTTCTCGGCCCCTGGTGGTCCGAGGTCGTTCCGTTGCACAGATTCATGCGCCACGACCTCCTGCAGATAATTCACTTTGGTTTATTGCGCTATCTCTAATAGCACCCGAGATATCACCAGATATATATTGGATTTTCCCCTGACCCTGAGTGTCCGGCCCCATGAGACTGTGGTTTTCTCGGCCCCTGGACGTCCGAGGTCGTTCCCGCTGCACAGATTCATGCGCCAGGGCCTCCTACAAGTAATGCACTTTGATTTATTGCGCTATCTGTAATAGCACCCGAGATATCACCAGATATATATTGGATTTTTCCCTGACCCTGAGTGTCCGGCCCCATGAGACTGCGGTTTTCTCGGCCCCTGGTGGTCCGCGGTCGTTCCCGCTGCACAGATTCATGCGCCAGGGCCTCCTACAGACAATGCACTTTGATTTATTGCGCTATCTCTAATAGCACCCAAGATATCACCAGATATATATAGGATTTTTCCCTGACCCTGACTGTCCGGCCCCATGAGACGGTGATTATCTCGGCCCCTACGGGTCCGAGGTCGTTCCCGCTGCACAGATTCATGCGCCAGGGCCTCCTGCAGATAACTCACTTTGGTTTATTGCGCTATCTCTAATAGCACCCGAGATATCACCAGATATATATTGGATTTTTCCCTGACCCTGAGTGTCCGGCCCCATGAGACGGTGGTTTTCTCTGCTCCTGGTGGTCCGAGGTCGTTCCCGCTGCACAGATTCATGCGCCAGGGCCTCCTGAAGATAATTCGCTTTGGTTTATTTCGCTATCTGTAATAGGACCCGAGATATCACCAGATATATATTGGATTTTCCCCAGACCCTGAGTGTCCGGCCGCATGAGACTGTAGTTTTCTCGGCCCCTGGTGGTCCGAGGTCGTTCCCGCTGCACAGATTCATGCGCCAGGGCCTCCTACAGACAATGCACTTTGATTTATTGCGCTATCTGTAATAGCACCCGAGATATCACCACATATATATTGGATTTTTCCCTGACCCAGAGTGTCCGGCCCCATGAGACGGTGGTTTTTTCGGCCCCTGGTGGTCCCAGGTCGTTCCCGCTTCACAGATTCATGCGCCAGGGCCTCCTACAGACAATGCACTTTGATTTATTGCGCTATCTGTAATAGCACCCGAGATATCACCAGATATATATTGGATATTTCCCTCACCCTGAGTGTCCAGCCCCATCAGACGGTGGTTTTCTCGGCCCCTGGTGGACCGAGGTCGTTCCCGCTACACAGATTCATGCGCCTGGGCCTCCTGCAGATAATTGACTTTGATTTATTTCGCTATCTGTAATAGGACCCGAGATATCACCAGATATATATTGGATTTTCCCCAGACCCTGAGTGTTCGGCGCCATGTGACTGTAGTTTTCTCGGCCCCTGGTGGTCCGAGGTCGTTCCCGCTGCACAGATTCATGCGCCAGAGCCTCCTGCAGACAATGCACTTCGATTTATTGCGCTATCTGTAATAGCACCCGAGATATCACCACATATATATTGGATTTTTCAATGACCCAGAGTGACCGGCCCCATGAGACGGTGGTTTTCTCGGCCCCTGGCGGTCCGAGGTCGTTCCCGCTGCACAGATGCATGCGCCAGGGCCTCCTGCAGATAATTCACTTTGGTTTATTGCGCTATCTCTAATAGCTCCCGAGATATCACCAGATATATATTGGATTTTGCCCTGACCATGAGTGTCCGGCCCCATGAGACTGTGGTTTTCTCGGCCCCTGGTGGCCCGAGGTTGTTCCCGCTGCACAGATTCATGCGCCAGGGCCTCCTACAAGTAATGCACTTTGATTTATTGCGCTATCTGTAATAGCACCCGAGATATCACCAGATATGTATAGGATTTTCCCCTGACCCTGAGTGTCCGGCCCCATGAGACTGTGGTTTTCTCGGCCCCTGGTCGTCCGAGGTCGTTCCCGCTGCACAGATTCATGCGCCAGGGCCTCCTACAAGTAATTCACTTTGGTTTATTGCGCTATCTCTAATAGCTCCCGAGATATCACCAGATATATATTGGATTTTCCCCTGACCCTGAGTGTCCGGCCCCATGAGACTGTGGTTTTTTCGGCCCCTGGAGGTCCGAGGTCGTTCCCGTTGCACAGATTCATGCGCCAGGGCCTCCTGCAGATAATTCACTTTGATTTATTGCGCTATCTGTAATAGCACCCGAGATATCACCAGATATATATTGGATTTTCCCCAGACCCTGAGTGTGCGGCCCCATGAGACGGTGGTTTTTTCGGCCCCTACGGGTCCGATGTCGTTCCCGCTTCACAGATTCATGCGCCAGGGCCTCCTACAGACAATGCACTTTGATTTATTGCGCTATCTGTAATAGCACCCGAGATATCACCAGATATATATTGGATATTTCCCTCATCCTGAGTGTCGAGCCCCATCAGACGGTGGTTTTCTGGGCCCCTGGTGGACCGAGGTCGTTCCCGCTACACAGATTCATGCGCCTGGGCCTCCTGCAGATAATTCACTTTGATTTATTTCGCTATCTGTAATAGGACCCGAGATATCACCAGATATATATTGGATTTTCCCCAGACCCTGAGTGTTCGGCGCCATGTGACTGTAGTTTTCTCGGCCCCTGGTGGTCCGAGGTCGTTCCCGCTGCACAGATTCATGCGACAGAGCCTCCTACAGACAATGCACTTTGATTTATTGCGCTATCTGTAATAGCACCCGAGATATCACCACATATATATTGGATTTTTCAATGACCCAGAGTGACCGTCCCCATGAGACGGTGGTTTTCTCGGCCCCTGGCGGTCCGAGGTCGTTCCCGCTGCACAGATGCATGCGCCAGGGCCTCCTGCAGATAATTCACTTTGGTTTATTGCGCTATCTCTAATAGCTCCCGAGATATCACCAGATATATATTGGATTTTGCCCTGACCATGAGTGTGCGGCCCCATGAGACTGTGGTTTTCTCGGCCCCTGGTGGTCCGAGGTTGTTCCCGCTGCACAGATTCATGCGCCAGGGCCTCCTACAGACAAAGCACTTTGATTTATTGCTCTATCTGTAATAGCACCCGAGATATCACCAGATATGTATAGGATTTTCCCCTGACCCTGAGTGTCCGGCCCCATGAGACTGTGGTTTTCTCGGCCCCTGGTGGTCCGAGGTCGTTCCCGCTGCACAGATACATGCGCCAGAGCCGCCTACAAACAATGCACTTTGATTTATTGCGCTATCTGTAATAGCATCCGAGATATCACCAGATATATATTGGATTTTCCCCTGACCCTGAGTGTCCGGCCCCATGAGACTGTGGTTTTCTCGGCCGCTGGTGGTCCGAGGTCGTTCCCGCTGCACAGATACATGCGCCAGGGCCTCCTACAGACAATTCACTTTGATTTATTGCGCTATCTCTAATAGCACCCGAGATATCACCAGATATATATTGGATTTTCCCCAGACCCTGAGTGTTCGGCGCCATGTGACTGTAGTTTTCTCGGCCCCTGGTGGTCCGAGGTCGTTCCCGCTGCACAGATTCATGCGACAGAGCCTCCTACAGACAATGCACTTTGATTTATTGCGCTATCTGTAATAGCACGCGAGATATCACCACATATATATTGGATTTTTCAATGACCCAGAGTGACCGGCCCCATGAGACGGTGGTTTTCTCGGCCCCTGGCGGTCCGAGGTCGTTCCCGCTGCACAGATGCATGCGCCAGGGCCTCCTGCAGATAATTCACTTTGCATTATTGCGCTATCTCTAATAGCTCCCGAGATATCACCAGATATATATTGGATTTTGCCCTGACCATGAGTGTGCGGCCCCATGAGACTGTGGTTTTCTCGGCCCCTGGTGGTCCGAGGTTGTTCCCGCTGCACAGATTCATGCGCCAGGGCCTCCTACAGACAAAGCACTTTGATTTATTGCTCTATCTGTAATAGCACCCGAGATATCACCAGATATGTATAGGATTTTCCCCTGACCCTGAGTGTCCGGCCCCATGAGACTGTGGTTTTCTCGGCCCCTGGTGGTCCGAGGTCGTTCCCGCTGCACAGATACATGCGCCAGGGCCGCCTACAAACAATGCACTTTGATTTATTGCGCTATCTGTAATAGCACCCGAGATATCACCAGATATATATTGGATTTTCCCCTGACCCTGAGTGTCCAGCCCCATGAGACTGTGGTTTTCTCGGCCCCTGGTGGTCCGAGGTCGTTCCCGCTGCACAGATACATGCGCCAGGGCCTCCTACAGACAATGCACTTTGATTTATTGCGCTATCTGTAGTAGCACCCGAGATATCACCAGTTATATATTGGATTTTCCCCTGACCCTGAGTGTCCGGCCCCATGAGACTGTGGTTTTCTCGGCCCCTGGTGGTCCGAGGTCGTTCCGTTACACAGATTCATGCGCCACGGCCTCCTGCAGATAATTCACTTTGGTTTATTGCGCTATCTCTAATAGCACCCGAGATATCACCAGATATATATTGGATTTTCCCCTGACCCTGAGTGTCCGGCCCCATGAGACTGTGGTTTTCTCGGCCCCTGGACGTCCGAGGTCGTTCCCGCTGCACAGATTCATGCGCCAGGGCCTCCTACAAGTAATGCACTTTGATTTATTGCGCTATCTGTAATAGCACCCGAGATATCACCAGATATATATTGGATTTTTCCCTGACCCTGAGTGTCCGGCCCCATGAGACGGTGGTTGTCTCGCCCCTGGTGGTCCGAGGTCGTTCCCGCTGCACAGATTCATGCGCCAGTGCCTTCTACAGACAATGCACTTTGATTTATTGCGCTATCTGTAATAGCAGCCGAGATATCACCAGATATATATTGGATTTTTCACTGACCCTGAGTGTCCGGCCCCATGGGACGGTTGTTTTCTCGGCCCCTGGTGGTCCGCGGTCGTTCCCGCTGCACAGATTCATGCGCTAGGGCCTCCTACAGACAATGCACTTTGATTTATTGCGCTATCTGTAATAGCACCCGAGATATCACCAGATATATATTGGATTTTTCCCTGACCCTGAGTGTCCGGCCCCATGAGACTGTGGTTTTCTCGGCCCCTGGTGGTCCGAGGTCGTTCCCGTTGCACCGATTCATGCGGCAGGGCCTCCTGCAGATAATTCACTTTGGTTTATTGCGCTATCTCTAATAGCGCCCGAGATATCACCAGATATATATTGGATTGTCCCCTGACCCTGAGTGTCCGGCCCCATGAGACTGTGGTTTTCTCGGCCCCTGGTCGTCCGAGGTCGTTCCCGCTGCACAGATTCATGCGCCAGGGCCTCCTACAAGTAATGCACTTTGATTTATTGCGCTATCTGTAATAGCACCCGAGATATCACCAGATATATATTGGATTTTTCCCTGACCCTGAGTGTCCGGCCCCATGAGACGGTGGTTGTCTCGTCCCTGGTGGTCCGAGGTCGTTCCCGCTGCACAGATTCATGCGCCAGTGCCTTCTACAGAAAATGCACTTTGGTTTATTGCGCTATCTCTAATAGCACCCGAGATATCACCAGATATATATTGGATTTTTCACTGACCCTGAGTGTCCGGCCCCATGAGACGGTTGTTTTCTCGGCCCCTGGTGGTCCGAGGTCGTTCCCGCTGCACAGATTCATGCGCCAGGGCCTCCTACAGACAATGCACTTTGATTTATTGCGCTATCGCTAATAGCACACAAGAAATCACCAGATATATATAGGATTTTTCCCTGACCCTGACTGTCCGGCCCCATGAGACGGTGATTTTCTCGGCCCCTACGGGTCCGAGGTCGTTCCCGCTGCACAGATTCATGCGCCAGGGCCTCCTGCAGATAATTCCCTTTGGCTTATTGCGCTATCTCTAATAGCACCCGAGATATCACCAGATATGTATTGGATTTTTCCCTGACCCTGAGTGTCCGGCCCCATGAGACTGCGGTTTTCTCGGCCCCTGGTGGTCCGAGGTCGTTCCCGCTGCACACATTCATGCGCCAGGGCCTCCTGCAGATAATTCACGTTGGTTTATTGCGCTATCTCTAATAGCACCCGAGATATCACCAGTTATATATTGGATTTTGCCCTGTCCCTGAGTGTCCTGCCCCATGAGACTGTGGTTTTCTCGGCTCCTGGTGGTCCGAGGTCGTCCCCGTTGCACAGATTCATGCGCCAGGGCCTCCTGCAGATAATTCACTTTGGTTTATTGCGCTATCTCTAATAGCACCCGAGATATCACCAGATATATATTGGATTTTCCCCTGACCCTGAGTGTCCGGCCCCATGAGACTGGTTTTCTCGGCCCCTGCTGGTCCGAGGTCGTTCCCGCTGCACAGATTCATGCGCCAGGGCCTCCTACAAGTAATGCACTTTGATTTATTGCGCTATCTTTAATAGCACCCGAGATATCACCAGATATATATTGGATTTTTCCCTGACCCTGAGTGTCCGGCCCCATGAGACGGTTGTTTTCTCGGCCCCTGGTGGTCCGAGGTCGTTCCCGCTGCACAGATTCATGCGCCAGGGCCTCCTACAGACAACGCACTTTGATTTATTGCGCTATCTCTAATAGCACTCAAGATATCACCAGATATATATAGGATTTTTCCCTGACCCTGACTGTCCGGCCCCATGAGACGGTGATTTTCTCGGCCCCTACGGGTCCGAGGTCGTTCCCGCTGCACAGATTCATGCGCCAGGGCCTCCTGCAGATAATTCACTTTGGTTTATTGCGCTATCTCTAACAGCACCCAAGATATCACCAGATATATATTGGATTTTTCCCTGACCCTGAGTGTCCGGCCCCATGAGACGGTGGTCTCCTCGGCCCCTGGTGGTCTGAGGTCGTTCCAGTTGCACAGATTCATGCGCCAGGGCCTCCTACTAAAAATGCACTTTGATTTACTGCGCTATCTGTAATAGCACCCGAGATATCACCAGATATATATTGGATATTTCCCTCAACCTGAGTGTCCAGCCCCATGAGACGGTGGTTTTCTCGGCCCCTGGTGGACCGAGGTCGTTCCCGCTGCACAGATTCATGCGCCAGGGCCTCCTGCAGATAATTCACTTTGGTTTATTGCGATATCTCTAATAGCGCCCGAGATATCACCAGATATGTATTGGATTTTTCCCTGACCCTGAGTGTCCGGCCCCATGAGACTGCGGTTTTCTCGGCCCCTGGTGGTCCGAGGTCGTTCCCGCTGCCCAGATTCATGCGCCACGGCCTCCTACTGACAATGCACTTTGATTTATTGCGCTATCTGTAATAGCACCCGAGATATCACCAGATATATATTGGATATTTCCCTCACCCTGAGTGTCCAGCCCCATGAGACGGTGGTTTTCTCGGCCCCTGGTGGACCGAGGTCGTTCCCGCTGCACAGATTCATGCGCCAGGGCCTCCTGCAGATAATTCACTTTGGTTTATTGCGCTATCTCTAATAGCGCCCGAGATATCACCAGATATATATTGGATTTTCCCCTGAACCTGAGTGTCCGGCCCCATGAGATGGTGGTTTTCTCGGCCCCTGGTGATCCGAGGTCGTTCCCGCTGCACAGATTCATGCACCAGGGCCTCTTGCAGACAATTCACTTTGGTTTATTGCGCTATCTGTAATAGGACCCAAGATATCACCAGATATATATTGGATTTTTCCCTGACCCTGAGTGTCCGGCCCCATGAGACGGTGGTCTCCTCGGCCCCTGGTGGTCCGAGGTCGTTCCCGCTGCACACATTCATGCGCCAGGGCCTCCTACAGACAACGCACTTTGATTTATTGCGCTATCTCTAATAGCACTCAAGATATCACCAGATATATATAGGATTTTTCCCTGACCCTGACTGTCCGGCCCCATGAGACGGTGATTTTCTCGGCCCCTACGGGTCCGAGGTCGTTCCCGCTGCACAGATTCATGCGCCAGGGCCTCCTGCAGATAATTCACTTTGGTTTATTGCGCTATCTCTAACAGCACCCAAGATATCACCAGATATATATTGGATTTTTCCCTGACCCTGAGTGTCCGGCCCCATGAGACGGTGGTCTCCTCGGCCCCTGGTGGTCTGAGGTCGTTCCAGTTGCACAGATTCATGCGCCAGGGCCTCCTACTAAAAATGCACTTTGATTTACTGCGCTATCTGTAATAGCACCCGAGATATCACCAGATATATATTGGATATTTCCCTCAACCTGAGTGTCCAGCCCCATGAGACGGTGGTTTTCTCGGCCCCTGGTGGACCGAGGTCGTTCCCGCTGCACAGATTCATGCGCCAGGGCCTCCTGCAGATAATTCACTTTGGTTTATTGCGCTATCTCTAATAGCGCCCGAGATATCACCAGATATGTATTGGATTTTTCCCTGACCCTGAGTGTCCGGCCCCATGAGACTGCGGTTTTCTCGGCCCCTGGTGGTCCGAGGTCGTTCCCGCTGCCCAGATTCATGCGCCACGGCCTCCTACTGACAATGCACTTTGATTTATTGCGCTATCTGTAATAGCACCCGAGATATCACCAGATATATATTGGATATTTCCCTCACCCTGAGTGTCCAGCCCCATGAGACGGTGGTTTTCTCGGCCCCTGGTGGACCGAGGTCGTTCCCGCTGCACAGATTCATGCGCCAGGGCCTCCTGCAGATAATTCACTTTGGTTTATTGCGCTATCTCTAATAGCGCCCGAGATATCACCAGATATATATTGGATTTTCCCCTGAACCTGAGTGTCCGGCCCCATGAGATGGTGGTTTTCTCGGCCCCTGGTGATCCGAGGTCGTTCCCGCTGCACAGATTCATGCACCAGGGCCTCTTGCAGACAATTCACTTTGATTTATTGCGCTATCTGTAATAGCAGCCGAGATATCACCAGATATATATTGGATTTTTCACTGACCCTGAGTGTCCGGCCCCATGAGACTGTGGTTTTTTCGGCCCCTGGTGGTCCGAGGTCGTTCCCGTTGCACAGATTCATGCGCCAGGGCCTCCTGCAGATAATTCACTTTGATTTATTGCGCTATCTGTAATAGCACCCGAGATATCACCAGATATATATTGGATTTTTCACTGACCCTAAGTGTCCGGCCCCTCGGGACGGTGGTTTTCTCGGCCCCTGGTGGACCGAGGTCGTTCCCGCTGCACAGATTCATGCGCCAGGGCCTCCTACAGATAACTCACTTTGGTTTATTGCGCTATCTATAATAGCACCCAAGATATCACCAGATATATATTGGCTTTTTCCCTGACCCTGAGTGTCCGGCCCCATGAGACGGTAGTTTTCTCGGCCCCTGGTGGTCCGAGGTCGTTCCCACTGCACAGATTCATGCGCCAGGGCCTCCTACAGACAATGCACTTTGATTTATTGCGCTATCTGTAATAGCACCCGAGATATCACCACATATATATTGGATTTTTCAATGACCCAGAGTGTCCGGCCCCATGAGACGGTGGTTTTCTCGGCCCCTGGTGGTCCGAGGTCGTTCCCGCTGCACACATTCATGCGCCAGGGCCTCCTGCAGATAATTCCCTTTGGCTTATTGCGCTATCTCTAATAGCACCTGAGATATCACCAGATATATATTGGATTTTCCCCTGACCCTGAGTGGCCGGCCCCATGAGACGGTGGTCTTCTCGGCCCCTGGTGGTCCGAGGTCGTTCCCGCTGCCCAGATTCATGCGCCACGGCCTCCTACTGACAATGCACTTTGATTTATTGCGCTATCTGTAATAGCACCCGAGATATCACCAGATATATATTGGATATTTCCCTCACCCTGAGTGTCCAGCCCCATGAGACGGTGGTTTTCTCGGCGCCTGGTGGACCGAGGTCGTTCCCGCTGCACAGATTCATGCGCCAGGGCCTCCTGCAGATAATTCAATTCGGTTTATTGCGCTATCTCTAATAGCGCCCGAGATATCACCAGATATGTATTGGATTTTTCCCTGACCCTGAGTGTCCGGCCCCATGAGACTGTGGTTTTCTCGGCTCCTGGTGGTCCGAGGTCGTTCCCGTTGCACAGATTCATGCGCCAGGGCCTCCTGCAGATAATTCACTTTGGTTTATTGCGCTATCTCTAATAGCACCCGAGATATCACCAGATATATATTGGATTTTCCCCTGACCCTGAGTGTCCGGCCCCATGAGACTGTGGTTTTCTCGGCCCCTGGTTGTCCGAGGTCGTTCCCGTTGCACAGATTCATGCGCCAGGGCCTCCTGCAGATAATTCACTTTGGTTTATTGCGCTATCTCTAATAGCACCCGAGATATCACCAGATATATATTGGATTTTTCCCTGACCCAGAGTGTCCGGCCCCATGAGACGGTGGTTGTCTCGGCCCCTGGTGGTCCGAGGTCGTTCCCGCTGCACAGATTCGTGCGCCAGGACCTTCTACAGACAATGCACTTTGATTTATTGCGCTATCTGTAATAGCACCCGAGATATCACCAGATAAATATTGGATTTTCCCCTGACCCTGAGTGTCCGGCCCCATGAGACGGTGGTTTTCTCGGCCCCTGGTGGTGCGAGGTCGTTCCCGCTGGCCACATTTATGCGCCAGGGCCTCCTACATACAATGCACTTTGATTTATTGCGCTATCTGTAATAGCACCCGAGATATCACCAGATATATATTGGATTTTCCCCTGACCCTGACTGTCCGGCCGCTTGAGACTGTCGTTTTCTCGGCCCCTGGTGGTCCGAGGTCGTTCCCGTTGCACAGATTCATGCGCCAGGGCCTCCTGCAGATAATTCACTTTGGTTTATTGCGCTATCTCTAATAGCACCCGAGATATCACCAGATATATATTGGATTTTCCCCTGACCCTGAGTGTCCGGCCCCATGAGACTGTGGTTTTCTCGGCCCCTGGTTGTCCGAGGTCGTTCCCGTTGCACAGATTCATGCGCCAGGGCCTCCTGCAGATAATTCACTTTGGTTTATTGCGCTATCTCTAATAGCACCCGAGATATCACCAGATATATATTGGATTTTTCCCTGACCCAGAGTGTCCGGCCCCATGAGACGGTGGTTGTCTCGGCCCCTGGTGGTCCGAGGTCGTTCCCGCTGCACAGATTCGTGCGCCAGGACCTTCTACAGACAATGCACTTTGATTTATTGCGCTATCTGTAATAGCACCCGAGATATCACCAGATAAATATTGGATTTTCCCCTGACCCTGAGTGTCCGGCCCAATGAGACTGTGGTTTCCTCGGCCCCTGGTGGTCCGAGGTCGTTCCCGCTGCACAGATCCATGCGCCAGGGCCTCCTGCAGATAATTCACTTTCGTTTATTGCGCTTTCTCTAATAGCACCCGAGATATCGCCAGATATATATTGGATTTTCCCCTGACCCTGACTGTCCGGCCCCTTGAGACTGTCGTTTTCTCGGCCCCTGGTGGTCCGAGGTCGTTCCCGTTGCACAGATTCATGCGCCAGGGCCTCCTGCAGATAATTCACTTTGGTTTATTGCGCTATCTCTAATAGCACCCGAGATATCTCCAGATATATATTGGATTTTCCCCTGACCCTGAGTGTCCGGCCCAATGAGACTGTGGTTTCCTCGTCCCCTGGTGGTCCGAGGTCGTTCCCGCTGCACAGATCCATGCGCCAGGGCCTCCTGCAGATAATTCACTTTCGTTTATTGCGCTATCTCTAATAGCACCCGAGATATCGCCAGATATATATTGGATTTTTCCCTTACCCTGAGTGTCCGGCCCCATGAGACGGTGGTTTTCTCGGCCTCTGGTGATCCGAGGTCGTTCCCGCTGAAAAGATTCATTCGCAAGGGTCTCCTTCGGACAATGCATTTTAATTTATTGCGCTATCTCTAATAGCACCCGAGATATCACCAGATATATATTGGATTTTTCCCTGACCCTGAGTGTCCGGCCCCATGAGACGGTGGTTTTCTCGGCCCCTGGTGGTCCGAGGTCGTTCCCCTTGCACAGATTCATGCGCCAGGGCCTCCTGCAGATAATTCACTTTGGTTTATTGCTCTATCTCTAATAGCACCCGAGATATCACCAGATATATATTGGATTTTTCACTGACCCTAAGTGTCCGGCCCCTCGGGACGGTGGTTTTCTCGGCCCCTGGTGGTCCGAGGTCGTTCCCGCTGCACAGATTCATGCGCCAGGGCCTCCTACGGACAATGCACTTTGATTTATTTCGCTATCTGTAATAGCACCCGAGATATCACCAGATATATATTGGATTTTTCCCTGACCCAGAGTGTCCGGCCCCATGAGACGGTGGTTGTCTCGGCCCCTGGTGGTCCGAGGTCGTTCCCGCTGCACAGATTCATGCGCCAGGGCCTCCTGCAGATAATTCACTTTGGTTTATTGCGCTATCTCTAATAGCGCCCGAGATATCACCAGATATATATTGGATTTTTCCCTTACCCTGAGTGTCCGGCCCCATGAGACGGTGGTTTTCTCGGACCCTGGTGGTCCTAGGTCGTTCCCGCTGCACAGATGCATGCGCCAGGGCCTCCTGCAGATAATTACCTTTGATTTATTGCGCTATCTGTAGTAGCACCCGAGATATCACCAGATATATATTGGATTTTCCCCTGACCCTGAGTGTCCGGCCCAATGAGACTGTGGTTTCCTCGGCCCCTGGTGGTCCGAGGTCGTTCCCGCTGCACAGATCCATGCGCCAGGGCCTCCTGCAGATAATTCACTTTCGTTTATTGCGCTATCTCTAATAGCAACCGAGATATCACCAGATATATATTGGATTTTTCCCTTACCCTGAGTGTCCGGCCCCATGAGACGGTGGTTTTCTCGGCCTCTGGTGATCCGAGGTCGTTCCCGCTGAACAGATTCATTCGCAAGGGTCTCCTTCGGACAATGCATTTTGTTTTATTGCGCTATCTCTAATAGCACCCGAGATATCACCAGATATAAATTGGATTTTTCCCTGACCCTGAGTGTCCGGCCCCATGAGACGGTGGTTTTCTCGGCCCCTGGTGGTCCGAGGTCGTTCCCCTTGCACAGATTCATGCGCCAGGGCCTCCTGCAGATAATTCACTTTGGTTTATTGCTCTATCTCTAATAGCACCCGAGATATCACCAGATATATATTGGATTTTCCCCTGACCCTGAGTGTCCGGTCCCATGAGACGGTGGTTTTCTCGGGTCCTGGTGGTCCGAGGTCGTTGGAGCTGCACCGATTCATGCGCCAGGGACTCCTACAGACAATGCACTTTGATTTATTGTGCTATCTGTAATAGCACCCGAGATATCACCAGATATATATTGGATTTTCCCCTGACCCTGAGTGTCCGGCCCCATGAGACGGTGGTTTTCTTGTCCCCTGGTGGTCCGAGGTCGTTCCCTCTGCACAGATGCATGCGCCAGGGCCTCCTGCAGATAATCCACTTTGGTTTATTGCGCTATCTCTAATAGCACCCCAGATATCACCAGATATATATTGGATTTTCCCCTCACCCTGAGAGTCCGGCCCCATGAGACTGTGGTTTTCTCGGCCCCTGGTGGTCCGAGGTCGTTCCCGCTGGCCAGATTCATGCGCCAGGGCCTATTACAGATAATGCACTTTGATTTATTGCGCTATCTGTAATAGCACCCGAGATATCACCGGATATGTATTTGATTGTTCCCCGACCCGGAGTGTCCGGCCCCATGAGATGATGGTTTTCTGGTCCCCTGGTGGCCCGAGGCCGTTCCCGCTGCACAGATGCATGCGCCAGGGCCTCCTGCAAATAATTCACTTTGGTTTATTGCGCTATCTCTTATAACACCCGTGATTTCACCAGATATATATTGGATTTTTCCCTGACCCTGAGTGTCCGGCCCCATGAGACTGTGGTTGTCTCGGCCCCTGGTGGTCCGAGGTCGCTCTCACTGCACAGATTCATGCGCCAGGGCCTCCTACAGACAACGCACTTTGATTTATTGCGCTATCTGTAATAGCACCCGAGATATCACCAGATATATATTGGATTTTTCCCTGACCCTGTGTGTCCGGCCCCATGTGTCGTTGGTTTTCTCGGTCCCTGGTGATCCGAGGTCGTTCCCGCTGCACAGGTTCATGCGCCAGGGCCTCCTACATACAATGCACTTTGATTTATTGCCCTATCTGTAATAGCACCCGAGATATCACCGGATATGTATTTGTTTTTTCCCCGACCCTGAGTGTCCGGCCCCATGAGATGATGGTTTTCTCGTCCCCTGGTGGTCCGAGGTCGTTCCCGCTGCACTGATTCATGCGCCAGGGCCTCCTGCAGATAATTCACTTTGGTTTATTGCGCTATCTATAATAGCACCCGAGATATCACCAGTTATATATTGGATTTTGCCCTGACCCTGTGTGTCCGGCCCCATGAGACGGTGGGTGTCCCGGCCCCTAGTGGTCCGAGGTCGTTCCAGCTGCACAGATTCATGCGCCAGGGCCTCGTACAGACAATGCACTTTGGTTTATTGCGCTATCTCTAATAGCACCCGAGATATCACCTGATATATATTGGATTCGTCCCTGTCCCTGTGTGTCCGGCCCCATGTGTCGGTGGTTTTCTCGGCCCCTGGTGGTCCGAGGTCGTTGCCGCTGCACAGATTCATGCGACCGGGCCTCCCGCAGAGAAAGCACTATGATTTATCGCGCTATCTCTAATAGCACCCGAGATATCACCAGATATATATTGGATTTTTCCCTGACCCTGAGTGTCCGGCCCCATGAGACTGTGGTTTTCTCGGCCCCTGGTGGTCCGAGGTCGTTCCCGCTGGCCAGATTCATGCGCCAGGGCCTCCTACAGACAATGCACTTTGATTTATTGCGCTATCTGTAATAGCACCCGCGATATAACCAGATATATATTGGATTATTCCCTGACCCTGAGTGTCCGGCCCCATGAGACGGTGGTTTTCTCGGCCCGTGGTGGTCCGAGGTCGTTCCCGCTGCGCAGATTCATGCGCCAGGGCCTCCTGCAGATAAGTCACTTTGGTTTATTCCGCTATCTGTAACAGCGCCCGAGATATCACCAGATATATATTGGATTTTCCCCTGACCCTGAGTGTCCGGCCCCATGAGACGGTGGTTTTCTCGGCCCCTGGTGGTCCGAGGTCGTTCCCCCTGCACAGATGCATGCGCCAGGGCCTCCTGCAGATAATTCACTTTGATTTATTGTGCTATCTGTAATAGCACCCGAGATATCACCAGATATATATTGGATTTCTCCCTCACCCTGAGTGTCCGGCCCCATGAGACGGTGGTTTTCTCGGCCCCTGGTGGTCCGAGGTCGTTCCCGCGGGCCAGATTCATGCGCCAGGGCCTCCTACAGACAATGCACTTTAATTTATTGCGCTATCTGTAATAGCACCCGAGATATCACCAGATATATATTTGATTTTTCCCAGACCCTGAGTGTCCGGCCCCATGAGCCGGTGGTTTTCTCGGCACCTGGTGGTCCGAGGTCGTTACCGCTGCACAGATGCATGCGCCACGGCCTCCTGCAGATAATTCACTTTGGTTTATTGCGCTATCTCCAATAGCACCCGAGATATCACCAGATACATATTCGATTTTCCCCTGACCCTGAGTGTCCGGCCCCATGTGACTGTGGTTTTCACGGCCTCTGGTGTTCCGAGGTCGTCCGAGCTGCACAGATTCATGCGCCAGGGCCTCCTACAGACAATGCACTTTGATTTATTGTGCTATCTGTAATAGCACCCGAGATATCACCAGACATATATTGGATATTCCCCTGACCCTGAGTGTCCGGCCCCATGAGACGGTGGGTGTCCCGGCCCCTAGTGGTCCGAGGTCGTTCCAGCTGCACAGATTCATGCGCCAGGGCCTCCTACAGACAATGCACTTTGATTTATTGCGCTATCTGTAATAGCACCCGAGATATCACCAGATATATATTGGATTTTTCCCTGACCCTGAGTGTCCGGCCCCATGAGACGGTGGTTTTCTCGGCCCCTGGTGGTCGGAGGTCGTTCCCGCTGTCCAGATTCATGCGCCAGGGCCTCCTACAGACAATGCACTTTGATTTATTGCGCTATCTGTAATAGCAGCCGAGATATCACCAGATATATATTGGATTTTCCCCTGACCCTGAGTGTCCGGCCCCATGAGACTGTGGTTTTCTCGGCCCCTGGTGTTCCGAGGTCATTCCCGCTGGCCAGATTCATGCGCCAGGGCCTCCTACAGACAATGCACTTTGATTTATTGCGCTATCTCTAATAGCACCCGAGATATCACCAGATATATATTGGATTTTCCCCTGACCATGAGTGTCCGGCCCCATGAGACGGTGGTTTTCTTGTCCCCTGGTGGTCCGAGGTCGTTCCCTCTGCACAGATGCATGCGCCAGGGCCTCCCGCAGATAATCCACTTTGGTTTATTGCGCTATCTCTAATAGCACCCGATATATCATCAGATATACATTGGATTTTCCCCTGACCCTGAGTGTCCGGCCCCATGAGACTGTGGTTTTCTCGGCCCCTGGTCGTCCGAGGTCGTTCCCGCTGCACAGATTCATGCGCCAGTGCCTCCTACAGACAATGCACTTTGATTTATTGCGCTATCTGTAATAGCACCCGAGATATCACCGGATATGTATTTGTTTTTTCCCCGACCCTGAGTGTCCGGCCCCATGAGATGATGGTTTTCTCGTCCCCTGGTGGTCCGAGGTCGTTCCCGCTGCACAGATTCATGCGCCAGGGCCTCCTGCAGATAATTCACTTTGGTTTATTGCGCTATCTATAATAGCACCCGAGATATCACCAGTTATATATTGGATTTTGCCCTGACCCTGTGTGTCCGGCCCCATGAGACGGTGGGTGTCCCGGCCCCTAGTGGTCCGAGGTCGTTCCAGCTGCACAGATTCATGCGCCAGGGCCTCCTACAGACAATGCACTTTGATTTATTGCGCTATCTGTAATAGCACCCGAGATATCACCAGATATATATCGGATTTTTCCCTGACCCTGAGTGTCCGGCCCCATGAGACGGTGGTTTTCTCGGCCCTTGGTGGTCCGAGGTCGTTCCCGCTGGCCAGATTCATGCGCCAGGGCCTCCTACAGGTAATGCACTTTGATTTATTGCGCTACCTGTAATAGCACCCGAGATATCACCAGATATATATTGGATTTTACCCTGACCCTGAGTGTCCGGCCCTATGTGACGGTGGTTGTCTCGGCCCCTGGAGGTCCGAGGTCGTTTCCGCTGCACAGATTCATGCGCCAGGGCCTCCTGCAGATAATTCACTTTGGTTTATTGCGCTACCTCTGATAGCACCCGAGATATCACCAGATATATATTGGATATTCCCCTGACCCTGAGTGTCCGGCCCCATGAGACTGTGGTTTTCTCGGCCCCTGGTGGTCCGAGGTCGTTCCCGCTGCACAGATTCATGCGCCAGGGCCTCCTACAGACAATGCACTTTGATTTATTGCGCTATCTGTAATAGCACCCGAGTTATCACCAGATCTATATTGGATTTTCCCCTGACCCTGAGTGTCCGGCCCCATGAGACTGTGGTTTTCTCGGCCCCTTGTGGTCCGAGGTCGTTCCCGTTGCACAGATTCATGCGCCAGGGCCTCCTGCAGATAATTCACTTTGGTTTATTGCGCTATCTCTAATAGCACCCGATATATCATCAGATATACATTGGATTTTCCCCTGACCCTGAGTGTTCGGCCCCATGAGACTGTTGTTTTCTCGGCCCCTGGTCGTCCGAGGTCGTTCCCGCTGCACAGATTCATGCGCCAGGGCCTCCTACAGACAATGCACTTTGATTTATTGCGCTATCTGTAATAGCACCCGAGATATCACCGGATATGTATTTGTTTTTTCCCCGACCCTGAGTGTCCGGCCCCATGAGATGATGGTTTTCTCGTCCCCTGGTGGTCCGAGGTCGTTCCCGCTGCACAGATTCATGCGCCAGGGCCTCCTGCAGATAATTCACTTTGGTTTATTGCGCTATCTATAATAGCACCCGAGATATCACCAGTTATATATTGGATTTTGCCCTGACCCTGTGTGTCCGGCCCCATGAGACGGTGGGTGTCCCGGCCCCTAGTGGTCCGAGGTCGTTCCAGCTGCACAGATTCATGCGCCAGGGCCTCCTACAGACAATGCACTTTGATTTATTGCGCTATCTGTAATAGCACCCGAGATATCACCAGATATATATCGGATTTTTCCCTGACCCTGAGTGTCCGGCCCCATGAGACGGTGGTTTTCTCGGCCCTTGGTGGTCCGAGGTCGTTCCCGCTGGCCAGATTCATGCGACAGGGCCTCCTACAGACAATGCACTTTGATTTATTGCGCTATCTGTAATAGCACCCGAGTTATCACCAGATCTATATTGGATTTTACCCTGACCCTGAGTGTCCGGCGCTATGTGACGGTGGTTGTCTCGGCCCCTGGAGGTCCGAGGTCGTTCCCGCTGCACAGATTCATGCGCCAGGGCCTCCTGCAGATAATTCACTTTGGTTTATTGCGCTATCTCTGATAGCACCCGAGATATCACCAGATATATATTGGATTTTCCCCTGACCCTGAGTGTCCGGCCCCATGAGACTGCGGTTTTGTCGGCCCCTGGTGGTCCGAGGTCGTTCCCGCTGCACAGATTCATGCGCCAGGGCCTCCTGCAGATAATTCACTTTGGTTTATTGCGCTATCTCTAATAGTACCCGATATATCATCAGATATACATTGGATTTTCCCCTGACCCTGAGTGTCCGGCCCCATGAGACTGTGGTTTTCTCGGCCCCTGGTCGTCCGAGGTCGTTCCCGCTACACAGATACATGCGCCAGGGCCTCCTACAGACAATGCACTTTGATTTATTGCGCTATCTGTAATAGCACCCGAGATATCACCAGATCTATATTGGATTTTCCCCTGACCCTGAGTATCCGGCCCCATGAGACTGTGGTTTTCTCGGACCCTGGTGGTCCGAGAACGTTCCCGCTGCACAGGTTCATGCGCCAGGGTCTCCTACAGACAATGCACTTTGATTTATTGCGCTATCTGTAATAGCACCCGAGATATCACCAGATATATATCGGATTTTTCCCTGACCCTGAGTGTCCGGCCCCATGAGACGGTGGTTTTCTCGGCCCTTGGTGGTCCGAGGTCGTTCCCGCTGGCCAGATTCATGCGCCAGGGCCTCCTACAGGTAATGCACTTTGATTTATTGCGCTACCTGTAATAGCACCCGAGATATCACCAGATATATATTGGATTTTACCCTGACCCTGAGTGTCCGGCCCTATGTGACGGTGGTTGTCTCGGCCCCTGGAGGTCCGAGGTCGTTTCCGCTGCACAGATTCATGCGCCAGGGCCTCCTGCAGATAATTCACTTTGGTTTATTGCGCTACCTCTGATAGCACCCGAGATATCACCAGATATATATTGGATATTCCCCTGACCCTGAGTGTCCGGCCCCATGAGACTGTGGTTTTCTCGGCCCCTGGTGGTCCGAGGTCGTTCCCGCTGCACAGATTCATGCGCCAGGGCCTCCTACAGACAATGCACTTTGATTTATTGCGCTATCTGTAATAGCACCCGAGTTATCACCAGATCTATATTGGATTTTCCCCTGACCCTGAGTGTCCGGCCCCATGAGACTGTGGTTTTCTCGGCCCCTTGTGGTCCGAGGTCGTTCCCGTTGCACAGATTCATGCGCCAGGGCCTCCTGCAGATAATTCACTTTGGTTTATTGCGCTATCTCTAATAGTACCCGATGTATCATCAGATATACATTGGATTTTCCCCTGACCCTGAGTGTCCGGCCCCATGAGACTGTGGTTTTCTCGGCCCCTGGTCGTCCGAGGTCGTTCCCGCTACACAGATACATGCGCCAGGGCCTCCTACAGACAATGCACTTTGATTTATTGCGTTATCTGTAATAGCACCCGAGATATCACCAGATCTATATTGGATTTTCCCCTGACCCTGAGTATCCGGCCCCATGAGACTGTGGTTTTCTCGGACCCTGGTGGTCCGAGAACGTTCCCGCTCCACAGGTTCATGCGCCAGGGTCTCCTACAGACAATGCACTTTGATTTATTGCGCTATCTGTAATAGCACCCGAGATATCACCAGATATATATTGGATTTTTCACTGACCCTGAGTGTCCTGCCCAATGAGACTGTGGTTTTCTCGGCCCCTGGTGGTCCGAGGTTGTTCCCGCTGTACAGATTCATGCGCCAGGGCCTCCTACAGACAATGCACTTTGATTTATTGCGCTATCTGTAATAGCACCCGAGATATCACCAGATATATATTGGATTTTTCACTGACCCTGAGTGTGCGGCCCCATGAGACGGTGGTTTTCTCGGACCCTGGTGGTCCGAGGTCGTTCCCGCTGCACAGATTCATGCGCCAGGGCCTCCTACAAACAATGCACTTTGATTTGTTGCGCTATCTGTAATAGCAGCCGAGATATCACCAGATATATATTGGATTTTACCCTGACCCTGAGTGTCCGGCCCTATGTGACGGTGGTTGTCTCGGCCCCTGGAGGTCCGAGGTCGTTCCCGCTGCACAGATTCATGCGCCAGGGCCTCCTGCAGATAATTCACTTTGGTTTATTGCGCTATCTCTGATAGCACCCGAGATATCACCAGCTATATATTGGATTTTCCCCTGACCCTGAGTGTCCGGCCCCATGAGACTGTGGTTTTCTCGGCCCCTGGTGGTCCGAGGTCGTTCCCGGTGCACAGATTCATGCGCCAGGGCCTCCTACAGACAATGCACTTTGATTTATTGCGCTATCTGTAATAGCACCCGAGATATCACCGGATATATATTGGATTTTTCCCAGACCCTGAGTGTCCGGCCCCATGAGACGGTGGTTGTCTCGGCCTCTGGTGGTCCGAGGTCGTTCCCGCTGCACAGATTCATGCGCCAGGGCCTCCTACAGACAATGCACTTTGATTTATTGCGCTATCTGTAATAGCACCCGAGTTATCACCAGATCTATAATGGATTTTCCCCTGACCCTGAGTGTCCGGCCCCATGAGACTGTGGTTTTCTCGGCCCCTTGTGGTCCGAGGTCGTTCCTGTTGCACAGATTCATGCGCCAGGGCCTCCTGCAGATAATTCACTTTGGTTTATTGCGCTATCTCTAATAGCACCCGATATATCATCAGATATACATTGGATTTTCCCCTGACCCTGAGTGTCCGGCCCCATGAGACTGTGGTTTTCTCGGTCCCTGGTCGTCCGAGGTCGTTCCGGCTGCACAGATTCATGCGCCAGGGCCTCCTACAGGTAATGCACTTTGATTTATTGCGCTATCTGTAATAGCACCCGAGATATCACCAGATCTATATTGGATTTTCCCCTGACCCTGAGAGTCCGGCCCCATGAGACTGTGGTTTTCTCGGCCCCTGGTGGTCCGAGGTCGTTCCCGCTGCACAGATTCATGCGCCAGGGCCTCCTACAAACAATGCACTTTGATTTATTGCGCTATCTGTAATAGCACCCGAGATATCACCAGATATATATTGGATTTTACCCTGACCCTGAGTGTCCGGCCCTATGTGACGGTGGTTGTCTCGGCCCCTGGAGGTCCGAGGTCGTTTCCGCTGCACAGATTCATGCGCCAGGGCCTCCTGCAGATAATTCACTTTGGTTTATTGCGCTACCTCTGATAGCACCCGAGATATCACCAGATATATATTGGATATTCCCCTGACCCTGAGTGTCCGGCCCCATGAGACTGTGGTTTTCTCGGCCCCTGGTGGTCCGAGGTCGTTCCCGCTGCACAGATTCATGCGCCAGGGCCTCCTACAGACAATGCACTTTGATTTATTGCGCTATCTGTAATAGCACCCGAGTTATCACCAGATCTATATTGGATTTTCCCCTGACCCTGAGTGTCCGGCCCCATGAGACTGTGGTTTTCTCGGCCCCTTGTGGTCCGAGGTCGTTCCCGTTGCACAGATTCATGCGCCAGGGCCTCCTGCAGATAATTCACTTTGGTTTATTGCGCTATCTCTAATAGCACCCGATATATCATCAGATATACATTGGATTTTCCCCTGACCCTGAGTGTCCGGCCCCATGAGACTGTGGTTTTCTCGGCCCCTGGTCGTCCGAGGTCGTTCCCGCTGCACAGATTCATGCGCCAGGGCCTCCTACAGACAATGCACTTTGATTTATTGCGCTATCTGTAATAGCACCCGAGATATCACCAGATATATATTGGATTTTACCCTGACCCTGAGTGTCCGGCCCCATGAGACTGTCGTTGCCTCGGCCCCTGGAGGTCCGAGGACGTTCCCGCTGCACAGATTCATGCGCCAGGGCCTCCTACAGGTAATGCACTTTGATTTATTGCGCTATCTGTAATAGCACCCGAGATATCACCAGATCTATATTGGATTTTTCCCTGACCCTGAGTGAACGGCCCCATGAGACTGTGGTTTTCTCGGCCCCTGGTGGTCCGAGGTCGTTCCCGCTGCACAGGTTCATGCGCCAGGGTCTCCTACAGACAATGCACTTTGATTTATTGCGGTATCTGTAATATCACCCGAGATATCACCATATATATATTGGATTTTCCCCTGACCCTGAGGGTCCGGCCCCATGAGACTGTGGTTTTCTCGGCCCCTGGTGGTCCGAGGTCGTTCCCGTTGCACAGATTCATGCGCCAGGGCCTCCTACAGACAATGCACTTTGATTTATTGCGCTATCTGTAATAGCACCCGAGATATCACCAGATATATATTGGATTTTACCCTGACCCTGAGTGTCCGGCCCCATGAGACGGTCGTTGTCTCGGCCCCTGGAGGTCCGAGGACGTTCCCGCTGCACAGATTCATGCGCCAGGGCCTCCTACAGGTAATGCACTTTGATTTATTGCGCTATCTGTAATAGCACCCGAGATATCACCAGATATATATTGGATTTTTCCCTGACCCTGAGTGTCCGGCCCCATGAGAAGGTGGTTGTCTCATCCCGGGAGGTCCGAGGTCGTTCCCGCTGCACAGATTCATGCGCCAGGGCCTCCTACAGACAATGCACTTTGATTTATTGCGCTATCTGTAATAGCAATCGAGATATCACCAGATATATATTGGATTTTTCACTGACCCTGAGTGTCCGGCCCCATGAGACGGTCGTTTTCTCGGTCCCTGGTGGTCCGAGGTCGTTCCCGCTGCACAGATTCATGCACCAGGGCCTCCTGCAGATAATTCACTTTGGTTTATTGCGCTATCTCTAATAGCACCCGAGATATCAGCAGATATATATTGGATTTTTCACTGACAGTGAGTGTCCGGCCCCATGAGAAGGTGGTTGTCTCATCCCTGGAGGTCCGAGGTCGTTCCCGCTGCACAGATTCATGCGCCAGGGCCTCCTACAGACAATGCACTTTGATTTATTGCGCTATCTGTAATAGCAATCGAGATATCACCAGATATATATTGGATTTTTCACTGACCCTGAGTGTCCGGCCCCATGAGGCGGTCGTTTTCTCGGCCCCTGGTGGTCCGAGGTCGTTCCCGCTGCACAGGTTCATGCGCCAGGGTCTCCTACAGACAATGCACTTTGATTTATTGCGGTATCTGTAGTAGCACCCGAGATATCACCATTTATATATTGGATTTTCCCCTGACCCTGAGTGTCCGGCCCCATGAGACTGTGGTTTTCTCGGCCCCTGGTGGTCCGAGGTCGTTCCCGTTGCACAGATTCATGCGCCAGGGCCTCCTGCAGATAATTCACTTTGGTTTATTGCGCTATCTCTAATAGCACCCGAGATATCACCAGATATATATTGGATTTTACCCTGACCCTGAGTGCCCGGCCCCATGAGACGGTCGTTGTCTCGGCCCCTGGAGGTCCGAGGACGTTCCCGCTGCACAGATTCATGCGCCAGGGCCTCCTACAGGTAATGCACTTTGATTTATTGCGCTATCTGTAATAGCACCCGAGATATCACCAGATCTATATTGGATTTTCCCCTGACCCTGAGTGTCCGGCCCCATGAGACTGTGGTTTTCTCGGCCCCTGGAGGTCCGAGGACGTTCCCGCTGCACAGATTCATGCGCCAGGGCCTCCTACAGGTAATGCACTTTGATTTATTGCGCTATCTGTAATAGGACCCGAGATATCACCAGATATATATTGGATTTTTCCCTGACCCTGAGTGTCCGGCCCCATGAGAAGGTGGATGTCTCGCCCCTGGTGCTCCGAGGTCGTTCCCGCTGCACAGATTCATGCGCCAGGGCCTCCTACAGACAATGCACTTTGATTTATTGCGCTATCTGTAATAGCAGCCGAGATATCACCAGATATATATTGGATTTTTCACTGACCCTGAGTGTCCGGCCCCATGAGACGGTCGTTTTCTCGGCCCCTGGTTGTCCGAGGTCGTTCCGGCTGCACAGATTCATGCGCCAGGGCCTCCTGCAGATAATTCACTTTGGTTTATTGCGCTATCTCTAATAGCACCCGAGATATCACCAGATATATATTGGATTTTTCCCTGACCCTGAGTGAACGGCCCCATGAGACTGTGGTTTTCTCGGCCCCTGGTGGTCCGAGGTCGTTCCCGCTGCACAGGTTCATGCGCCAGGGCCTCCTGCAAATAATTCACTTTGGTTTATTGCGCTATCTCTAATAGCACCCGAGATATCACCAGATATATATTGGATTTTCCCCTGACCCTGAGTGTCCGGCCCCATGAGACGGTGGTTGTCTCGGCCTCTAGTGGTCCGAGGTCGTTCCCGCTGCACAGATTCATGCGCCAGGGCCTCCTACAGACAATGCACTTTGATTTATTGCGCTATCTGTAATAGCACCCGAGTTATCACCAGATCTATATTGGATTTTCCCCTGACCCTGAGTGTCCGGCCCCATGAGACTGTGGTTTTCTCGGCCCCTTGTGGTCCGAGGTCGTTCCCGTTGCACAGATTCATGCGCCAGGGCCTCCTGCAGATAATTCACTTTGGTTTATTGCGCTATCTCTAATAGTACCCGATGTATCATCAGATATACATTGGATTTTCCCCTGACCCTGAGTGTCCGGCCCCATGAGACTGTGGTTTTCTCGGCCCCTGGTCGTCCGAGGTCGTTCCCGCTACACAGATACATGCGCCAGGGCCTCCTACAGACAATGCACTTTGATTTATTGCGTTATCTGTAATAGCACCCGAGATATCACCAGATCTATATTGGATTTTCCCCTGACCCTGAGTATCCGGCCCCATGAGACTGTGGTTTTCTCGGACCCTGGTGGTCCGAGAACGTTCCCGCTCCACAGGTTCATGCGCCAGGGTCTCCTACAGACAATGCACTTTGATTTATTGCGCTATCTGTAATAGCACCCGAGATATCACCAGATATATATTGGATTTTTCACTGACCCTGAGTGTCCTGCCCAATGAGACTGTGGTTTTCTCGGCCCCTGGTGGTCCGAGGTTGTTCCCGCTGTACAGATTCATGCGCCAGGGCCTCCTACAGACAATGCACTTTGATTTATTGCGCTATCTGTAATAGCACCCGAGATATCACCAGATATATATTGGATTTTTCACTGACCCTGAGTGTGCGGCCCCATGAGACGGTGGTTTTCTCGGACCCTGGTGGTCCGAGGTCGTTCCCGCTGCACAGATTCATGCGCCAGGGCCTCCTACAAACAATGCACTTTGATTTGTTGCGCTATCTGTAATAGCAGCCGAGATATCACCAGATATATATTGGATTTTACCCTGACCCTGAGTGTCCGGCCCTATGTGACGGTGGTTGTCTCGGCCCCTGGAGGTCCGAGGTCGTTCCCGCTGCACAGATTCATGCGCCAGGGCCTCCTGCAGATAATTCACTTTGGTTTATTGCGCTATCTCTGATAGCACCCGAGATATCACCAGCTATATATTGGATTTTCCCCTGACCCTGAGTGTTCGGCCCCATGAGACTGTGGTTTTCTCGGCCCCTGGTGGTCCGAGGTCGTTCCCGGTGCACAGATTCATGCGCCAGGGCCTCCTACAGACAATGCACTTTGATTTATTGCGCTATCTGTAATAGCACCCGAGATATCACCGGATATATATTGGATTTTTCCCAGACCCTGAGTGTCCGGCCCCATGAGACGGTCGTTGCCTCGGCCCCTGGAGGTCCGAGGACGTTCCCGCTGCACAGATTCATGCGCCAGGGCCTCCTACAGGTAATGCACTTTGATTTATTGCGCTATCTGTAATAGCACCCGAGATATCACCAGATCTATATTGGATTTTTCCCTGACCCTGAGTGAACGGCCCCATGAGACTGTGGTTTTCTCGGCCCCTGGTGGTCCGAGGTCGTTCCCGCTGCACAGGTTCATGCGCCAGGGTCTCCTACAGACAATGCACTTTGATTTATTGCGGTATCTGTAATATCACCCGAGATATCACCATATATATATTGGATTTTCCCCTGACCCTGAGGGTCCGGCCCCATGAGACTGTGGTTTTCTCGGCCCCTGGTGGTCCGAGGTCGTTACCGTTGCACAGATTCATGCGCCAGGGCCTCCTACAGACAATGCACTTTGATTTATTGCGCTATCTGTAATAGCACCCGAGATATCACCAGATATATATTGGATTTTACCCTGACCCTGAGTGTCCGGCCCCATGAGACGGTCGTTGTCTCGGCCCCTGGAGGTCCGAGGACGTTCCCGCTGCACAGATTCATGCGCCAGGGCCTCCTACAGGTAATGCACTTTGATTTATTGCGCTATCTGTAATAGCACCCGAGATATCACCAGATATATATTGGATTTTTCCCTGACCCTGAGTGTCCGGCCCCATGAGAAGGTGGTTGTCTCATCCCGGGAGGTCCGAGGTCGTTCCCGCTGCACAGATTCATGCGCCAGGGCCTCCTACAGACAATGCACTTTGATTTATTGCGCTATCTGTAATAGCAATCGAGATATCACCAGATATATATTGGATTTTCCCCTGACCCTGAGTGTCCGGCCCCATGAGACTGTGGTTTTCTCGGCCCCTGGTGCTCCGAGGTCGTTCCCACTGCACAGATTCATGCGCCAGGGCCTCCTACAGACAATGCACTTTGATTTATTGCGCTATCTGTAAAAGCAGCCGAGATATCACCAGATATATATTGGATTTTTCACTGACTCTGAGTGTCCGGCCCCATGAGGCGGTGGTTTTCTCGGTCCCTGGTGTTCTGAGGTCGTTCCCGCTGCACAGATTCTTGCGACAGGGCCTCCTACAGACAATGCACTTTGATTTATTGCGCTATCTGTAATAGCAGCCGAGATATCACCAGATATATATTGGATTTTTCACTGACCCTGAGTGTCCGGCCCCATGAGACGGTCGTTTTCTCGGTCCCTGGTGGTCCGAGGTCGTTCCCGCTGCACAGATTCATGCACCAGGGCCTCCTGCAGATAATTCACTTTGGTTTATTGCGCTATCTCTAATAGCACCCGAGATATCAGCAGATATATATTGGATTTTTCACTGACCCTGAGTGTCCGGCCCCATGAGACTGTGGTTTTCTCGGCCCCTGGTCGTCCGAGGTCGTTCCCGCTGAACAGATTCATGCGCCAGGGCCTCCCACAGACAATGCACTTTGATTTATTGCGCTATCTGTAATAGCACCCGAGATATCACCAGATATATATTGGATTTTACCCTGACCCTGAGTGTCCGGCCCCATGAGACGGTCGTTGTCTCGGCCCCTGGAGGTCCGAGGACGTTCCCGCTGCACAGATTCATGCGCCAGGGCCTCCTACAGACAATGCACTTTGATTTATTGCGCTATCTCTAATAGCACCCGAGATATCACCAGATCTATATTGGATTTTCCCCTGACCCTGAGAGTCCGGCCCCATGAGACTGTGGTTTTCTCGGCCCCTGGTGGTCCGAGGTCGTTCCCGCTGCACAGATTCATGCGCCAGGGCCTCCTACAAACAATGCACTTTGATTTATTGCGCTATCTGTAATAGCACCCGAGATATCACCAGATATATATTGGATTTTACCCTGACCCTGAGTGTCCGGCCCTATGTGACGGTGGTTGTCTCGGCCCCTGGAGGTCCGAGGTCGTTCCCGCTGCACAGATTCATGCGCCAGGGCCTCCTGCAGATAATTCACTTTGGTTTATTGCGCTATCTCTGATAGCACCCGAGATATCACCAAATATATATTGGATATTCCCCTGACCCTGAGTGTCCGGCCCCATGAGACTGTGGTTTTCTCGGCCTCTGGTTGTCCGAGGTCGTTCCCGCTGCACAGATTCATGCGCCAGGGCCTCCTACAGACAATGCACTTTGATTTATTGCGCTATCTGTAATAGCACCCGAGTTATCACCAGATCTATATTGGATTTTCCCCTGACCCTGAGTGTCCGGCCCCATGAGACTGTGGTTTTCTCGGCCCCTGGAGGTCCGAGGACGTTCCCGCTGCACAGATTCATGCGCCAGGGCCTCCTACAGGTAATGCACTTTGATTTATTGCGCTATCTGTAATAGGACCCGAGATATCACCAGATATATATTGGATTTTTCCCTGACCCTGAGTGTCCGGCCCCATGAGAAGGTGGTTGTCTCGCCCCTGGTGCTCCGAGGTCGTTCCCGCTGCACAGATTCATGCGCCAGGGCCTCCTACAGACAATGCACTTTGATTTATTGCGCTATCTGTAATAGCAGCCGAGATATCACCAGATATATATTGGATTTTTCACTGACCCTGAGTGTCCGGCCCCATGAGACGGTCGTTTTCTCGGCCCCTGGTTGTCCGAGGTCGTTCCCGCTGCACAGATTCATGCGCCAGGGCCTCCTGCAGATAATTCACTTTGGTTTATTGCGCTATCTCTAATAGCACCCGAGATATCACCAGATATATATTGGATTTTTACCTGACCCTGAGTGAACGGCCCCATGAGACTGTGGTTTTCTCGGCCCCTGGTGGTCCGAGGTCGTTCCCGCTGCACAGGTTCATGCGCCAGGGTCTCCTGCAGACAATGCACTTTGACTTATTGCGCTATCTGTAATAGCACCCGAGATATCACCACCTATATATTGGATTTTTCCCTGACCCTGAGTGTCCGGCCCCATGAGACGGTCGTTTTCTCGGCCCCTGGTGGTCCGAGGTCGTTCCCGCTGCACAGGTTCATGCGCCAGGGCCTCCTACAGACAATGCACTTTGATTTATTGCGCTATCTGTAATAGCACCCGAGATATCACCAGATATATATTGGATTTTACCCTGACCCTGAGTGTCCGGCCCCATGAGACGGTCGTTTTCTCGGCCCCTGGTGGTCCGAGGTCGTTCCCGCTGCACAGGTTCATGCGCCAGGGCCTCCTACAGACAATGCACTTTGATTTATTGCGCTATCTGTAATAGCACCCGAGATATCACCAGATATATATTGGATTTTACCCTGACCCTGAGTGACCGGCCCCATGAGACTGCGGTTTTTTCGGCCCCTGGTGGTCCGAGGTCGTTCCCGCTGCACAGATTCATGCGCCAGGGCCTCCTACAGACAATGCACTTTGATTTATTGCGCTATCTCTAATAGCACCCGAGATATCACCAGATCTATATTGGATTTTCCCCTGACCCTGAGAGTCCGGCCCCATGAGACTGTGGTTTTCACGGCCCCTGGTTTTCCGAGGTCGTTCCCGCTGCACAGGTTCATGCGCCAGGGTCTCCTACACACAATGCACTTTCATTTATTGCGCTATCTGTAATAGCACCCGAGATATCACCACCTATATATTGGATTTTTCCCTGACCCTGAGCGTCCGGCCCCATGAGACGGTCGTTTTCTCGGCCCCTGGTGGTCCGAGGTCGTTCCCGCTGCACAGGTTCATGCGCCAGGGTCTCCTACAGACAATGCACTTTGTTTTATTGCGGTATCTGTAATAGCACCCGAGATATCACCATATATATATTGGATTTTCCCCTGACCCTGAGGGTCCGGCCCCATGAGACTGTGGTTTTCTCGGCCCCTGGTGGTCCGAGGTCGTTCCCGTTGCACAGATTCATGCGCCAGGGCCTCCTGCAGATAATTCACTTTGGTTTATTGCGCTATCTCTAATAGCACCCGAGATATCACCAGATATATATTGGATTTTTCCCTGACCCTGAGTGAACGGCCCCATGAGACTGTGGTTTTCTCGGCCCCTGGTGGTCCGAGGTCGTTCCCGCTGCACAGGTTCATGCGCCAGGGCCTCCTGCAAATAATTCACTTTGGTTTATTGCGCTATCTCTAATAGCACCCGAGATATCACCAGATATATATTGGATTTTCCCCTGACCCTGAGTGTCCGGCCCCATGAGACTGTGGTTTTCTCGGCCCCTGGTCGTCCGAGGTCGTTCCCGCTGAACAGATTCATGCGCCAGGGCCTCCCACAGACAATGCACTTTGATTTATTGCGCTATCTGTAATAGCACCCGAGATATCACCAGATATATATTGGATTTTACCCTGACCCTGAGTGTCCGGCCCCATGAGACGGTCGTTGTCTCGGCCCCTGGAGGTCCGAGGACGTTCCCGCTGCACAGATTCATGCGCCAGGGCCTCCTACAGGTAATGCACTTTGATTTATTGCGCTATCTGTAATAGCACCCGAGATATCACCAGATCTATATTGGATTTTCCCCTGACCCTGAGTGTCCGGCCCCATGAGACTGTGGTTTTCTCGGCCCCTGGAGGTCCGAGGACGTTCCCGCTGCACAGATTCATGCGCCAGGGCCTCCTACAGGTAATGCACTTTGATTTATTGCGCTATCTGTAATAGGACCCGAGATATCACCAGATATATATTGGATTTTTCCCTGACCCTGAGTGTCCGGCCCCATGAGAAGGTGGTTGTCTCGCCCCTGGTGCTCCGAGGTCGTTCCCGCTGCACAGATTCATGCGCCAGGGCCTCCTACAGACAATGCACTTTGATTTATTGCGCTATCTGTAATAGCAGCCGAGATATCACCAGATATATATTGGATTTTTCACTGACCCTGAGTGTCCGGCCCCATGAGACGGTCGTTTTCTCGGCCCCTGGTTGTCCGAGGTCGTTCCCGCTGCACAGATTCATGCGCCAGGGCCTCCTGCAGATAATTCACTTTGGTTTATTGCGCTATCTCTAATAGCACCCGAGATATCACCAGATATATATTGGATTTTTACCTGACCCTGAGTGAACGGCCCCATGAGACTGTGGTTTTCTCGGCCCCTGGTGGTCCGAGGTCGTTCCCGCTGCACAGGTTCATGCGCCAGGGTCTCCTGCAGACAATGCACTTTGACTTATTGCGCTATCTGTAATAGCACCCGAGATATCACCACCTATATATTGGATTTTTCCCTGACCCTGAGTGTCCGGCCCCATGAGACGGTCGTTTTCTCGGCCCCTGGTGGTCCGAGGTCGTTCCCGCTGCACAGGTTCATGCGCCAGGGCCTCCTACAGACAATGCACTTTGATTTATTGCGCTATCTGTAATAGCACCCGAGATATCACCAGATATATATTGGATTTTACCCTGACCCTGAGTGTCCGGCCCCATGAGACGGTCGTTTTCTCGGCCCCTGGTGGTCCGAGGTCGTTCCCGCTGCACAGGTTCATGCGCCAGGGCCTCCTACAGACAATGCACTTTGATTTATTGCGCTATCTGTAATAGCACCCGAGATATCACCAGATATATATTGGATTTTACCCTGACCCTGAGTGACCGGCCCCATGAGACTGTGGTTTTCTCGGCCCCTGGTGGTCCGAGGTCGTTCCCGCTGCACAGATTCATGCGCCAGGGCCTCCTACAAACAATGCACTTTGATTTATTGCGCTATCTGTAATAGCACCCGAGATATCACCAGATATATATTGGATTTTACCCTGACCCTGAGTGTCCGGCCCTATGTGACGGTGGTTGTCTCGGCCCCTGGAGGTCCGAGGTCGTTCCCGCTGCACAGATTCATGCGCCAGGGCCTCCTGCAGATAATTCACTTTGGTTTATTGCGCTATCTCTGATAGCACCCGAGATATCACCAAATATATATTGGATATTCCCCTGACCCTGAGTGTCCGGCCCCATGAGACTGTGGTTTTCTCGGCCTCTGGTTGTCCGAGGTCGTTCCCGCTGCACAGATTCATGCGCCAGGGCCTCCTACTGACAATGCACTTTGATTTATTGCGCTATCTGTAATAGCACCCGAGTTATCACCAGATCTATATTGGATTTTCCCCTGACCCTGAGTGTCCGGCCCCATGAGACTGTGGTTTTCTCGGCCCCTGGAGGTCCGAGGACGTTCCCGCTGCACAGATTCATGCGCCAGGGCCTCCTACAGGTAATGCACTTTGATTTATTGCGCTATCTGTAATAGGACCCGAGATATCACCAGATATATATTGGATTTTTCCCTGACCCTGAGTGTCCGGCCCCATGAGAAGGTGGTTGTCTCGCCCCTGGTGCTCCGAGGTCGTTCCCGCTGCACAGATTCATGCGCCAGGGCCTCCTACAGACAATGCACTTTGATTTATTGCGCTATCTGTAATAGCAGCCGAGATATCACCAGATATATATTGGATTTTTCACTGACCCTGAGTGTCCGGCCCCATGAGACGGTCGTTTTCTCGGCCCCTGGTTGTCCGAGGTCGTTCCCGCTGCACAGATTCATGCGCCAGGGCCTCCTGCAGATAATTCACTTTGGTTTATTGCGCTATCTCTAATAGCACCCGAGATATCACCAGATATATATTGGATTTTTACCTGACCCTGAGTGAACGGCCCCATGAGACTGTGGTTTTCTCGGCCCCTGGTGGTCCGAGGTCGTTCCCGCTGCACAGGTTCATGCGCCAGGGTCTCCTGCAGACAATGCACTTTGACTTATTGCGCTATCTGTAATAGCACCCGAGATATCACCACCTATATATTGGATTTTTCCCTGACCCTGAGTGTCCGGCCCCATGAGACGGTCGTTTTCTCGGCCCCTGGTGGTCCGAGGTCGTTCCCGTTGCACAGATTCATGCGCCAGGGCCTCCTGCAGATAATTCACTTTGGTTTATTGCGCTATCTGTAACAGCACCCGAGATATCACCAGATCTATATTGGATTTTCCCCTGACCCTGAGTGTCCGGCCCCATGAGACTGTGGTTTTCTCGGCCCCTGGTGGTCCGAGGTCGTTCCCGCTGCACAGATTCATGCGCCAGGGCCTACTGCAGATAATGCACTTTGATTTATTGCGCTATCTGTAATAGCACCCGAGATATCACCAGATATATATTGGATTTTACCCTGACCCTGAGTGACCGGCCCCATGAGACTGCGGTTTTTTCGGCCCCTGGTGGTCCGAGGTCGTTCCCGCTGCACAGATTCATGCGCCAGGGCCTCCTACAGACAATGCACTTTGATTTATTGCGCTATCTCTAATAGCACCCGAGATATCACCAGATCTATATTGGATTTTCCCCTGACCCTGAGAGTCCGGCCCCATGAGACTGTGGTTTTCTCGGCCCCTGGTTGTCCGAGGTCGTTCCCGCTGCACAGATTCATGCGCCAGGGCCTCCTGCAGATAATTCACTTTGGTTTATTGCGCTATCTCTAATAGCACCCGAGATATCACCAAATATATATTGGATATTCCCCTGACCCTGAGTGTCCGGCCCCATGAGACTGTGGTTTTCTCGGCCTCTGGTTGTCCGAGGTCGTTCCCGCTGCACAGATTCATGCGCCAGGGCCTCCTACAGACAATGCACTTTGATTTATTGCGCTATCTGTAATAGCACCCGAGTTATCACCAGATCTATATTGGATTTTCCCCTGACCCTGAGTGTCCGGCCCCATGAGACTGTGGTTTTCTCGGCCCCTTGTGGTCCGAGGTCGTTCCCGTTGCACAGATTCATGCGCCAGGGCCTCCTGCAGATAATTCACTTTGATTTATTGCGCTATCTGTAATAGCACCCGAGATATCACCAGATATATATTGGATTTTACCCTGACCCTGAGTGTCCGGCCCCATGAGACGGTCGTTGCCTCGGCCCCTGGAGGTCCGAGGACGTTCCCGCTGCACAGATTCATGCGCCAGGGCCTCCTACAGGTAATGCACTTTGATTTATTGCGCTATCTGTAATAGCACCCGAGATATCACCAGATCTATATTGGATTTTCCCCTGACCCTGAGAGTCCGGCCCCATGAGACTGTGGTTTTCTCGGCCCCTGGAGGTCCGAGGACGTTCCCGCTGCACAGATTCATGCGACAGGGCCTCCTACAGGTAATGCACTTTGATTTATTGCGCTATCTGTAATAGCACCCGAGATATCACCAGATATATATTGGATTTTTCCCTGACCCTGAGTGTCCGGCCCCATGAGAAGGTGGTTGTCTCGCCCCTGGTGCTCCGAGGTCGTTCCCGGTGCACAGATTCATGCGCCAGGGCCTCCTACAGACAATGCACTTTGATTTATTGCGCTATCTGTAATTGCAGCCGAGATATCACCAGATATATATTGGATTTTTCACTGACTCTGAGTGTCCGGCCACATGAGGCGGTCGTTTACTCGGACCCTGGTGGTCCGAGATCGTTCCCGCTGCACAGATTCATGCGCCAGGGCCTCCTACAGACAATGCACTTTGATTTATTGCGCTATCTGTAATAGCACCCGAGATATCACCACATATATATTGGATTTTTCACTGACCCTGAGTGTCCGGTCCCATGAGACGGTGGTTTTCTCGGTCCCTGGTGTTCTGAGGTCGTTCCCGCTGCACAGATTCATGCGCCGGGGTCTCCTACAGACAATGCACTTTGATTTATTGCGGTATCTGTAATAGCACCCGAGATATCACCATATATATAATGGATTTACCCCTGACACTGAGGGTCCGGCCCCATGAGACTGTGGTTTTCTCGGCCCCTGGTGGTCCGAGGTCGTTCCCGTTGCACAGATTCATGCGCCAGGGCCTCCTGCAGATAATTCACTTTGGTTTATTGCGCTATCTCTAATAGCACCCGAGATATCACCAGATATATATTGGATTTTCCCCTGACCGTGAGTGTCCGGCCCCATGAGACTGTGGTTTTCTCGGCCCCTGGTCGTCCGAGGTCGTTCCCGCTGAACAGATTCATGCGCCAGGGCCTCCTACAGACAATGCACTTTGATTTATTGCGCTATCTGTAATAGCACCCAAGATATCACCAGATATATATTGGATTTTACCCTGACCCTGAGTGTCCGGCCCCATGAGACGGTCGTTGTCTCGGCCCCTGGAGGTCCGAGGACGTTCCCGCTGCACAGATTCATGCGCCAGGGCCTCCTACAGGTAATGCACTTTGATTTATTGCGCTATCTGTAATAGCACCCGAGATATCACCAGATATATATTGGATTTTTCCCTGACCCTGAGTGTCCGGCCCCATGAGAAGGTGGTTGTCTCATCCCTGGAGGTCCGAGGTCGTTCCCGCTGCACAGATTCATGCGCCAGGGCCTCCTACAGACAATGCACTTTGATTTATTGCGCTATCTGTAATAGCAATCGAGATATCACCAGATATATATTGGATTTTCCCCTGACCCTGAGTGTCCGGCCCCATGAGACTGTGGTTTTCTCGGCCCCTGGTGCTCCGAGGTCGTTCCCGCTGCACAGATTCATGCGCCAGGGCCTCCTACAGACAATGCACTTTGATTTATTGCGCTATCTGTAAAAGCAGCCGAGATATCACCAGATATATATTGGATTATTCACTGACTCTGAGTGTCCGGCCCCATGAGGCGGTGGTTTTCTCGGTCCCTGGTGTTCTGAGGTCGTTCCCGCTGCACAGATTCATGCGCCAGGGCCTCCTACAGACAATGCACTTTGATTTATTGCGCTATCTGTAATAGCAGCCAAGATATCACCAGATATATATTGGATTTTTCACTGACCCTGAGTGTCCGGCCCCATGAGACGGTCGTTTTCTCATCTCCTGGTGGTCCGAGGTCGTTCCCGCTGCACAGATTCATGCACCAGGGCCTCCTGCAGATAATTCACTTTGGTTTATTGCGCTATCTCTAATAGCACCCGAGATATCAGCAGATATATATTGGATTTTTCACTGACAGTGAGTGTCCGGCCCCATGAGACGGTCGTTTTCTCGGCCCCTGGTTGTCCGAGGTCGTTCCCGCTGCACAGATTCATGCGCCAGGGCCTCCTGCAGATAATTCACTTTGGTTTATTGCGCTATCTCTAATAGCACCCGAGATATCACCAGATATATATTGGATTTTTACCTGACCCTGAGTGAACGGTCCCATGAGACTGTGGTTTTCTCGGCCCCTGGTGGTCCGAGGTCGTTCCCGCTGCACAGGTTCATGCGCCAGGGTCTCATACAGACAATGCACTTTGACTTATTGCGCTATCTGTAATAGCACCCGAGATATCGCCACCTATATATTGGATTTTTCCCTGACCCTGAGTGTCCGGCCCCATGAGACGGTCGTTTTCTCGGCCCCTGGTGGTCCGAGGTCGTTCCCGCTGCACAGGTTCATGCGCCAGGGCCTCCTACAGACAATGCACTTTGATTTATTGCGCTATCTGTAATAGCACCCGAGATATCACCAGATATATATTGGATTTTACCCTGACCCTGAGTGTCCGGCCCCATGAGACTGCGGTTTTTTCGGCCCCTGGTGGCCCGAGGTCGTTCCCGCTGCACAGATTCATGCGCCAGGGCCTCCTACAGACAATGCACTTTAATTTATTGCGCTATCTCTAATAGCACCCGAGATATGACAAGGTATATATTGGATTTTCCCCTGACCATGAGTGTCCGGCCCCATGAGACTGTGGTTTTCTCGGCCCCTGGTGGACCGAGGACGTTCCCGTTGCACAGATTCATGCGCCAGGGCCTCCTACAGACAGTGCACTTTGATTTATTGCGCTATCTGTAATAGCACCCGAGATATCACCAGATTTATATTGGATTTTACCCTGACCCTGAGTGTCCGGCCCCATGAGACTGTGGTTTTTTCGGCCCCTGATGGTCCGAGGTCGTTCCCGCTGCACAGATTCATGCGCCAGGGCCTCCTGCAGACAATTCACTTTGGTTTATTGCGCTATCTCTAATAGCACCCGAGATATCACCAGATATATATTGGATTTTACCCTGACCCTGAGTGTCCGGCCCCATGAGACGGTCGTTGTCTCGGCCCCTGGAGGTCCGAGGACGTTCCCGCTGCACAGATTCATGCGCCAGGGCCTCCTACAGACAATGCACTTTGATTTATTGCGCTATCTGTAATAGCACCCGAGATATCAGCAGATATATATTGGATTTTTCACTGACCCTGAGTGTCCGGCCCCATGAGACGGTCGTTTTCTCGGCCCCTGGTGGTCCGAGGTCGTTCCCGCTGCACAGATTCATGCGCCAGGGCCTCCTACAGACAATGCACTTTGGTTTATTGCGCTATCTCTAATAGCACCCGAGATATCACCAGGTATATATTGGATTTTCCCCTGACCCTGAGTGTCCGGCCCCATGAGACTGTGGTTTTCTCGGCCCCTGGTGGTCCGAGGTCGTTCCCGTTGCACAGATTCATGCGCCAGGGCCTCCTACAGACAATGCACTTTGATTTATGGCGCTATCTGTAATAGCACCCGAGATATCACCAGATTTATATTGGATTTTACCCTGACCCTGAGTGTCCGGCCCCATGAGACTGTGGTTTTTTCGGCCCCTGGTGGTCCGAGGTCTTTCCCGCTGCACAGATTCATGCGCCAGGGCCTCCTGCAGACAATTCACTTTGGTTTATTGCAGTATCTCTAATAGCACCCGAGATATCACCAGATATATATTGGATTTTCCCCTGACCCTGAGTGTCCGGCCCCATGAGACTGTGGTTTTCTCGGCCCCTGGTTGTCCGAGGTCGTTCCCGCTGCACAGGTTCATGCGCCAGGGTCTTCTACAGACAATGCACATTGATTTATTGCGCTATCTGTAATAGCACCCGAGATATCACCACATATATATTGGATTTTTCACTGACCCTGAGTGTCCGGCCCCATGAGACGGTGGTTTTCTCGGTCCCTGGTGCTCCAAGGTCGTTCCCGCTGCACAGATTCATGCGCCAGGGCCTCCTGCAGATAATTCACTTTGGTTTATTGCGCTACCTCTAATAGCACCCGAGATATCACCAGATATATATTGGATTTTCCCCTGACCCTGAGTGTCCGGCCCCATGAGACTGTGGTTTTCTCGGCCCCTGGTGGTCCGAGGTCGTTCCCGCTGCACAGATTCATGCGCCAGGGCCTCCTACAGACAATGCACTTTGATTTATTGCTCTATCTGTAATAGCACCCGAGATATCAGCAGATATATATTGGATTTTTCACTGACCCTGAGCGTCCGGTCCCATGAGACGGTCGTTTTCTCGGCCCCTGGTGGTCCGAGGTCGTTCCCGCTGCACAGATTCATGCGCCAGGGCCTCCTACAGACAATGCACTTTGATTTATTGCGCTATCTGTAATAGCACCCGAGATATCACCAGATATATATTGGATTTTACCCTGACCCTGAGTGTCCGGCCCCATGAGACTGTGGTTTTCTCGGCCCCTGGTGCTCCGAGGTCGTTCCCGCTGCACAGATTCATGCGCCAGGGCCTCCTACAGACAATGCACTTTGATTTATTGCGCTATCTGTAAAAGCAGCCGAGATATCACCAGATATATATTGGATTATTCACTGACTCTGAGTGTCCGGCCCCATGAGGCGGTGGTTTTCTCGGTCCCTGGTGTTCTGAGGTCGTTCCCGCTGCACAGATTCATGCGCCAGGGCCTCCTACAGACAATGCACTTTGATTTATTGCGCTATCTGTAATAGCAGCCAAGATATCACCAGATATATATTGGATTTTTCACTGACCCTGAGTGTCCGGCCCCATGAGACGGTCGTTTTCTCATCTCCTGGTGGTCCGAGGTCGTTCCCGCTGCACAGATTCATGCACCAGGGCCTCCTGCAGATAATTCACTTTGGTTTATTGCGCTATCTCTAATAGCACCCGAGATATCAGCAGATATATATTGGATTTTTCACTGACAGTGAGTGTCCGGCCCCATGAGACGGTCGTTTTCTCGGCCCCTGGTGGTCCGAGTTCGTTCCCGCTGCACAGATTCATGCGCCAGGGCCTCCTGCAGATAATTCACTTTGGTTTATTGCGCTACCTCTAATAGCACCCGAGATATCACCAGATATATATTGGATTTTCCCCTGACCCTGGGTGTCCGGCCCCATGAGACTGTGGTTTTCTCGGCCCCTGGTGGTCCGAGGTCGTTCCCGCTGCACAGATTCATGCGCCAGGGCCTCCTACAGACAATGCACTTTGATTTATTGCGCTATCTGTAATAGCACCCGAGATATCACCAGATATATATTGGATTTTACCCTGACCCTGAGTGTCCGGCCCCATGAGACTGTGGTTTTTTCGGCCCCTGGTGGTCCGAGGTCGTTCCCGCTGCACAGATTCATGCGCCAGGGCCTCCTGCAGATAATTCACTTTGGTTTATTGCGCTACCTCTAATAGCACCCGAGATATCACCAGATATATATTGGATTTTCCCCTGACCCTGAGTGTCCGGCCCCATGAGACTGTGGTTTTTTCGGCCCCTGGTGGTCCGAGGTCGTTCCCGCTGCACAGATTCATGCGCCAGGGCCTCCTGCAGATAATTCACTTTGGTTTATTGCGCTACCTCTAATAGCACCCGAGATATCACCAGATATATATTGGATTTTCCCCTGACCCTGAGTGTCCGGCCCCATGAGACTGTGGTTTTCTCGGCCCCTGGTGGTCCGAGGTCGTTCCCGCTGCACAGATTCATGCGCCAGGGCCTCCTACATACAATGCACTTTGATTTATTGCTCTATCTGTAATAGCACCCGAGATATCAGCAGATATATATTGGATTTTTCACTGACCCTGAGCGTCCGGTCCCATGAGACGGTCGTTGTCTCGGCCCCTGGAGGTCCGAGGACGTTCCCGCTGCACAGATTCATGCGCCAGGGCCTCCTGCAGATAATTCACTTTGGTTTATTGCGCTACCACTAATAGCACCCGAGATATCACCAGATATATATTGGATTTTCCCCTGACCCTGAGTGTCCGGCCCCATGAGACTGTGGTTTTCTCGGCCCCTGGTGGTCCGAGGTCGTTCCCGCTGCACAGATTCATGCGCCAGGGCCTCCTACAGACAATGCACTTTGATTTATTGCTCTATCTGTAATAGCACCCGAGATATCAGCAGATATATATTGGATTTTTCACTGACCCTGAGCGTCCGGTCCCATGAGACGGTCGTTTTCTCGGCCTCTGGTGGTCCGAGGTCGTTCCCGCTGCACAGATTCATGCGCCAGGGCCTCCTACAGACAATGCACTTTGATTTATTGCGCTATCTGTAATAGCACCCGAGATATCACCAGATATATATTGGATTTTACCCTGACCCTGAGTGTCCGGCCCCATGAGACTGTGGTTTTTTCGGCCCCTGGTGGTCCGAGTTCGTTCCCGCTGCACAGATTCATGCGCCAGGGCCTCCTGCAGATAATTCACTTTGGTTTATTGCGCTACCTCTAATAGCACCCGAGATATCACCAGATATATATTGGATTTTCCCCTGACCCTGGGTGTCCGGCCCCATGAGACTGTGGTTTTCTCGGCCCCTGGTGGTCCGAGGTCGTTCCCGCTGCACAGATTCATGCGCCAGGGCCTCCTACAGACAATGCACTTTGATTTATTGCGCTATCTGTAATAGCACCCGAGATATCACCAGATATATATTGGATTTTACCCTGACCCTGAGTGTCCGGCCCCATGAGACTGTGGTTTTTTCGGCCCCTGGTGGTCCGAGTTCGTTCCCGTTGCACAGATTCATGCGCCAGGGCCTCCTGCAGATAATTCACTTTGGTTTATTGCGCTACCTCTAATAGCACCCGAGATATCACCAGATATATATTGGATTTTCCCCTGACCCTGGGTGTCCGGCCCCATGAGACTGTGGTTTTCTCGGCCCCTGGTGGTCCGAGGTCGTTCCCGCTGCACAGATTCATGCGCCAGGGCCTCCTACAGACAATGCACTTTGATTTATTGCGCTATCTGTAATAGCACCCGAGATATCACCAGATATATATTGGATTTTACCCTGACCCTGAGTGTCCGGCCCCATGAGACTGTGGTTTTTTCGGCCCCTGGTGGTCCGAGGTCTTTCCCGCTGCACAGATTCATGCGCCAGGGCCTCCTGCAGACAATTCACTTTGGTTTATTGCGCTATCTGTAATAGCACCCGAGATATCAGCAGATATATATTGGATTTTTCACTGACCCTGAGTGTCCGGCCCCATGAGACGGTCGTTTTCTCGGCCCCTGGTGGTCCGAGGTCGTTCCCGCTGCACAGATTCATGCGCCAGGGCCTCCTGCAGATAATTCACTTTGGTTTATTGCGCTATCTCTAATAGCACCCGAGATATCAGCAGATATATATTGGATTTTTCACTGACCCTGAGTGACCGGCCCCATGAGACGGTAGTTTTCTCGGCCCCTGGTGGTCCGAGGTCGTTCCCGCTGCACAGATTCATGCGCCAGGGCCTCCTGCAGATAATTCACTTTGGTTTATTGCGCTATCTCTAATAGCACCCGAGATATCACCAGATATATATTGGATTTTCCCCTGACCCTGAGTGTCCGGCCCCATGAGACTGTGGTTTTCTCGGCCCCTGGTGGTCCGAGGTCGTTCCCGTTGCACAGATTCATGCGCCAGTGCCTCCTGCAGATAATTCACTTTGGTTTATTGCGCTATCTCTAATAGCACCCGAGATATCAGCACATATATATTGGATTTTTCACTGACCCTGAGCGTCCGGCCCCATGAGACGGTCGTTTTCTCGGCCCCTGGTGGTCCGAGGTCGTTCCCGCTGCACAGATTCATGCGCCAGGGCCTCCTACAGACAATGCACTTTGATTTATTGCGCTATCTGTAATAGCACCCGAGATATCACCAGATATATATTGGATTTTACCCTGACCCTGAGTGTCCGGCCCCATGAGACGGTCGTTGTCTCGGCCCCTGGAGGTCCGAGGACGTTCCCGCTGCACAGATTCATGCGCCAGTGCCTCCTACAGGTAATGCACTTTGATTTATTGCGCTACCTGTAATAGCACCCGAGATATCACCAGATCTATATTGGATTTTCCACTGACCCTGAGTGTCCGGCCCCATGAGACTGTGGTTTTCTCGGCCCCTGGTGGTCCGAGGTCGTTCCCGTTGCACAGATTCATGCGCCAGGGCCTCCTGCAGATAATTCACTTTGGTTTATTGCGCTATCTCTAATAGCACCCGAGATATCACCAGATATATATTGGATTTTTCACTGACCCTGAGGGTCCGGCCCAATGAGGCGGTCGTTTTCTCGGCCCCTGGTGGTCCGAGGTCGTTCCCGCTGCACAGATTCATGCGCCAGGGCCTCCTACAGACAATGCACTTTGATTTATTGCGCTATCTGTAATAGCACCCGAGATATCACCAGATATATATTGGATTTTACCCTGACCCTGAGTGTCCGGCCCCATGAGACAGTGGTTTTTTCGGCCCCTGGTGGTCCGAGGTCGTTCCCGCTGCACAGATTCATGCGCCAGGGCCTCCTACAAACAATTCACTTTGATTTATTGCGCTATCTGTAATAGCACCCGAGATATCAGCAGATATATATTGGATTTTTCACTGACCCTGAGTGTCCGGCCCCATGAGACGGTCGTTTTCTCGGCCCCTGGTGGTCCGAGGTCGTTCCCGCTGCACAGATTCATGCGCCAGGGCCTCCTGCAGATAATTCACTTTGGTTTATTGCGCTATCTCTAATAGCACCCGAGATACCAGCAGATATATATTGGATTTTTCACTGACCCTGAGTGACCGGCCCCATGAGACGGTAGTTTTCTCGGCCCCTGGTGGTCCGAGGTCGTTCCCGCTGCACGGATTCATGCGCCAGGCCCTCCTGCAGATAATTCACTTTGGTTTATTGCGCTATCTCTAATAGCACCCGAGATATCACCAGATATATATTGGATTTTCCCCTGACCCTGAGTGTCCGGCCCCATGAGACTGTGGTTTTCTCGGCCCCTGGTGGTCCGAGGTCGTTCCCGCTGCACAGATTCATGCGCCAGGGCCTCCTACAGACAATGCACTTTGATTTATTGCGCTATCTGTAATAGCACCCGAGATATCAGCAGATATATATTGGATTTTTCACTGACCCTGAGTGTCCGGCCCCATGAGACGGTCGTTTTCTCGGCCCCTGGTGGTCCGAGGTCGTTCCCGCTGCACAGATTCATGCGCCAGGGCCTCCTGCAGATAATTCACTTTGGTTTATTGTGCTATCTCTAATAGCACCCGAGATATCACCAGATATATATTGGATTTTACCCTGACCCTGAGTGTCCGGCCCCATGAGACTGTGCTTTTCTCGGCCCCTGGTGGTCCGAGGTCGTTCCCGCTGCACAGATTCATGCGCCAGGGCCTCCTACAGACAATGCACTTTGATTTATTGCGCTATCTGTAATAGCACCCGAGATATCACCAGATATATATTGGATTTTACCCTGACCCTGAGTGTCCGGCCCCATGAGACTGTGGTTTTCTCGGCCCCTGGTGGTCCGAGGTCGTTCCCGTTGCACAGATTCATGCGCCAGGGCCTCCTGCAGATAATTCACTTTGGTTTATTGCGCTATCTCTAATAGCACCCGAGATATCACCAGATATATATTGGATTTTTCACTGACCCTGAGCGTCCGGCCCCATGAGACGGTCGTTTTCTCGGCCCCTGGTGGTCCCAGGTCGTTCCCGCTGCACAGGTTCATGCGCCAGGGACTCCTACAGGTAATGCACTTTGATTTATTGCGCTATCTGTAATAGCACCCGAGATATCACCACATATATATTGGATTTTTCACTGACCCTGAGTGTCCGGCCCCATGCGACGGTGGTTTTCTCGGTCCCTGGTGTTCCGAGGTCGTTCCCGCTGCACACATTTATGCGCCAGGGCCTCCTACAGACAATGCACTTTGATTTATTGCGCTATCTGTAATAGTACCCGAGATATCGCCAGATATATGTTGGATTTTACCCTGACCCTGAGTGTCCGGCCCCATGAGACAGTGGTTTTTTCGGCCCCTGGTGGTCCGAGGTCGTTCCCGCTGCACAGATTCATGCGCCAGGGCCTCCTGCAGATAATTCACTTTGGTTTATTGCGCTATCTCTAATAGCACCCGAGATATCACCAGATATATATTGGATTTTTCCCTGACCCTGAGTGTCCGGCCCCATGAGACTGTGGTTTTCTCGGCCCCTGGTGGTCCGAGGTCGTTCCCGCTGCACAGATTCATGCGCCAGGGCCTCCTGCAGATAATTCACTTTGGTTTATTGCGCTATCTCTAATAGCACCCGAGATATCACCAGATATATATTGGATTTTTCACTGACCCTGAGGGTCCGGCCCAATGAGGCGGTCGTTTTCTCGGCCCCTGGTGGTCCGAGGTCGTTCCCGCTGCACAGATTCATGCGCCAGGGCCTCCTACAGACAATGCACTTTGATTTATTGCGCTATCTGTAATAGCACCCGAGATATCACCAGATATATATTGGATTTTACCCTGACCCTGAGTGTCCGGCCCCATGAGACTGTGGTTTTTTCGGCCCCTGGTGGTCCGAGGTCGTTCCCGCTGCACAGATTCATGCGCCAGGGCCTCCTACAAACAATTCACTTTGATTTATTGCGCTATCTGTAATAGCACCCGAGATATCAGCAGATATATATTGGATTTTTCACTGACCCTGAGTGTCCGGCCCCATGAGACGGTCGTTTTCTCGGCCCCTGGTGGTCCGAGGTCGTTCCCGCTGCACAGATTCATGCGCCAGGGCCTCCTGCAGATAATTCACTTTGGTTTATTGCGCTATCTCTAATAGCACCCGAGATATCACCAGATATATATTGGATTTTCCCCTGACCCTGAGTGTCCGGCCCCATGAGACTGTGGTTTTCTCGGCCCCTGGTGGTCCGAGGTCGTTCCCGCTGCACAGATTCATGCGCCAGGGCCTCCTACAGACAATGCACTTTGATTTATTGCGCTATCTGTAATAGCACCCGAGATATCAGCAGATATATATTGGATTTTTCACTGACCCTGAGTGTCCGGCCCCATGAGACGGTCGTTGTCTCGGCCCCTGGAGGTCCGAGGACGTTCCCGCTGCACAGATTCATGCGCCAGGGCCTCCTACAGGTAATGCACTTTGATTTATTGCGCTATCTGTAATAGCACCGGAGATATCACCAGATCTATATTGGATTTTCCCCTGACCCTGAGTGTCCGGCCCCATGAGACTGTGGTTTTCTCGGCCCCTGGTGGTCCGAGGTCGTTCCCGTTGCACAGATTCATGCGCCAGGGCCTCCTGCAGATAATTCACTTTGGTTTATTGCGCTATCTGTAATAGCACCCGAGATATCACCAGATCTATATTGGATTTTCCCCTGACCCTGAGTGTCCGGCCCCATGAGACTGTGGTTTTCTCGGCCCCTGGTGGTCCGAGGTCGTTCCCGTTGCACAGATTCATGCGCCAGGGCCTCCTGCAGATAATTCACTTTGGTTTATTGCGCTATCTCTAATAGCACCCGAGATATCACCAGATATATATTGGATTTTTCACTGACCCTGAAGGTCCGGCCCCATGAGACGGTCGTTTTCTCGGCCCCTGGTGGTCCGAGGTCGTTCCCGCTACACAGGTTCATGCGCCAGGGTCTCCTACAGACAATGCACTTTGATTTATTGCGCTATCTGTAATAGCACCCGAGATATCACCACATATATATTGGATTTTTCACTGACACTGAGTGTCCGGCCCCATGAGACGGTGGTTTTCTCGGTCCCTGGTGTTCCGAGATCGTTCCCGCTGCACAGATTCATGCGCCAGGGCCTCCTACAGACAATGCACTTTGATTTATTGCGCTATCTCTAATAGCACCCGAGATATCACCAGATATATATTGGATTTTCCCCTGACCCTGAGTGTCCGGCCCCATGAGACTGTGGTTTTCTCCGCCCCTGGTGGTCCGAGGTCGTTCCCGTTGCACAGATTCATGCGCCAGGGCCTCCTGCAGATAATTCACTTTGGTTTATTGCGCTGTCTCAAATAGCACCCGACATATCAGCAGATATATATTGGATTTTTCACTGACCCTGAGTGACCGGCTCCATGAGACGGTAGTTTTCTCGGCCCCTTGTAGTCCGAGGTCGTTCCCGCTGCACAGATTCATGCGCCAGGGCCTCCTGCAGAAAATTCACTTTGGTTTATTGCGCTATCTCTAATAGCACCCGAGATATCACCAGATATATATTGGATTTTCCCCTGACCCTGAGTGCCCGGCCCCATGAGACTGTGGTTTTGTCGGCCCCTGGTGGTCCGAGGTCGTTCCCGCTGCACAGATTCATGCGCCAGGGCCTCCTACAGACAATGCACTTTGATTTATTGCGCTATCTGTAATAGCACCCGAGATATCAGCAGATATATATTGGATTTTTCACTGACCCTGAGTGTCCGGGCCAATGAGACTGTGCTTTTCTCGGCCCCTGGTGGTCCGAGGTCGTTCCCGCTGCACAGATTCATGCGTCAGGGCCTCCTACAGGTAATGCACATTGATTTATTGCGCTGTCTGTAATAGCACCCCAGATATCACCAGATCTATATTGGATTTTCCCCTGACCCTTAGTGTCCGGCCCCATGAGACTGTGGTTTTCTCGGCCCCTGGTGGTCCGAGGTCGTTCCCGTTGCACAGATTCATGCGCCAGGGCCTCCTGCAGATAATTCACTTTGGTTTATTGCGCTATCTGTAACAGCACCCGAGATATCACCAGATCTATATTGGATTTTCCCCTGACCCTGAGTGTCCGGCCCCATGAGACTGTGGTTTTCTCGGCCCCTGGTGGTCCGAGGTCGTTCCCGCTGCACAGATTCATGCGCCAGGGCCTACTGCAGATAATTCACTTTGATTTATTGCGCTATCTGTAATACCACCCGAGATATCACCACATATATATTGGATTTTTCACTGACCCTGAGTATCCGGCCCCATGAGACGGTGGTTTTCTCGGTCCCTGGTGTTCCGAGGTCGTTCCCGCTGCACAGATTCATGCGCCAGGGCCTCCTACAGACAATGCACTTTGGTTTATTGCGCTATCTCTAATAGCACCCGAGATATCACCAGATATATATTGGATTTTCCCCTGACCCTGAGTGTCCGGCCCCACGAGACTGTGGTTTTCTCGGCCCCTGGTGGTCCGGGGGCGTTCCCGTTGCACAGATTCATGCGACAGGGCCTCCTACAGACAATGCACTTTGATTTATTGCGCTATCTGTCATAGCACCCGAGATATCACCAGATATATATTGGATTTTCCCCTGACCCTGAGTGACCGGCCCCATGAGACTGTGGTTTTTTCGGCCCCTGGTGGTCAGAGGTCGTTCCCGCTGCACAGATTCATGCGCCAGGGCCTCCTGCAGATAATTCACTTTGGTTTATTGCGCTATCTCTAATAGCACCCGAGATATCACCAGCTACATATTGGATTTTACCCTGACCCTGAGTGTCCGGCCCCATGAGACTGTGCTTTTCTCGGCCCCTGGTGGTCCGAGGTCGTTCCCGCTGCACAGATTCATGCGCCAGGGCCTCCTACAGACAATGCACTTTGATTTATTGCGCTATCTGTAATAGCACCCGAGATATCACCAGATATATATTGGATTTTACCCTGACCCTGAGTGTCCGGCCCCATGAGACGGTCGTTGTCTCGGCCCCTGGAGGTCCGAGGACGTTCCCGCTGCACAGATTCATGCGCCAGGGCCTCCTACAGGTAATGCACTTTGATTTATTGCGCTACCTGTAATAGCACCCGAGATATCACCAGATCTATATTGGATTTTCCCCTGACCCTGAGTGTCCGGCCCCACGAGACTGTGGTTTTCTCGGCCCCTGGTGGTCCGGGGGCGTTCCCGTTGCACAGATTCATGCGACAGGGCCTCCTACAGACAATGCACTTTGATTTATTGCGCTATCTGTCATAGCACCCGAGATATCACCAGATATATATTGGATTTTCCCCTGACCCTGAGTGACCGGCCCCATGAGACTGTGGTTTTTTCGGCCCCTGGTGGTCAGAGGTCGTTCCCGCTGCACAGATTCATGCGCCAGGGCCTCCTGCAGATAATTCACTTTGGTTTATTGCGCTATCTCTAATAGCACCCGAGATATCACCAGATACATATTGGATTTTACCCTGACCCTGAGTGTCCGGCCCCATGAGACTGTGCTTTTCTCGGCCCCTGGTGGTCCGAGGTCGTTTCCGCTGCACAGATTCATGCGCCAGGGCCTCCTACAGACAATGCACTTTGATTTATTGCGCTATCTGTAATAGCACCCGAGATATCACCAGATATATATTGGATTTTACCCTGACCCTGAGTGTCCGGCCCCATGAGACGGTCGTTGTCTCGGCCCCTGGAGGTCCGAGGACGTTCCCGCTGCACAGATTCATGCGCCAGGGCCTCCTACAGGTAATGCACTTTGATTTATTGCGCTACCTGTAATAGCACCCGAGATATCACCAGATCTATATTGGATTTTCCCCTGACCCTGAGTGTCCGGCCCCATGAGACTGTGGTTTTCTCGGCCCCTGGTGGTCCGAGGTCGTTCCCGCTGCACAGATTCATGCGCCAGGGGCTACTGCAGATAATTCACTTTGATTTATTGCGCTATCTGTAATACCACCCGAGATATCACCACATATATATTGGATTTTTCACTGACCCTGAGTATCCGGCCCAATGAGACGGTGGTTTTCTCGGTCCCTGGTGTTCCGAGGTCGTTCCCGCTGCACAGATTCATGCGCCAGGGCCTCCTACAGACAATGCACTTTGGTTTATTGCGCTATCTCTAATAGCACCCGAGATATCACCAGATATATATTGGATTTTCCCCTGACCCTGAGTGTCCGGCCCCATGAGACTGTGGTTTTCTCGGCCCCTGGTGGTCCGGGGGCGTTCCCGTTGCACAGATTCATGCGCCAGGGCCTCCTACAGACAATGCACTTTGATTTATTGCGCTATCTGTAATAGCACCCGAGATATCACCAGATATATATTGGATTTACCCCTGACCCTGAGTGACCGGCCCCATGAGACTGTGGTTTTTTCGGCCCGTGGTGGTCAGAGGTCGTTCCCGCTGCACAGATTCATGCGCCCGGGCCTCCTGCAGATAATTCAGTTTGGTTTATTGCGCTATCTCTAATAGCACCCGAGATATCACCAGATATATATTGGATTTTACCCTGACCCTGAGTGTCCGGCCCCATGAGACTGTGCTTTTCTCGGCCCCTGGTGGTCCGAGGTCGTTCCCGCTGCACAGATTCATGCGCCAGGGTCTCCTACAGACAATGCACTTTGATTTATTGCGCTATCTGTAATAGCACCCGAGATATCACCAGATATATATTGGATTTTACCCTGACCCTGAGTGTCCGGCCCCATGAGACGGTCGTTGTCTCGGCCCCTGGAGGTCCGAGGACGTTCCCGCTGCACAGATTCATGCGCCAGGGCCTCCTACAGGTAATGCACTTTGATTTATTGCGCTACCTGTAATAGCACCCGAGATATCACCAGATCTATATTGGATTTTCCCCTGACCCTGAGTGTCCGGCCCCATGAGACTGTGGTTTTCTCGGCCCCTGGTGGCCCGAGGTCGTTCCCGTTGCACAGATTCATGCGCCAGGGCCTCCTGCAGATAATTCACTTTGATTTATTGCGCTATCTGTAATAGCACCCGAGATATCACCAGATCTATATTGGATTTTCCCCTGACCCTGAGTGTCCGGTCCCATGAGACTGTGGTTTTCTCGGCCCCTGGTGGTCCGAGGTCGTTCCCGTTGCACAGATTCATGCGCCAGGGCCTCCTACAGACAATGCACTTTGATTTATTGCGCTATCTGTAATAGCACCCGAGATATCACCAGATATATATTGGATTTTCCCCTGACCCTGAGTGTCCGGCCGCATGAGACGGTCGTTGTCTCGGCCCCTGGAGTTCCGAGGACGTTCCCGCTGCACAGATTCATGCGCCAGGGCCTCCTACAGGTAATGCACTTTGATTTATTGCGCTATCTGTAATAGCACCCGAGATATCACCAGATCTATATTGGATTTTCCCCTGACCCTGAGTGTCCGGCCCCATGAGACTGCGGTTTTCTCGGCCCCTGGTGGTCCGAGGTCGTTCCCGTTGCACAGATTCATGCGCCAGGGCCTCCTGCAGATAATTCACTTTGGTTTATTGCGCTATCTGTAATAGCACCCGAGATATCACCAGATCTATATTGGATTTTCCCCTGACCCTGAGTGTCCGGCCCCATGAGACTGTGGTTTTCTCGGCCCCTGGTGGTCCGAGGTCGTTCCCGCTGCACAGATTCATGCGCCAGGGCCTACTGCAGATAATTCACTTTGATTTATTGCGCTATCTGTAATAGCACCTGAGATATCACCACATATATATTGGATTTTTCACTGACCCTGAGTATCCGGCCCCATGAGACGGTGGTTTTCTCGGTCCCTGGTGTTCCGAGGTCGTTCCCGCTGCACAGATTCATGCGCCAGGGCCTCCTACAGACAATGCACTTTGGTTTATTGCGCTATCTCTAATAGCACCCGAGATATCACCAGATATATATTGGATTTTCCCCTGACCCTGAGTGTCCGGCCCCATGAGACTGTGGTTTTCTCGGCCCCTGGTGGACCGAGGTCGTTCCCGCTGCACAGATTCATGCGCCAGGGCCTACTGCAGATCATTCACTTTGATTTATTGCGCTATCTGTAATAGCACCCGAGATATCACCACATATATATTGGATTTTTCACTGACCCTGAGTATCCGGCCCCATGAGACGGTGGTTTTCTCGGTTCCTGGTGTTCCGAGGTCGTTCCCGCTGCACAGATTCATGCGCCAGGGCCTCCTACAGACAATGCACTTTGATTTATTGCGCCATCTGTAATAGCACCCGAGATATCACCAGATATATATTGGATTTTCCCCTGACCCTGAGTGACCGGCCCCACGAGACTGTGGTTTTCTCGGTCCCTGGTGTTCCGAGGTCGTTCCCGCTGCACAGATTTATGCGCCAGGGCCTCCTACAGACAATGCACTTTGGTTTATTGCGCTATCTCTAATAGCACCCGAGATATCACCAGATATATATTGGATTTTCCTCTGACCCTGAGTGACCGGCCCCATGAGACTGTGGTTTTTTCGGCCCCTGGTGGTCCGAGGTCGTTCCCGCTGCACAGATTCATGCGCCAGGGCCTCCTACAGACAATGCACTTTGATTTATTGCGCTATCTGTAATAGCACCCGAGATATCACCAGATATATATTGGATTTTCCCCTGACCCTGAGTGACCGGCCCCATGAGACTGTGGTTTTTTCGGCCCCTGGTGGTCCGAGGTCGTTCCCGCTGCACAGATTCATGCGCCAGGGCCTCCTGCAGATAATTCACTTTGGTTTATTGCGCTATCTCTAATAGCACCCGAGATATCACCAGATATATATTGGATTTTACCCTGACCCTGAGTGTCCGGCCCCATGAGACTGTGCTTTTCTCGGCCCCTGGTGGTCCGAGGTCGTTCCCGCTGCACAGATTCATGCGCCAGGGCCTCCTACAGACAATGCACTTTGGTTTATTGCGCTATCTGTAATAGCACCCGAGATATCACCAGATATATATTGGATTTTCCACTGACCCTGAGTGTCCGGCCACATGAGACTGTGGTTTTCTCGGCCCCTGGTGGTCAGAGGTCGTTCCCGTTGCACAGATTCATGCGCCAGGGCCTCCTACAGACTATGCACTTTGATTTATTGCGCTATCTCTAATAGCACCCGAGATATCACCAGATATATATTGGATTTTCCCCTGACCCTGAGTGTCCGGTCCCATGAGACTGTGGTTTTCTCGGCCCCTGGTCGTCCGAGGTCGTTCCCGCTGCACTGATTCATGCGCCAGTGCCTCCTACAGACAACGCACTTTGATTTATTGCGCTATCTGTAATAGCACCCGAGATATCACCAGATATATATTGGATTTTACCCTGACCCTGAGTGTCCGGCCCCATGAGACTGTGCTTTTCTCGGCCCCTGGTGGTCCGAGGTCGTTCCCGCTGCACAGATTCATGCGCCAGGGCCTCCTACAGACAATGCACTTTGATTTATTGCGCTACCTGTAATAGCACCCGAGATATCAGCAGATATATATTGGATTTTTCACTGACCCTGAGTGTCCGGGCCCATGAGACTGTGCTTTTCTCGGCCCCTGGTGGTCCGAGGTCGTTCCCGCTGCACAGATTCATGCGTCAGGGCCTCCTACAGGTAATGCACTTTGATTTATTGCGCTATCTGTAATAGCAGCCGAGATATCACCAGATATATATTGGATTTTCCCCTGACCCTGAGTGTCCGGCCCCATGAGACTGTGGTTTTGTCGGCCCCTGGTCGTCCGAGGTCGTTCCCGCTGCACAGATTCATGCGCCAGGGCCTCCTACAGACAACGCACTTTGATTTATTGCGCTATCTGTAATAGCACCCGAGATATCACCAGATATATATTGGATTTTACCCTGACCCTGAGTGTCCGGCCCCATGAGACGGTCGTTGTCTCGGCCCCTGGAGGTCCGAGGACGTTCCCGCTGCACAGATTCATGCGCCAGGGCCTCCTACAGGTAATGCACTTTGATTTATTGCGCTATCTGTAATAGCACCCGAGATATCACCAGATCTATATTGGATTTTCCCCTGACCCTGAGTGACCGGCCCAATGAGACTGTGGTTTTTCCGGCCCCTGGTGGTCCGAGGTCGTTCCCGCTGCACAGATTCATGCGCCAGGGCCTCCTGCAGATAATTCACTTTGGTTTATTGCGCTATCTCTAATAGCACCCGAGATATCACCAGATATATATTGGATTTTACCCTGACCCTGAGTGTCCGGCCCCATGAGACTGTGGTTTTCTCGGCCCCTGGTGGTCCGAGGTCGTTCCCGTTGCACAGATTCATGCGCCAGGGCCTCCTACAGACAATGCACTTTGATTTATTGCGCTATCTGTAATAGCACCCGAGATATCACCAGATCTATATTGGATTTTCCCCTGACCCTGAGTGTCCGGCCCCATGAGACTGTGGTTTTCTCGGCCCCTGGTGGACCGAGGTCGTTCCCGCTGCGCAGATTCATGCGCCAGGGCCTACTGCAGATAATTCACTTTGATTTATTGCGCTATCTGTAATAGCACCCGAGATATCACCACATATATATTGGATTTTTCACTGACCCTGAGTATCCGGCCCCATGAGACGGTGGTTTTCTCGGTTCCTGGTGTTCCGAGGTCGTTCCCGCTGCACAGATTCATGAGCCAGGGCCTCCTACAGACAATGCACTTTGGTTTATTGCGCTATATCTAATACCACCCGAGATATCACCAGATATATATTGGATTTTCCCCTGACCCTGAGTGTCCGGCCCCATGAGACTGTGGTTTTCTCGGCCCCTGGTGGTCCGAGGTCGTTCCCGTTGCACAGATTCATGCGCCAGGGCCTCCTACAGACAATGCACTTTGATTTATTGCGCTATCTGTAATAGCACCCGAGATATCACCAGATATATATTGGATTTTCCACTGACCCTGAGTGTCCGGCCACATGAGACTGTGGTTTTCTCGGCCCCTGGTGGTCCGAGGTCGTTCCCGTTGCACAGATTCATGCGCCAGCGCCTCCTGCAGATAATTCACTTTGGTTTATTGCGCTATCTCTAATAGCACCCGAGATATCACCAGATATATATTGGATTTTCCCCTGACCCTGAGTGACCGGCCCCATGAGACTGTGGTTTTCTCGGCCCCTGGTCGTCCGAGGTCGTTCCCGCGGCACAGATTCATGCGCCAGGGCCTCCTACAGACAACGCACTTTGATTTATTGCGCTATTTGTAATAGCACCCGAGATATCACCAGATATATATTGGATTTTACCCTGACCCTGAGTGTCCGGCCCCATGAGACTGTGGTTTTCTCGGCCCCTGGTTGTCCGAGGTCGTTCCCGCTGCACAGATTCATGCGCCAGGGCCTCCTACAGACAATGCACTTTGATTTATTGCGCTATCTGTAATAGCACCCGAGATATCAGCAGATATATATTGGATTTTTCACTGACCCTGAGTGTCCGGGCCCATGAGACTGTGCTTTTCTCGGCCCCTGGTGGTCCGAGGTCGTTCCCGCTGCACAGATTCATGCGTCAGGGCCTCCTACAGGTAATGCACTTTGATTTATTGCGCTATCTGTAATAGCACCCGAGATATCACCAGATCTATATTGGATTTTCCCCTGACCCTGAGTGTCCGGCCCCATGAGACTGTGGTTTTCTCGGCCCCTGGTGGACCGAGGTCGTTCCCGCTGCACAGATTCATGCGCCAGGGCCTACTGCAGATAATTCACTTTGATTTATTGCGCTATCTGTAATAGCACCCGAGATATCACCACATATATATTGGATTTTTCACTGACCCTGAGTATCCGGCCCCATGAGACGGTGGTTTTCTCGGTTCCTGGTGTTCCGAGGTCGTTCCCGCTGCACAGATTCATGCGCCAGGGCCTCCTACAGACAATGCACTTTGGTTTATTGCGCTATCTCTAATAGCACCCGAGATATCACCAGATATATATTGGATTTTCCCCTGACCCTGAGTGTCCGGCCCCATGAGACTGTGGTTTTCTCGGCCCCTGGTGGTCCGAGGTCGTTCCCGTTGCACAGATTCATGCGTCAGGGCCTCCTACAGACAATGCACTTTGATTTATTGCGCTGTCTGTAATAGCACCCGAGATATCACCAGATATATATTGGATTTTACCCTGACCCTGAGTGTCCGGCCCCATGAGACTGTGCTTTTCTCGGCCCCTGGTGGTCCGAGGTCGTTCCCGCTGCACAGATTCATGCGCCAGGGCCTCCTACAGACAATGCACTTTGATTTATTGCGCTACCTGTAATAGCACCCGAGATATCAGCAGATATATATTGGATTTTTCACTGACCCTGAGTGTCCGGGCCCATGAGACTGTGCTTTTCTCGGCCCCTGGTGGTCCGAGGTCGTTCCCGCTGCACAGATTCATGCGTCAGGGCCTCCTACAGGTAATGCACTTTGATTTATTGCGCTATCTGTAATAGCAGCCGAGATATCACCAGATATATATTGGATTTTCCCCTGACCCTGAGTGTCCGGCCCCATGAGACTGTGGTTTTGTCGGCCCCTGGTCGTCCGAGGTCGTTCCCGCTGCACAGATTCATGCGCCAGGGCCTCCTACAGACAACGCACTTTGATTTATTGCGCTATCTGTAATAGCACCCGAGATATCACCAGATATATATTGGATTTTACCCTGACCCTGAGTGTCCGGCCCCATGAGACGGTCGTTGTCTCGGCCCCTGGAGGTCCGAGGACGTTCCCGCTGCACAGATTCATGCGCCAGGGCCTCCTACAGGTAATGCACTTTGATTTATTGCGCTATCTGTAATAGCACCCGAGATATCACCAGATCTATATTGGATTTTCCCCTGACCCTGAGTGACCGGCCCAATGAGACTGTGGTTTTTCCGGCCCCTGGTGGTCCGAGGTCGTTCCCGCTGCACAGATTCATGCGCCAGGGCCTCCTGCAGATAATTCACTTTGGTTTATTGCGCTATCTCTAATAGCACCCGAGATATCACCAGATATATATTGGATTTTACCCTGACCCTGAGTGTCCGGCCCCATGAGACTGTGGTTTTCTCGGCCCCTGGTGGTCCGAGGTCGTTCCCGTTGCACAGATTCATGCGCCAGGGCCTCCTACAGACAATGCACTTTGATTTATTGCGCTATCTGTAATAGCACCCGAGATATCACCAGATCTATATTGGATTTTCCCCTGACCCTGAGTGTCCGGCCCCATGAGACTGTGGTTTTCTCGGCCCCTGGTGGACCGAGGTCGTTCCCGCTGCGCAGATTCATGCGCCAGGGCCTACTGCAGATAATTCACTTTGATTTATTGCGCTATCTGTAATAGCACCCGAGATATCACCACATATATATTGGATTTTTCACTGACCCTGAGTATCCGGCCCCATGAGACGGTGGTTTTCTCGGTTCCTGGTGTTCCGAGGTCGTTCCCGCTGCACAGATTCATGAGCCAGGGCCTCCTACAGACAATGCACTTTGGTTTATTGCGCTATATCTAATACCACCCGAGATATCACCAGATATATATTGGATTTTCCCCTGACCCTGAGTGTCCGGCCCCATGAGACTGTGGTTTTCTCGGCCCCTGGTGGTCCGAGGTCGTTCCCGTTGCACAGATTCATGCGCCAGGGCCTCCTACAGACAATGCACTTTGATTTATTGCGCTATCTGTAATAGCACCCGTGATATCACCAGATATATATTGGATTTTCCACTGACCCTGAGTGTCCGGCCACATGAGACTGTGGTTTTCTCGGCCCCTGGTGGTCCGAGGTCGTTCCCGTTGCACAGATTCATGCGCCAGCGCCTCCTGCAGATAATTCACTTTGGTTTATTGCGCTATCTCTAATAGCACCCGAGATATCACCAGATATATATTGGATTTTCCCCTGACCCTGAGTGACCGGCCCCATGAGACTGTGGTTTTCTCGGCCCCTGGTCGTCCGAGGTCGTTCCCGCGGCACAGATTCATGCGCCAGGGCCTCCTACAGACAACGCACTTTGATTTATTGCGCTATTTGTAATAGCACCCGAGATATCACCAGATATATATTGGATTTTACCCTGACCCTGAGTGTCCGGCCCCATGAGACTGTGGTTTTCTCGGCCCCTGGTTGTCCGAGGTCGTTCCCGCTGCACAGATTCATGCGCCAGGGCCTCCTACAGACAATGCACTTTGATTTATTGCGCTATCTGTAATAGCACCCGAGATATCAGCAGATATATATTGGATTTTTCACTGACCCTGAGTGTCCGGGCCCATGAGACTGTGCTTTTCTCGGCCCCTGGTGGTCCGAGGTCGTTCCCGCTGCACAGATTCATGCGTCAGGGCCTCCTACAGGTAATGCACTTTGATTTATTGCGCTATCTGTAATAGCACCCGAGATATCACCAGATCTATATTGGATTTTCCCCTGACCCTGAGTGTCCGGCCCCATGAGACTGTGGTTTTCTCGGCCCCTGGTGGACCGAGGTCGTTCCCGCTGCACAGATTCATGCGCCAGGGCCTACTGCAGATAATTCACTTTGATTTATTGCGCTATCTGTAATAGCACCCGAGATATCACCACATATATATTGGATTTTTCACTGACCCTGAGTATCCGGCCCCATGAGACGGTGGTTTTCTCGGTTCCTGGTGTTCCGAGGTCGTTCCCGCTGCACAGATTCATGCGCCAGGGCCTCCTACAGACAATGCACTTTGGTTTATTGCGCTATCTCTAATAGCACCCGAGATATCACCAGATATATATTGGATTTTCCCCTGACCCTGAGTGTCCGGCCCCATGAGACTGTGGTTTTCTCGGCCCCTGGTGGTCCGAGGTCGTTCCCGTTGCACAGATTCATGCGTCAGGGCCTCCTACAGACAATGCACTTTGATTTATTGCGCTGTCTGTAATAGCACCCGAGATATCACCAGATATATATTGGATTTTCCCCTGACCCTGAGTGACCGGCCCAATGAGACTGTGGTTTTTCCGGCCCCTGGTGGTCCGAGGTCGTTCCCGCTGCACAGATTCATGCGCCAGGGCCTCCTGCAGATAATTCACTTTGGTTTATTGCGCTATCTCTAATAGCACCCGAGATATCACCAGATATATATTGGATTTTACCCTGACCCTGAGTGTCCGGCCCCATGAGACTGTGCTTTTCTCGGCCCCTGGTGGTCCGAGGTCGTTCCCGCTGCACAGATTCATGCGCCAGGGCCTCCTAAAGACAATGCACTTTGGTTTATTGCGCTATCTGTAATAGCACCCGAGATATCACCAGATATATATTGGATTTTACCCTGACCTTGAGTGTCCGGCCCCATGAGACGGTCGTTGTCTCGGCCCCTGGAGGTCCGAGGACGTTTCCGCTGCAGAGATTCATGCGCCAGGGCCTCCTACAGGTAATGCACTCTGATTTATTGCGCTATCTGTAATAGCAGCCGAGATATCACCAGATATATATTGGATTTTTCACTGACCCTGAGTGTCCGGCCCCATGAGGCGGTCGTTTTCTCGGCCCCTGGTGGTCCGAGGTCATACCCGCTGCACAGATTCATGCGCCAGGGCCTCCTACAGACAATGCACTTTGATTTATTGCGCTATCTGTAATAGCACCCGAGATATCACCAGATATATATTGGATTTTACCCTGACCCTGAGTGTCCGGCCCCATGAGACGGTCGTTGTCTTGGCCCCTGGAGGTCCGAGGACGTTCCCGCTGCACAGATTCATGCGCCAGGGCCTCCTACAGGTAATGCACTTTGATTTATTGCGCTACCTGTAATAGCACCCGAGATATCACCAGATCTATATTGGATTTTCCCCTGACCCTGAGTGTCCGGCCCCATGAGACTGTGGTTTTCTCGGCCCCTGGTGGTCCGAGGTCGTTCCCGTTGCACAGATTCATGCGCCAGGGCCTCCTGCAGATAATTCACTTTGGTTTATTGCGCTATCTGTAATAGCACCCGAGATATCACCAGATCTATATTGGATTTTCCCCTGACCCTGAGTGTCCGGCCCCATGAGACTGTGGTTTTCTCGGCCCCTGGTGGTCCGAGGTCGTTCCCGCTGCACAGATTCATGCGCCAGGGCCTACTGCAGATAATTCACTTTGATTTATTGCGCTATCTGTAATAGCACCCGAGATATCACCACATATATATTGGATTTTTCACTGACCCTGAGTATCCGGCCCCATGAGACGGTGGTTTTCTCGGTCCCTGGTGTTCCGATGTCGTTCCCGCTGCACAGATTCATGCGCCAGGGCCTCCTACAGACAATGCACTTTGGTTTATTGCGCTATCTCTAATAGCACCCGAGATATCACCAGATATATATTGGATTTTCCCCTGACCCTGAGTGTCCGGCCCCATGAGACTGTGGTTTTCTCGGCCCCTGGTGGTCCGAGGTCGTTCCCGTTGCACAGATTCATGCGCCAGGGCCTCCTACAGACAATGCACTTTGATTTATTGCGCTATCTGTAATAGCACCCGAGATATCACCAGATATATATTGGATTTTCCCCAGACCCTGAGTGACCGGCCCAATGAGACTGTGGTTTTTTCGGCCCCTGGTGGTCCGAGGTCGTTCCCGCTGCACAGATTCATGCGCCAGGGCCTCCTGCAGATAATTCACTTTGGTTTATTGCGCTATCTCTAATAGCACCCGAGATATCACCAGATATATATTGGATTTTACCCTGACCCTGAGTGTCCGGCCCCATGAGACTGTGCTTTTCTCGGCCCCTGGTGGTCCGAGGTCGTTCCCGCTGCACAGATTCATGCGCCAGGGCCTCCTACAGACAATGCACTTTGATTTATTGCGCTATCTGTAATAGCATCCGAGATATCACACGATATATATTGGATTTTACCCTGACCCTGAGTGTCCGGCCCCATGAGACGGTCGTTGTCTTGGCCCCTGGAGGTCCGAGGACGTTCCCGCTGCACAGATTCATGCGCCAGGGCCTCCTACAGGTAATGCACTTTGATTTATTGCGCTACCTGTAATAGCACCCGAGATATCACCAGATCTATATTGGATTTTCCCCTGACCCTGAGTGTCCGGCCCCATGAGACTGTGGTTTTCTCGGCCCCTGGTGGTCCGAGGTCGTTCCCGTTGCACAGATTCATGCGCCAGGGCCTCCTGCAGATAATTCACATTGGTTTATTGCGCTATCTGTAATAGCACCCGAGATATCACCAGATCTATATTGGATTTTCCCCTGACCCTGAGTGTCCGGCCCCATGAGACTGTGGTTTTCTCGGCCCCTGGTGGTCCGAGGTCGTTCCCGCTGCACAGATTCATGCGCCAGGGCCTCCTACAGACAATGCACTTTGATTTATTGCGCTATCTGTAATAGCACCCGAGATATCACCAGATCTATATTGGATTTTCCCCTGACCCTGAGTGTCCGGCCCCATGAGACGGTCGTTGTCTCGGCCCCTGGAGGTCCGAGGACGTTTCCGCTGCAGAGATTCATGCGCCAGGGCCTCCTACAGGTAATGCACTTTGATTTATTGCGCTATCTGTAATAGCACCCGAGATATCACCACATATATATTGGATTTTTCACTGACCCTGAGTGTCCGGCCCTATGAGGCGGTCGTTTTCTCGGCCCCTGGTGGTCCGAGGTCATTCCCGCTGCACAGATTCATGCGCCAGGGCCTCCTACAGACAATGCACTTTGATTTATTGCGCTATCTGTAATAGCACCCGAGATATCACCAGATCTATATTGGATTTTCCCCTGACCCTGAGTGTCCGGCCCCATGAGACTGTGGTTTTCTCGGCCCCTGGTGGTCCGAGGTCGTTCCCGTTGCACAGATTCATGCGTCAGGGCCTCCTGCAGATAATTCACTTTGGTTTATTGCGCTATCTCTAATAGCACCCGAGATATCACCAGATATATATTGGATTTTACCCTGACCCTGAGTGTCCGGCCCCATGAGACTGTGGTTTTCTCGGCCCCTGGTGGTCCGAGGTCGTTCCCGTTGCACAGATTCATGCGTCAGGGCCTCCTGCAGATAATTCACTTTGGTTTATTGCGCTATCTGTAATAGCACCCGAGATATCACCAGATCTATATTGGATTTTCCCCTGACCCTGAGTGTCCGGCCCCATGAGACTGTGGTTTTCTCGGCCCCTGGTGGTCCGAGGTCGTTCCCGCTGCACGGATTCATGCGCCAGGGCCTACTGCAGATAATTCACTTTGATTTATTGCGCTATCTGTAATAGCACCCGAGATATCACCACATATATATTGGATTTTTCACTGACCCTGAGTATCCGGCCCCATGAGACGGTGGTTTTCTCGGTTCCTGGTGTTCCGATGTCGTTCCCGCTGCACAGATTCATGCGCCAGGGCCTCCTACAGACAATGCACTTTGGTTTATTGCGCTATCTCTAATAGCACCCGAGATATCACCAGATATATATTGGATTTTCCCCTGACCCTGAGTGTCCGGCCCCATGAGACTGTGGTTTTCTCGGCCCCTGGTGTTCCGAGGTCGTTCCCGTTGCACAGATTCATGCGCCAGGGCCTCCTACAGACAATGCACTTTGATTTATTGCGCTATCTGTAATAGCACCCGAGATATCACCAGATATATATTGGATTTTCCCCAGACCCTGAGTGACCGGCCCAATGAGACTGTGGTTTTTTCGGCCCCTGGTGGTCCGAGGTCGTTCCCGCTGCACAGATTCATGCGCCAGGGCCTCCTGCAGATAATTCACTTTGGTTTATTGCGCTATCTCTAATAGCACCCGAGATATCACCAGATATATATTGGATTTTACCCTGACCCTGAGTGTCCGGCCCCATGAGACTGTGCTTTTCTCGGCCCCTGGTGGTCCGAGGTCGTTCCCGCTGCACAGATTCATGCGCCAGGGCCTCCTACAGACAATGCACTTTGATTTATTGCGCTATCTGTAATAGCATCCGAGATATCACACGATATATATTGGATTTTACCCTGACCCTGAGTGTCCGGCCCCATGAGACGGTCGTTGTCTTGGCCCCTGGAGGTCCGAGGACGTTCCCGCTGCACAGATTCATGCGCCAGGGCCTCCTACAGGTAATGCACTTTGATTTATTGCGCTACCTGTAATAGCACCCGAGATATCACCAGATCTATATTGGATTTTCCCCTGACCCTGAGTGTCCGGCCCCATGAGACTGTGGTTTTCTCGGCCCCTGGTGGTCCGAGGTCGTTCCCGTTGCACAGATTCATGCGCCAGGGCCTCCTGCAGATAATTCACTTTGGTTTATTGCGCTATCTGTAATAGCACCCGAGATATCACCAGATCTATATTGGATTTTCCCCTGACCCTGAGTGTCCGGCCCCATGAGACTGTGGTTTTCTCGGCCCCTGGTGGTTCGAGGTCGTTCCCGCTGCACAGATTCATGCGCCAGGGCCTACTGCAGATAATTCACTTTGATTTATTGCGCTATCTGTAATAGCACCCGAGATATCACCACATATATATTGGATTTTTCACTGACCCTGAGTATCCGGCCCCATGAGACGGTGGTTTTCTCGGTCCCTGGTGTTCCGATGTCGTTCCCGCTGCACAGATTCATGCGCCAGGGCCTCCTACAGACAATGCACTTTGGTTTATTGCGCTATCTCTAATAGCACCCGAGATATCACCAGATATATAAAGGATTTTCCCCTGACCCTGGGTGTCCGGCCCCATGAGACTGTGGTTTTCTCGGCCCCTGGTGGTCCGAGGTCGTTCCCGTTGCACAGATTCATGCGCCAGGGCCTCCTACAGACAATGCACTTTGGTTTATTGCGCTATCTCTAATAGCACCCGAGATATCACCAGATATATATTGGATTTTACCCTGACCCTGAGTGTCCGGCCCCATGAGACTGTGCTTTTCTCGGCCCCTGGTGGTCCGAGGTCGTTCCCGCTGCACAGATTCATGCGCCAGGGCCTCCTACAGACAATGCACTTTGATTTATTGCGCTATCTGTAATAGCATCCGAGATATCACACGATATATATTGGATTTTACCCTGACCCTGAGTGTCCGGCCCCATGAGACGGTCGTTGTCTTGGCCCCTGGAGGTCCGAGGACGTTCCCGCTGCACAGATTCATGCGCCAGGGCCTCCTACAGGTAATGCACTTTGATTTATTGCGCTACCTGTAATAGCACCCGAGATATCACCAGATCTATATTGGATTTTCCCCTGACCCTGAGTGTCCGGCCCCATGAGACTGTGGTTTTCTCGGCCCCTGGTGGTCCGAGGTCGTTCCCGTTGCACAGATTCATGCGCCAGGGCCTCCTGCAGATAATTCACTTTGGTTTATTGCGCTATCTGTAATAGCACCCGAGATATCACCAGATCTATATTGGATTTTCCCCTGACCCTGAGTGTCCGGCCCCATGAGACTGTGGTTTTCTCGGCCCCTGGTGGTCCGAGGTCGTTCCCGCTGCACAGATTCATGCGCCAGGGCCTACTGCAGATAATTCACTTTGATTTATTGCGCTATCTGTAATAGCACCCGAGATATCACCACATATATATTGGATTTTTCACTGACCCTGAGTATCCGGCCCCATGAGACGGTGGTTTTCTCGGTCCCTGGTGTTCCGAGGTCGTTCCCGCTGCACAGATTCATGCGCCAGGGCCTCCTACAGACAATGCACTTTGGTTTATTGCGCTATCTCTAATAGCACCCGAGATATCACCAGATATATATTGGATTTTCCCCTGACCCTGAGTGTCCGGCCCCATGAGACTGTGGTTTTCTCGGCCCCTGGTGGTCCGAGGTCGTTCCCGTTGCACAGATTCATGCGCCAGGGCCTCCTACAGACAATGCACTTTGATTTATTGCGCTATCTCTAATAGCACCCGAGATATCTCCAGATATATATTGGATTTTCCCCTGACCCTGAGTGACCGGCCCCATGAGACTGTGGTTTTTTCGGCCCCTGGTGGTCCGACGTCGTTCCCGCTGCACAGATTCATGCGCCAGGGCCTCCTGCAGATAATTCACTTTGGTTTATTGCGCTATCTCTAATAGCACCCGAGATATCACCAGATATATATTGGATTTTCCCCTGACCCTAAGTGTCCGGCCCCATGAGACTGTGGTTTTCTCGGCCCCTGGTGGTCCGAGGTCGTTCCTGTTGCACAGATTCATGCGCCAGGGCCTCCTGCAGATAATTCACTTTGGTTTATTGCGCTATCTCTAATAGCACCCGAGATATCACCAGATATATATTCGATTTTCCCCTGACCCTGAGTGTCCGGCCCCATGAGACTGTGGTTTTCTCGGCCCCTGGTCGTCCGAGGTCGTTCCCTCTGCACAGATTCATGCGCCAGGGCCTATAGACAATGCACTTTGATTTGTTGCGCTATCTGTAATAGCACCCGAGATATCACCAGATATATATTGCATTTTACCCTGACCCTGAGTGTCCGGCCCCATGAGACGGTCGTTGTCTCGGCCCCTGGAGGTCCGAGGACGTTCCCGCTGCACAGATTCATGCGCCAGGGCCTCCTACAGGTAATGCACTTTGATTTATTGCGCTATCTGTAATAGCACCCGAGATATCACCAGATCTATATTGGATTTTCCCCTGACCCTGAGTGTCCGGCCCCATGAGACTGTGGTTTTCTCGGCCCCTGGTGGTCCGAGGTCGTTCCCGTTGCACAGATTCATGCGCCAGGGCCTCCTACAGACAATGCACTTTGATTTATTGCGCTATCTGTAATAGCACCCGAGATATCACCAGATATATATTGGATTTTCCCCTGACCCTGAGAGTCCGGCCCCATGAGACTGTGGTTTTCTCGGCCCCTGGTCGTCCGAGGTCGTTCCCTCTGCACAGATTCATGCGCCAGGGCCTCCTACCGACAATGCACTTTGATTTATTGCGCTATCTGTAATAGCACCCGAGATATCACCAGATATATATTGGATTTCACCCTGACCCTGAGTGTCCGGCCCCATGAGACGGTCGTTGTCTCGGCCCCTGGAGGTCCGAGGACGTTTCCGCTGCAGAGATTCATGCGCCAGGGCCTCCGACAGGTAATGCACTTTGATTTATTGCGCTATCTGTAATAGCACCCGAGATATCACCACATATATATTGGATTTTTCACTGACCCTGAGTGTCCGGCCCTATGAGGCGGTCGTTTTCTCGGCCCCTGGTGGTCCGAGGTCATTCCCGCTGCACAGATTCATGCGCCAGGGCCTCCTACAGACAATGCACTTTGATTTATTGCGCTATCTGTAATAGCACCCGAGATATCACCAGATCTATATTGGATTTTCCCCTGACCCTGAGTGTCCGGCCCCATGAGACTGTGGTTTTCTCGGCCCCTGGTGGTCCGAGATCGTTCCCGTTGCACAGATTCATGCGTCAGGGCCTCCTGCAGATAATTCACTTTGGTTTATTGCGCTATCTGTAATAGCACCCGAGATATCACCAGATCTATATTGGATTTTCCCCTGACCCTGAGTGTCCGGCCCCATGAGACTGTGGTTTTTTCGGCCCCTGGTGGTCCGAGGTCGTTCCTGCTGCACAGATTCATGCGCCAGGGCCTCCTACAGACAATGCACTTTGGTTTATTGCGCTATCTCTAATAGCACCCGAGATATCAGCAGATATATATTGGATTTTCCCCTGACCCTGAGTGTCCGGCCCCATGAGACTGTGGTTTTCTCGGCCCCTGGTGGTCCGAGGTCGTTCCCGTTGCACAGATTCATGCGCCAGGGCCTCCTACAGACAATGCACATTGATTTATTGCGCTATCTGTAATAGCACCCGAGATATCACCAGATATATATTGGATTTTCCCCTGACCCTGAGTGACCGGGCCCATGAGACTGTGGTTTTTTCGGCCCCTGGTGGTCCGAGGTCGTTCCCGCTGCACAGATTCATGCGCCAGGGCCTCCTACAGACAATGCACTTTGATTTATTGCGCTATCTGTAATAGCACCCGAGATATCACCAGATATATATTGCATTTTACCCTGACCCTGAGTGTCCGGCCCCATGAGACTGTGGTTTTTTCGGCCCCTGGTGGTCCGAGGTCGTTCCCGCTGCACAGATTCATGCGCCAGGGCCTCCTACAGACAATGCACTTTGATTTATTGCGCTATCTGTAATAGCACCCGAGATATCAGCAGATATATATTGGATTTTTCACTGACCCTGAGTGTCCGGCCCCATGAGACGGTCGTTTCCTCGGACCCTGGTGGTCCGAGGTCGTTCCCGCTGCACAGAATCATGCGCCAGGGCCTCCTACAGACAATGCACTTTGATTTATTGCGCTATCTGTAATAGCACCCGAGATATCAGCAGATATATATTGGATTTTTCACTGTCCCTGAGTGTCCAGCCCCATGCGACGGTCGTTTTCTCGGACCCTGGTGGTCCGAGGTCGTTCCCGCTGCACAGATTCATGCGCCAGGGCCTGCTGCAGATAATTCACTTTGGTTTATTGCGCTATCTCTAATAGCACCCGAGATATCACCAGATATATATTGGATTTTACCCTGACCCTGAGTGTCCGGCCCCATGAGACGGTCGTTGTCTCGGCCCCTGGAGGTCCGAGGACGTTTCCGCTGCAGAGATTCATGCGCCAGGGCCTCCTACAGGTAATGCACTTTGATTTATTGCGCTATCTGTAATAGCACCCGAGATATCACCACATATATATTGGATTTTTCACTGACCCTGAGTGTCCGGCCCCTTGTGACGGTGGTTTCCTCGGTCCCTGGTGTTCCGAGGTCGTTCCCGCTGCACAGATTCATGCGCCAGGGCCTCCTACAGACAATGCACTTTGATTTATTGCGCTATCTGTAATAGCAGCCGAGATATCACCAGATATATATTGGATTTTTCACTGACCCTGAGTGTCCGGCCCCATGAGGCGGTCGTTTTCTTGGCCCCTGGTGGTCCGAGGTCGTTCCCGCTGCACAGATTCATGCGCCAGGGCCTCCTACAGACAATGCACTTTGATTAATTGCGCTATCTGTAATAGCACCCGAGATATAACCAGATATATATTGGATTTTACCCTGACCCTGAGTGTCCGGCCCCATGAGACTGTGGTTTTTTCGGCCCCTGGTGGTCCGAGGTCGCTCCCGCTTCACAGATTCATGCGCCAGGGCCTCCTACAGACAATGCACTATGATTTATTGCGCTATCTCTAATAGCACCCGAGATATCACCATATACATATTGGATTTTCCCCTGACCCTGAGTGTCCGGCCCCATGAGACGGTGGTTTTCTCGGCCCCTGGTGGTCCGAGGTCGTTCCAGCTGCACAGATTCATGCGCTAGGGCCTCCTACAGACAATGCACTATGATTTATTGCGCTATCTTTAATAGCACCCGAGATATCATCAGATATATATTGGATTTTCCCCTGACCCTGAGTGTCCGGCCCCATGAGACGGTGGTTTTCTCGGCCCCAGGTGGTCCGAGGTCGTTCCCGCTGCACAGATTCATGCGCCAGGGCCCCCTGCAGATGATTCACTTTGGTTTAGTGCGCTATCTGTAAGAGCACCCGAGATGTCACCAGATATATGCTGGATTTTTCCATGAAATTAGGTGACGCATTCCGAATATCTGTAATTTTCTCGGCGCCTGGTGGTCCGAGGACGTTCCTGCTGCTCAGATTAATACGCCAGGCCCTCCTGCAGACAATGCACTTTGATTTATTTCGCTATCTCTAATAGCACCCGAAATATCACCAGATATATATCGGATTTTTCCCTGACCCTGACAGTCCGACCCCATGAGACGGTGGTTTTCTCGGCCCCTGGTGGTCCGAGGTCGTTCCCGCTGCATAGATTCATGCGCCAGGGCCTCCTGCAGACAATGCTTTTTGATTTATTGCGCTATCTGTAATATCACCCGAGATATCACCAGATTTGTATTCGATTTTTCCCGGACCCTGAGTGTCCGACCCCATGAGACGGTGGTTTTCTCGGCCCCTGGTGGTCCGAGGTCGTTCCCGCTGCATAGATTCATGCGCCAGGGCCTCCTGCAGACAATGCTTTTTGATTTATTGCGCTATCTGTAATATCACCCGAGATATCACCAGATATATTTTGGATTTTTCCTTGACCCTGACAGTCCGGCCCCATGTGTGGATGGTTTTCTCGGCCCCTGGTGGTCCGAGGTCGTTCCTGCTGCTCAGATTAATACGCCAGGCCCTCCTGCAGACAATGCACTTTGATTTATTTCGCTATCTCTAATAGCACCCGAAATATCACCAGATATATATTGGATTTTCCCCAGACCCTGAGTGACCGGCCCAATGAGACTGTGGTTTTTTCGGCCCCTGGTGGTCCGAGGTCGTTCCCGCTGCACAGATTCATGCGCCAGGGCCTCCTGCAGATAATTCACTTTGGTTTATTGCGCTATCTCTAATAGCACCCGAGATATCACCAGATATATATTGGATTTTACCCTGACCCTGAGTGTCCGGCCCCATGAGACTGTGCTTTTCTCGGCCCCTGGTGGTCCGAGGTCGTTCCCGCTGCACAGATTCATGCGCCAGGGCCTCCTACAGACAATGCACTTTGATTTATTGCGCTATCTGTAATAGCATCCGAGATATCACACGATATATATTGGATTTTACCCTGACCCTGAGTGTCCGGCCCCATGAGACGGTCGTTGTCTTGGCCCCTGGAGGTCCGAGGACGTTCCCGCTGCACAGATTCATGCGCCAGGGCCTCCTACAGGTAATGCACTTTGATTTATTGCGCTACCTGTAATAGCACCCGAGATATCACCAGATCTATATTGGATTTTCCCCTGACCCTGAGTGTCCGGCCCCATGAGACTGTGGTTTTCTCGGCCCCTGGTGGTCCGAGGTCGTTCCCGTTGCACAGATTCATGCGCCAGGGCCTCCTGCAGATAATTCACTTTGGTTTATTGCGCTATCTGTAATAGCACCCGAGATATCACCAGATCTATATTGGATTTTCCCCTGACCCTGAGTGTCCGGCCCCATGAGACTGTGGTTTTCTCGGCCCCTGGTGGTCCGAGGTCGTTCCCGCTACACAGATTCATGCGCCAGGGCCTACTGCAGATAATTCACTTTGATTTATTGCGCTATCTGTAATAGCACCCGAGATATCACCACATATATATTGGATTTTTCACTGACCCTGAGTATCCGGCCCCATGAGACGGTGGTTTTCTCGGTCCCTGGTGTTCCGATGTCGTTCCCGCTGCACAGATTCATGCACCAGGGCCTCCTACAGACAATGCACTTTGGTTTATTGCGCTATCTCTAATAGCACCCGAGATATCACCAGATATATATTGGATTTTCCCCTGACCCTGAGTGTCCGGCCCCATGAGACTGTGGTTTTCTCGGCCCCTGGTGGTCCGAGGTCGTTCCCGCTGCACAGATTCATGCGCCAGGGCCTCCTACAGACAATGCACTTTGACTTATTGCGCTATCTGTAATAGCACCCGAGATATCACCAGATATATATTGGATTTTTCACTGACGCTGAGTGTGCGGCCCCATGAGACGGTGTTTTTCTCGGACCCTGGTGGTCCGAGGTCGTTCCCGCTGCACAGATTCATGCGCCAGGGCCTCCTGCAGATAATTCACTTTGATTTATTGCGCTATCTGTAATAGCACCCGAGATATCACCAGATATATATTGGATTTTACCCTGACCCTGAGTGTCCGGTCCCATGAGACGGTGGTTGTCTCAGCCCCTGGGGGTCCGAGGACGTTCCCGCTGCACAGATTCATGCGCCAGGGCCTCCTGCAGACAATGCACTTTGATTTATTGCGCTATCTGTAATAGCACCCGAGATATAACCAGATATATATTGGATTTTTCACTGACCCTGAGTGTCCGGCCCCATGAGGCGGTCGTTTTCTTGGCCCCTGGTGGTCCGAGGTCGTTCCCGCTGCACAGATTCATGCGCCAGGGCCTCCTACAGACAATGCACTTTGATTAATTGCGCTATCTGTAATAGCACCCGAGATATAACCAGATATATATTGGATTTTACCCTGACCCTGAGTGTCCGGCCCCATGAGACTGTGGTTTTTTCGGCCCCTGGTGGTCCGAGGTCGCTCCCGCTTCACAGATTCATGCGCCAGGGCCTCCTACAGACAATGCACTATGATTTATTGCGCTATCTCTAATAGCACCCGAGATATCACCATATACATATTGGATTTTCCCCTGACCCTGAGTGTCCGGCCCCATGAGACGGTGGTTTTCTCGGCCCCTGGTGGTCCGAGGTCGTTCCAGCTGCACAGATTCATGCGCTAGGGCCTCCTACAGACAATGCACTATGATTTATTGCGCTATCTTTAATAGCACCCGAGATATCATCAGATATATATTGGATTTTCCCCTGACCCTGAGTGTCCGGCCCCATGAGACGGTGGTTTTCTCGGCCCCAGGTGGTCCGAGGTCGTTCCCGCTGCACAGATTCATGCGCCAGGGCCCCCTGCAGATGATTCACTTTGGTTTAGTGCGCTATCTGTAAGAGCACCCGAGATGTCACCAGATATATGCTGGATTTTTCCATGAAATTAGGTGACGCATTCCGAATATCTGTAATTTTCTCGGCGCCTGGTGGTCCGAGGACGTTCCTGCTGCTCAGATTAATACGCCAGGCCCTCCTGCAGACAATGCACTTTGATTTATTTCGCTATCTCTAATAGCACCCGAAATATCACCAGATATATATCGGATTTTTCCCTGACCCTGACAGTCCGACCCCATGAGACGGTGGTTTTCTCGGCCCCTGGTGGTCCGAGGTCGTTCCCGCTGCATAGATTCATGCGCCAGGGCCTCCTGCAGACAATGCTTTTTGATTTATTGCGCTATCTGTAATATCACCCGAGATATCACCAGATTTGTATTCGATTTTTCCCGGACCCTGAGTGTCCGACCCCATGAGACGGTGGTTTTCTCGGCCCCTGGTGGTCCGAGGTCGTTCCCGCTGCATAGATTCATGCGCCAGGGCCTCCTGCAGACAATGCTTTTTGATTTATTGCGCTATCTGTAATATCACCCGAGATATCACCAGATATATTTTGGATTTTTCCTTGACCCTGACAGTCCGGCCCCATGTGTGGATGGTTTTCTCGGCCCCTGGTGGTCCGAGGTCGTTCCTGCTGCTCAGATTAATACGCCAGGCCCTCCTGCAGACAATGCACTTTGATTTATTTCGCTATCTCTAATAGCACCCGAAATATCACCAGATATATATTGGATTTTCCCCAGACCCTGAGTGACCGGCCCAATGAGACTGTGGTTTTTTCGGCCCCTGGTGGTCCGAGGTCGTTCCCGCTGCACAGATTCATGCGCCAGGGCCTCCTGCAGATAATTCACTTTGGTTTATTGCGCTATCTCTAATAGCACCCGAGATATCACCAGATATATATTGGATTTTACCCTGACCCTGAGTGTCCGGCCCCATGAGACTGTGCTTTTCTCGGCCCCTGGTGGTCCGAGGTCGTTCCCGCTGCACAGATTCATGCGCCAGGGCCTCCTACAGACAATGCACTTTGATTTATTGCGCTATCTGTAATAGCATCCGAGATATCACACGATATATATTGGATTTTACCCTGACCCTGAGTGTCCGGCCCCATGAGACGGTCGTTGTCTTGGACCTGGAGGTCCGAGGACGTTCCCGCTGCACAGATTCATGCGCCAGGGCCTCCTACAGGTAATGCACTTTGATTTATTGCGCTACCTGTAATAGCACCCGAGATATCACCAGATCTATATTGGATTTTCCCCTGACCCTGAGTGTCCGGCCCCATGAGACTGTGGTTTTCTCGGCCCCTGGTGGTCCGAGGTCGTTCCCGTTGCACAGATTCATGCGCCAGGGCCTCCTGCAGATAATTCACTTTGGTTTATTGCGCTATCTGTAATAGCACCCGAGATATCACCAGATCTATATTGGATTTTCCCCTGACCCTGAGTGTCCGGCCACATGAGACTGTGGTTTTCTCGGCCCCTGGTGGTCCGAGGTCGTTCCCGCTACACAGATTCATGCGCCAGGGCCTACTGCAGATAATTCACTTTGATTTATTGCGCTATCTGTAATAGCACCCGAGATATCACCACATATATATTGGATTTTTCACTGACCCTGAGTATCCGGCCCCATGAGACGGTGGTTTTCTCGGTCCCTGGTGTTCCGATGTCGTTCCCGCTGCACAGATTCATGCACCAGGGCCTCCTACAGACAATGCACTTTGGTTTATTGCGCTATCTCTAATAGCACCCGAGATATCACCAGATATATATTGGATTTTCCCCTGACCCTGAGTGTCCGGCCCCATGAGACTGTGGTTTTCTCGGCCCCTGGTGGTCCGAGGTCGTTCCCGTTGCACAGATTCATGCGCCAGGGCCTCCTACAGACAATGCACTTTGATTTATTGCGCTATCTGTAATAGCACCCGAGATATCACCAGATATATATTGGATTTTCCCCAGACCCTGAGTGACGGGCCCAATGAGACTGTGGTTTTTTCGGCCCCTGGTGGTCCGAGGTCGTTCCCGCTGCACAGATTCATGCGCCAGGGCCTCCTGCAGAGAATTCACTTTGGTTTATTGCGCTATCTCTAATAGCACCCGAGATATCACCAGATATATATTGGATTTTACCCTGACCCTGAGTGTCCGGCCCCATGAGACTGTGGTTTTCTCGGCCCCTGGTGGTCCGAGGTCGTTCCCGCTGCACAGATTCATGCGCCAGGGCCTCCTACAGACAATGCACTTTGACTTATTGCGCTATCTGTAATAGCACCCGAGATATCACCAGATATATATTGGATTTTTCACTGACGCTGAGTGTGCGGCCCCATGAGACGGTGTTTTTCTCGGACCCTGGTGGTCCGAGGTCGTTCCCGCTGCACAGATTCATGCGCCAGGGCCTCCTGCAGATAATTCACTTTGATTTATTGCGCTATCTGTAATAGCACCCGAGATATCACCAGATATATATTGGATTTTACCCTGACCCTGAGTGTCCGGTCCCATGAGACGGTGGTTGTCTCAGCCCCTGGGGGTCCGAGGACGTTCCCGCTGCACAGATTCATGCGCCAGGGCCTCCTGCAGACAATGCACTTTGATTTATTGCGCTATCTGTAATAGCACCCGAGATATAACCAGATATATATTGGATTTTTCACTGACCCTGAGTGTCCGGCCCCATGAGGCGGTCGTTTTCTTGGCCCCTGGTGGTCCGAGGTCGTTCCCGCTGCACAGATTCATGCGCCAGGGCCTCCTACAGACAATGCACTTTGATTAATTGCGCTATCTGTAATAGCACCCGAGATATAACCAGATATATATTGGATTTTACCCTGACCCTGAGTGTCCGGCCCCATGAGACTGTGGTTTTTTCGGCCCCTGGTGGTCCGAGGTCGCTCCCGCTTCACAGATTCATGCGCCAGGGCCTCCTACAGACAATGCACTATGATTTATTGCGCTATCTCTAATAGCACCCGAGATATCACCATATACATATTGGATTTTCCCCTGACCCTGAGTGTCCGGCCCCATGAGACGGTGGTTTTCTCGGCCCCTGGTGGTCCGAGGTCGTTCCAGCTGCACAGATTCATGCGCTAGGGCCTCCTACAGACAATGCACTATGATTTATTGCGCTATCTTTAATAGCACCCGAGATATCATCAGATATATATTGGATTTTCCCCTGACCCTGAGTGTCCGGCCCCATGAGACGGTGGTTTTCTCGGCCCCAGGTGGTCCGAGGTCGTTCCCGCTGCACAGATTCATGCGCCAGGGCCCCCTGCAGATGATTCACTTTGGTTTAGTGCGCTATCTGTAAGAGCACCCGAGATGTCACCAGATATATGCTGGATTTTTCCATGAAATTAGGTGACGCATTCCGAATATCTGTAATTTTCTCGGCGCCTGGTGGTCCGAGGACGTTCCTGCTGCTCAGATTAATACGCCAGGCCCTCCTGCAGACAATGCACTTTGATTTATTTCGCTATCTCTAATAGCACCCGAAATATCACCAGATATATATCGGATTTTTCCCTGACCCTGACAGTCCGACCCCATGAGACGGTGGTTTTCTCGGCCCCTGGTGGTCCGAGGTCGTTCCCGCTGCATAGATTCATGCGCCAGGGCCTCCTGCAGACAATGCTTTTTGATTTATTGCGCTATCTGTAATATCACCCGAGATATCACCAGATTTGTATTCGATTTTTCCCGGACCCTGAGTGTCCGACCCCATGAGACGGTGGTTTTCTCGGCCCCTGGTGGTCCGAGGTCGTTCCCGCTGCATAGATTCATGCGCCAGGGCCTCCTGCAGACAATGCTTTTTGATTTATTGCGCTATCTGTAATATCACCCGAGATATCACCAGATATATTTTGGATTTTTCCTTGACCCTGACAGTCCGGCCCCATGTGTGGATGGTTTTCTCGGCCCCTGGTGGTCCGAGGTCGTTCCTGCTGCTCAGATTAATACGCCAGGCCCTCCTGCAGACAATGCACTTTGATTTATTTCGCTATCTCTAATAGCACCCGAAATATCACCAGATATATATTGGATTTTCCCCAGACCCTGAGTGACCGGCCCAATGAGACTGTGGTTTTTTCGGCCCCTGGTGGTCCGAGGTCGTTCCCGCTGCACAGATTCATGCGCCAGGGCCTCCTGCAGATAATTCACTTTGGTTTATTGCGCTATCTCTAATAGCACCCGAGATATCACCAGATATATATTGGATTTTACCCTGACCCTGAGTGTCCGGCCCCATGAGACTGTGCTTTTCTCGGCCCCTGGTGGTCCGAGGTCGTTCCCGCTGCACAGATTCATGCGCCAGGGCCTCCTACAGACAATGCACTTTGATTTATTGCGCTATCTGTAATAGCATCCGAGATATCACACGATATATATTGGATTTTACCCTGACCCTGAGTGTCCGGCCCCATGAGACGGTCGTTGTCTTGGACCTGGAGGTCCGAGGACGTTCCCGCTGCACAGATTCATGCGCCAGGGCCTCCTACAGGTAATGCACTTTGATTTATTGCGCTACCTGTAATAGCACCCGAGATATCACCAGATCTATATTGGATTTTCCCCTGACCCTGAGTGTCCGGCCCCATGAGACTGTGGTTTTCTCGGCCCCTGGTGGTCCGAGGTCGTTCCCGTTGCACAGATTCATGCGCCAGGGCCTCCTGCAGATAATTCACTTTGGTTTATTGCGCTATCTGTAATAGCACCCGAGATATCACCAGATCTATATTGGATTTTCCCCTGACCCTGAGTGTCCGGCCCCATGAGACTGTGGTTTTCTCGGCCCCTGGTGGTCCGAGGTCGTTCCCGCTACACAGATTCATGCGCCAGGGCCTACTGCAGATAATTCACTTTGATTTATTGCGCTATCTGTAATAGCACCCGAGATATCACCACATATATATTGGATTTTTCACTGACCCTGAGTATCCGGCCCCATGAGACGGTGGTTTTCTCGGTCCCTGGTGTTCCGATGTCGTTCCCGCTGCACAGATTCATGCACCAGGGCCTCCTACAGACAATGCACTTTGGTTTATTGCGCTATCTCTAATAGCACCCGAGATATCACCAGATATATATTGGATTTTCCCCTGACCCTGAGTGTCCGGCCCCATGAGACTGTGGTTTTCTCGGCCCCTGGTGGTCCGAGGTCGTTCCCGTTGCACAGATTCATGCGCCAGGGCCTCCTACAGACAATGCACTTTGATTTATTGCGCTATCTGTAATAGCACCCGAGATATCACCAGATATATATTGGATTTTCCCCAGACCCTGAGTGACGGGCCCAATGAGACTGTGGTTTTTTCGGCCCCTGGTGGTCCGAGGTCGTTCCCGCTGCACAGATTCATGCGCCAGGGCCTCCTGCAGAGAATTCACTTTGGTTTATTGCGCTATCTCTAATAGCACCCGAGATATCACCAGATATATATTGGATTTTACCCTGACCCTGAGTGTCCGGCCCCATGAGACTGTGCTTTTCTCGGCCCCTGGTGGTCCGAGGTCGTTCCCGCTGCACAGATTCATGCGCCAGGGCCTCCTACAGACAATGCACTTTGATTTATTGCGCTATCTGTAATAGCATCCGAGATATCACACGATATATATTGGATTTTACCCTGACCCTGAGTGTCCGGCCCCATGAGACGGTCGTTGTCTTGGCCCCTGGAGGTCCGAGGACGTTCCCGCTGCACAGATTCATGCGCCAGGGCCTCCTACAGGTAATGCACTTTGATTTATTGCGCTACCTGTAATAGCACGCGAGATATCACCAGATCTATATTGGATTTTCCCCTGACCCTGAGTGTCCGGCCCCATGAGACTGTGGTTTTCTCGGCCCCTGGTGGTCCGAGGTCGTTCCCGTTGCACAGATTCATGCGCCAGGGCCTCCTGCAGATAATTCACTTTGGTTTATTGCGCTATCTGTAATAGCACCCGAGATATCACCAGATCTATATTGGATTTTCCCCTGACCCTGAGTGTCCGGCCCCATGAGACTGTGGTTTTCTCGGCCCCTGGTGGTCCGAGGTCGTTCCCGCTGCACAGATTCATGCGCCAGGGCCTACTGCAGATAATTCACTTTGATTTATTGCGCTATCTGTAATAGCACCCGAGATATCACCACATATATATTGGATTTTTCACTGACCCTGAGTATCCGGCCCCATGAGACGGTGGTTTTCTCGGTCCCTGGTGTTCCGAGGTCGTTCCCGCTGCACAGATTCATGCGCCAGGGCCTCCTACAGACAATGCACTTTGGTTTATTGCGCTATCTCTAATAGCACCCGAGATATCACCAGATATATATTGGATTTTCCCCTGACCCTGAGTGTCCGGCCCCATGAGACTGTGGTTTTCTCGGCCCCTGGTGGTCCGAGGTCGTTCCCGTTGCACAGATTCATGCGCCAGGGCCTCCTACAGACAATGCACTTTGATTTATTGCGCTATCTCTAATAGCACCCGAGATATCTCCAGATATATATTGGATTTTCCCCTGACCCTGAGTGACCGGCCCCATGAGACTGTGGTTTTTTCGGCCCCTGGTGGTCCGACGTCGTTCCCGCTGCACAGATTCATGCGCCAGGGCCTCCTGCAGATAATTCACTTTGGTTTATTGCGCTATCTCTAATAGCACCCGAGATATCACCAGATATATATTGGATTTTCCCCTGACCCTGAGTGTCCGGCCCCATGAGACTGTGGTTTTCTCGGCCCCTGGTGGTCCGAGGTCGTTCCTGTTGCACAGATTCATGCGCCAGGGCCTCCTGCAGATAATTCACTTTGGTTTATTGCGCTATCTCTAATAGCACCCGAGATATCACCAGATATATATTCGATTTTCCCCTGACCCTGAGTGTCCGGCCCCATGAGACTGTGGTTTTCTCGGCCCCTGGTCGTCCGAGGTCGTTCCCTCTGCACAGATTCATGCGCCAGGGCCTATAGACAATGCACTTTGATTTGTTGCGCTATCTGTAATAGCACCCGAGATATCACCAGATATATATTGGATTTTCCCCTGACCCTGAGTGACCGGGCCCATGAGACTGTGGTTTTTTCGGCCCCTGGTGGTCCGAGGTCGTTCCCGCTGCACAGATTCATGCGCCAGGGCCTCCTACAGACAATGCACTTTGATTTATTGCGCTATCTGTAATAGCACCCGAGATATCACCAGATATATATTGCATTTTACCCTGACCCTGAGTGTCCGGCCCCATGAGACGGTCGTTGTCTCGGCCCCTGGAGGTCCGAGGACGTTCCCGCTGCACAGATTCATGCGCCAGGGCCTCCTACAGGTAATGCACTTTGATTTATTGCGCTATCTGTAATAGCACCCGAGATATCACCAGATCTATATTGGATTTTCCCCTGACCCTGAGTGTCCGGCCCCATGAGACTGTGGTTTTCTCGGCCCCTGGTGGGCCGAGGTCGTTCCCGTTGCACAGATTCATGCGCCAGGGCCTCCTACAGACAATGCACTTTGATTTATTGCGCTATCTGTAATAGCACCCGAGATATCACCAGATATATATTGGATTTTCCCCTGACCCTGAGAGTCCGGCCCCATGAGACTGTGGTTTTCTCGGCCCCTGGTCGTCCGAGGTCGTTCCCTCTGCACAGATTCATGCGCCAGGGCCTCCTACAGACAATGCACTTTGATTTATTTCGCTATCTCTAATAGCACCCGAAATATCACCAGATATATATTGGATTTTCCCCAGACCCTGAGTGACCGGCCCAATGAGACTGTGGTTTTTTCGGCCCCTGGTGGTCCGAGGTCGTTCCCGCTGCACAGATTCATGCGCCAGGGCCTCCTGCAGATAATTCACTTTGGTTTATTGCGCTATCTCTAATAGCACCCGAGATATCACCAGATATATATTGGATTTTACCATGACCCTGAGTGTCCGGCCCCATGAGACTGTGCTTTTCTCGGCCCCTGGTGGTCCGAGGTCGTTCCCGCTGCACAGATTCATGCGCCAGGGCCTCCTACAGACAATGCACTTTGATTTATTGCGCTATCTGTAATAGCATCCGAGATATCACACGATATATATTGGATTTTACCCTGACCCTGAGTGTCCGGCCCCATGAGACGGTCGTTGTCTTGGCCCCTGGAGGTCCGAGGACGTTCCCGCTGCACAGATTCATGCGCCAGGGCCTCCTACAGGTAATGCACTTTGATTTATTGCGCTACCTGTAATAGCACCCGAGATATCACCAGATCTATATTGGATTTTCCCCTGACCCTGAGTGTCCGGCCCCATGAGACTGTGGTTTTCTCGGCCCCTGGTGGTCCGAGGTCGTTCCCGTTGCACAGATTCATGCGCCAGGGCCTCCTGCAGATAATTCACTTTGGTTTATTGCGCTATCTGTAATAGCACCCGAGATATCACCAGATCTATATTGGATTTTCCCCTGACCCTGAGTGTCCGGCCCCATGAGACTGTGGTTTTCTCGGCCCCTGGTGGTCCGAGGTCGTTCCCGCTACACAGATTCATGCGCCAGGGCCTACTGCAGATAATTCACTTTGATTTATTGCGCTATCTGTAATAGCACCCGAGATATCACCACATATATATTGGATTTTTCACTGACCCTGAGTATCCGGCCCCATGAGACGGTGGTTTTCTCGGTCCCTGGTGTTCCGATGTCGTTCCCGCTGCACAGATTCATGCACCAGGGCCTCCTACAGACAATGCACTTTGGTTTATTGCGCTATCTCTAATAGCACCCGAGATATCACCAGATATATATTGGATTTTCCCCTGACCCTGAGTGTCCGGCCCCATGAGACTGTGGTTTTCTCGGCCCCTGGTGGTCCGAGGTCGTTCCCGCTGCACAGATTCATGCGCCAGGGCCTCCTACAGACAATGCACTTTGACTTATTGCGCTATCTGTAATAGCACCCGAGATATCACCAGATATATATTGGATTTTTCACTGACGCTGAGTGTGCGGCCCCATGAGACGGTGTTTTTCTCGGACCCTGGTGGTCCGAGGTCGTTCCCGCTGCACAGATTCATGCGCCAGGGCCTCCTGCAGATAATTCACTTTGATTTATTGCGCTATCTGTAATAGCACCCGAGATATCACCAGATATATATTGGATTTTACCCTGACCCTGAGTGTCCGGTCCCATGAGACGGTGGTTGTCTCAGCCCCTGGGGGTCCGAGGACGTTCCCGCTGCACAGATTCATGCGCCAGGGCCTCCTGCAGACAATGCACTTTGATTTATTGCGCTATCTGTAATAGCACCCGAGATATAACCAGATATATATTGGATTTTTCACTGACCCTGAGTGTCCGGCCCCATGAGGCGGTCGTTTTCTTGGCCCCTGGTGGTCCGAGGTCGTTCCCGCTGCACAGATTCATGCGCCAGGGCCTCCTACAGACAATGCACTTTGATTAATTGCGCTATCTGTAATAGCACCCGAGATATAACCAGATATATATTGGATTTTACCCTGACCCTGAGTGTCCGGCCCCATGAGACTGTGGTTTTTTCGGCCCCTGGTGGTCCGAGGTCGCTCCCGCTTCACAGATTCATGCGCCAGGGCCTCCTACAGACAATGCACTATGATTTATTGCGCTATCTCTAATAGCACCCGAGATATCACCATATACATATTGGATTTTCCCCTGACCCTGAGTGTCCGGCCCCATGAGACGGTGGTTTTCTCGGCCCCTGGTGGTCCGAGGTCGTTCCAGCTGCACAGATTCATGCGCTAGGGCCTCCTACAGACAATGCACTATGATTTATTGCGCTATCTTTAATAGCACCCGAGATATCATCAGATATATATTGGATTTTCCCCTGACCCTGAGTGTCCGGCCCCATGAGACGGTGGTTTTCTCGGCCCCAGGTGGTCCGAGGTCGTTCCCGCTGCACAGATTCATGCGCCAGGGCCCCCTGCAGATGATTCACTTTGGTTTAGTGCGCTATCTGTAAGAGCACCCGAGATGTCACCAGATATATGCTGGATTTTTCCATGAAATTAGGTGACGCATTCCGAATATCTGTAATTTTCTCGGCGCCTGGTGGTCCGAGGACGTTCCTGCTGCTCAGATTAATACGCCAGGCCCTCCTGCAGACAATGCACTTTGATTTATTTCGCTATCTCTAATAGCACCCGAAATATCACCAGATATATATCGGATTTTTCCCTGACCCTGACAGTCCGACCCCATGAGACGGTGGTTTTCTCGGCCCCTGGTGGTCCGAGGTCGTTCCCGCTGCATAGATTCATGCGCCAGGGCCTCCTGCAGACAATGCTTTTTGATTTATTGCGCTATCTGTAATATCACCCGAGATATCACCAGATTTGTATTCGATTTTTCCCGGACCCTGAGTGTCCGACCCCATGAGACGGTGGTTTTCTCGGCCCCTGGTGGTCCGAGGTCGTTCCCGCTGCATAGATTCATGCGCCAGGGCCTCCTGCAGACAATGCTTTTTGATTTATTGCGCTATCTGTAATATCACCCGAGATATCACCAGATATATTTTGGATTTTTCCTTGACCCTGACAGTCCGGCCCCATGTGTGGATGGTTTTCTCGGCCCCTGGTGGTCCGAGGTCGTTCCTGCTGCTCAGATTAATACGCCAGGCCCTCCTGCAGACAATGCACTTTGATTTATTTCGCTATCTCTAATAGCACCCGAAATATCACCAGATATATATTGGATTTTCCCCAGACCCTGAGTGACCGGCCCAATGAGACTGTGGTTTTTTCGGCCCCTGGTGGTCCGAGGTCGTTCCCGCTGCACAGATTCATGCGCCAGGGCCTCCTGCAGATAATTCACTTTGGTTTATTGCGCTATCTCTAATAGCACCCGAGATATCACCAGATATATATTGGATTTTACCCTGACCCTGAGTGTCCGGCCCCATGAGACTGTGCTTTTCTCGGCCCCTGGTGGTCCGAGGTCGTTCCCGCTGCACAGATTCATGCGCCAGGGCCTCCTACAGACAATGCACTTTGATTTATTGCGCTATCTGTAATAGCATCCGAGATATCACACGATATATATTGGATTTTACCCTGACCCTGAGTGTCCGGCCCCATGAGACGGTCGTTGTCTTGGACCTGGAGGTCCGAGGACGTTCCCGCTGCACAGATTCATGCGCCAGGGCCTCCTACAGGTAATGCACTTTGATTTATTGCGCTACCTGTAATAGCACCCGAGATATCACCAGATCTATATTGGATTTTCCCCTGACCCTGAGTGTCCGGCCCCATGAGACTGTGGTTTTCTCGGCCCCTGGTGGTCCGAGGTCGTTCCCGTTGCACAGATTCATGCGCCAGGGCCTCCTGCAGATAATTCACTTTGGTTTATTGCGCTATCTGTAATAGCACCCGAGATATCACCAGATCTATATTGGATTTTCCCCTGACCCTGAGTGTCCGGCCCCATGAGACTGTGGTTTTCTCGGCCCCTGGTGGTCCGAGGTCGTTCCCGCTACACAGATTCATGCGCCAGGGCCTCCTGCAGATAATTCACTTTGATTTATTGCGCTATCTGTAATAGCACCCGAGATATCACCACATATATATTGGATTTTTCACTGACCCTGAGTGTCCGGCCCCATGAGACGGTGGTTTTCTCGGTCCCTGGTGTTCCGATGTCGTTCCCGCTGCACAGATTCATGCGCCAGGGCCTACTGCAGATAATTCACTTTGATTTATTGCGCTATCTGTAATAGCACCCGAGATATCACCACATATATATTGGATTTTTCACTGACCCTGAGTATCCGGCCCCATGAGACGGTGGTTTTCTCGGTCCCTGGTGTTCCGAGGTCGTTCCCGCTGCACAGATTCATGCGCCAGGGCCTCCTACAGACAATGCACTTTGGTTTATTGCGCTATCTCTAATAGCACCCGAGATATCACCAGATATATATTGGATTTTCCCCTGACCCTGAGTGTCCGGCCCCATGAGACTGTGGTTTTCTCGGCCCCTGGTGGTCCGAGGTCGTTCCCGTTGCACAGATTCATGCGCCAGGGCCTCCTACAGACAATGCACTTTGATTTATTGCGCTATCTCTAATAGCACCCGAGATATCTCCAGATATATATTGGATTTTCCCCTGACCCTGAGTGACCGGCCCCATGAGACTGTGGTTTTTTCGGCCCCTGGTGGTCCGACGTCGTTCCCGCTGCACAGATTCATGCGCCAGGGCCTCCTGCAGATAATTCACTTTGGTTTATTGCGCTATCTCTAATAGCACCCGAGATATCACCAGATATATATTGGATTTTCCCCTGACCCTGAGTGTCCGGCCCCATGAGACTGTGGTTTTCTCGGCCCCTGGTGGTCCGAGGTCGTTCCTGTTGCACAGATTCATGCGCCAGGGCCTCCTGCAGATAATTCACTTTGGTTTATTGCGCTATCTCTAATAGCACCCGAGATATCACCAGATATATATTCGATTTTCCCCTGACCCTGAGTGTCCGGCCCCATGAGACTGTGGTTTTCTCGGCCCCTGGTCGTCCGAGGTCGTTCCCTCTGCACAGATTCATGCGCCAGGGCCTATAGACAATGCACTTTGATTTGTTGCGCTATCTGTAATAGCACCCGAGATATCACCAGATATATATTGGATTTTCCCCTGACCCTGAGTGACCGGGCCCATGAGACTGTGGTTTTTTCGGCCCCTGGTGGTCCGAGGTCGTTCCCGCTGCACAGATTCATGCGCCAGGGCCTCCTACAGACAATGCACTTTGATTTATTGCGCTATCTGTAATAGCACCCGAGATATCACCAGATATATATTGCATTTTACCCTGACCCTGAGTGTCCGGCCCCATGAGACGGTCGTTGTCTCGGCCCCTGGAGGTCCGAGGACGTTCCCGCTGCACAGATTCATGCGCCAGGGCCTCCTACAGGTAATGCACTTTGATTTATTGCGCTATCTCTAATAGCACCCGAGATATCACCAGATATATATTGGATTTTCCCCTGACCCTGAGTGTCCGGCCCCATGAGACTGTGGTTTTCTCGGCCCCTGGTGGTCCGAGGTCGTTCCCGTTGCACAGATTCATGCGCCAGGGCCTCCTACAGACAATGCACTTTGATTTATTGCGCTATCTCTAATAGCACCCGAGATATCTCCAGATATATATTGGATTTTCCCCTGACCCTGAGTGTCCGGCCCCATGAGACTGTGGTTTTCTCGGCCCCTGGTGGTCCGAGGTCGTTCCCGTTGCACAGATTCATGCGCCAGGGCCTCCTACAGACAATGCACTTTGATTTATTGCGCTATCTGTAATAGCACCCGAGATGTCACCAGATATATATTGGATTTTCCCTTGTCCCTGAGTGCCCGGCCCCGTGGGACGGTGGTTTTCTCGGCCCCTGGTGTTCCGTGGTCGTTCCCGCTGCACAGATTCATGCGCCACGGCCTCCTGCAAATAATTCACTTTGGTTTATTGCGCTATCTCTAATAGCACCAGAGATATCACCAGATATATATTGGATTTTCCCTGACCCTGAGTGTCTGGCCCCATGAGACTGTGGTTTTCTCGGCCCCTGGTGGTCCGAGGTCGTTCCCGCTGCACAGATTCATGCGCCAGGGCCTCTTACAGACAATGCACTTTGGTTTATTGGGCTATCTGTAATAGCACCCGAGATATCACCAGATATATATTGGATTTTTCGCTGACCGGCCCCATGAGACTGTGGTTTTCTCGGCCCCTGGTGGTGCGAGGTCGATCGCGCTGCACAGATTCATGCGCCAGGGCCTCCTGCAGATAATTCACTTTGGTTTATTGCGCTATCTCTAATAGCACCCGACATATCACCAGATATATATTGGATTTTCCCCTGACCCTGAGTGTCCGGACACATGAGACTGTGGTTTTCACGGCCCCTGGTGGTCCGAGGTCGTTCCCAGTGCCCACATTCATGCGCCAGGGCCTCCTGCAGATAATTCACTTTGGTTTATTGGGCAATCTGTAATAGCACCCGAGATATCACCAGATAGATATTGGATTTTCCCCTGACCCTGAGTGTCCGGCCCCATGAGACTGTGGTTTTCTCGGCCCCTGGTGGTCCGAGGTCGTTCCCGCTGCACTGATTCATGCGCCAGGGCATCGTACAGACAATGCACTTTGATTTATTGCGCTATCTGTAATAGCACCCGACATATCACAAGATATATATTGGATTTTTCACTGACCCTGAGTGTCCGGCCCCATGAGACGGTGGTTGTCTCTGTCCCTGGTGGTCCGAGGTCATTCCCGTTGCACAGATTCATGCGCCAGGGCCTCCTGCAGATAATTCACTTTGGTTTATTGCGCTATCTCTAATAGCACCCGAGATATCACCAGATATATATTGGATTTTCACCTGACCCTGAGTATCCGGCCCCATGCGACTGTGGTTTTCTCGGCCCCTGGTGGTGCGTGGTCGATCCCGCTGCACAGATTCATGCGCTAGGGCCTCCTACAGACAACGCACTTTGATTTATTGCGCTATCTGTAAGAGCACCCGAGATATCACCAGATATATATTGGATTTTCCCCTGTCCCTGAGTGTCCGGCCCCATGAGACGGTGGTTTTCTCGGCCCCTGGTGGTCCGAGGTCGCTCCCGCTGCTCAGATTCATGCGCTAGGGCCTCCTGCAGATAATTCACTTTGGTTCATTGCGCTACCTCTAATAGCACCCGAGATATCACCAGATATATTTTGGATTTTCCCCCGACCCTGAGTGTCCGGCCCCATGAGACTGTGGTTTTCTCGGCCCCTGGTGGTCCGAGGTCGCTCCCGCTGCTCAGATTCATGCGCCAGGGCCTCCTACAGACAATGCACTTTGATTTATTGCGCTATCTGTAATAGCACCCGAGATATCACCAGATATATATTGGATTTTTCCCTGACCCTGAGTGTCCGGCCCCATGTGACGGTGGTTTTCTCGGCCCCTGGTGGTCCGAGGTCGTTCCCCATGCCCAGATCTATGCGACAGGGCCTCCTACAGACAATGCACTTTGATTTATTGCGCTATCTGTAATAGCACCCGAGATATCACAAGATATATATTGGATTTTCCCCTGACCCTGAGTGTCCGGCCCCATGAGACCGTGGTTGTCTCGGCCCCTGGTGGTCCGAGGTCGTTCCCGTTGCACAGATTCATGCGCCAGGGCCTCCTGCAGATAATTCACTTTGGTTTATTGGGCTATCTGTAATAGCACCCGAGATATCTCCAGATATATATTGGATTTTCCCCCGACCCTGAGTGTCCGGCCCCATGAGACGGTGGTTTTCTCGGCCCCTGGTGGTCCGAGGTCGCTCCCGCTGCTCAGATTCATGCGCCAGGGCCTCCTGCAGATAGATCACTTTGGTTTATTGCGCTACCTCTAATAGCACCCGAGATATCACCAGATATATATAGGATTTTCCCCTGACCCTTAGTGTCCGGCCCCATGAGACTGTGGTTTTCACGGCCCCTGGTGGTCCGAGGTCGTTCCCGCTGCACAGATTCATGCGCCAGGGCCTCCTGCTGACAATGCACGTTGGTTTATTGGGCTATATGTAATAGCACCCGAGATATCACCAGATATATATTGGATTTTCCCCTGACCCTGAGTGTCCGGCCACATGAGACTGTGGTTTTCACGGCCCCTGGTGGTCCGAGGTCGTTCCCAGTGCCCACATTCATGCGCCAGGGCCTCCTGCAGATAATTCCCTTTGGTTTATTGGGCAATCTGTAATAGCACCCGAGATATCACCAGATATATATTGGATTTTTCCCTGACCCTGAGTGTCCGGCCCCATGAGACCGTGGTTGTTTCGGCCCCTGGTGGTCCGAGGGCGTTCCCGTTGCACAGATTCATGCGCCAGGGCCTCCTGCAGATAATTCACTTTGGTTTATTGCGCTATCTCTAATAGCACCCGAGATATCGCCAGATATATATTGGATTTTCCCCTGACCCTGAGTGTCCGGCCCCATGAGACGGCGGTTTTCTCGGCCCCTGGTGGTCCGAGGTCGTTCCCCCTGCCCAGACCTATGGGCCAGGGCCTCCTACAGACAATGCACTTTGATTTATTGCGCTATCTGTAATAGCACCCGAGATATCACCAGATATATATTGGATTTTCCCCTGACCCTGAGTGTCCGGCCCCATGAGACTGTGGTTTTCTCGGCCCCTGGTGGTCCGAGTTCGCTCCCGCTGCTCAGATTCATGCGCCAGGGCCTCGTGCAGATAATTCACTTTGGTTTATTGCGCTACCTCTAATAGCACCCGAGATATCACCAGATAGGTATTGGATTTTCCCCTGACCCTGAGTGTCCGACCCCATGAGACTGTGGTTTTCTCGGCCCCTGGTGGTCCGAGGTCGTTCCCGCTGCACAGATTCATGCGCCAAGGCCTCGTACAGACGATGCACTTTTATTTATTGCGCTATCTGTAATAGCAACCGAGATATCACCAGATATATATTGGATTTTTCCCTGACCCTGAGTGTCCGGCCCCATGAGACCGTGCTTGTCTCGGCCCCAGGTGGACCGAGGTCGTTCCCGTTTCACAGATTCATGTGCCAGGGCCTCCTGCAGATAATTCACTTTGGATTATTGCGCTATCTCTAATAGCACCCGAGATATCGCCAGATATATATTGGATTTTCCCCTGACCCTGAGTGTCCGGCCCCATGAGACTGTGGTTTTCTCGGACCCTAGTGGTGCGAGGTCGATCCCGCTGCACAGATTCATGCGCCAGGGCCTCCTGCAGATAATTCACTTTGGATTATTGCGCTATCTCTAATAGCACCCGAGATATCGCCAGATATATATTGGATTTTCCCCTGTCCCTGAGTGTCCGGCCCCATGAGACGGTTGTTTTCTCGGCCCCTGGTGGTCCGAGGTCGTTCCCCCTGGCCAGATTCATGCGCCAGGGCCTCCTACAGACAATGCACTTTGATTTATTGCGCTATCTGTAATAGCACCCGAGATATCACCAGATATATATTGGATTTTTCCCTGACCCTGAGTGTCCGGCCCCATGAGACTGTGGTTTTCTCGGCCCCTGGTGGTGCGAGGTCGATCCCGCTGCACAGATTCTTGCGCCAGGGCCTCGTACAGACAATGCACTTTGATTTATTGCGCTATCTGTAATAGCACCCGAGATATCACCAGATATATATTGGATTTTCCCCTGACCCTGAGTGTCCGGCCCCATGAGACGGTGGTTGTCTCGGCCCCTGGTGGTCCGAGGTCGTTCCCGCTGGGCAGATTCATGCGCCAGGGCCTCCTACAGACAATGCACTTTGGTTTATTGGGCAATCTGTAATAGCACCCGAGATATCACCAGATATATATTGGATTTTTCCCTGACCCTGAGTGTCCGGCCCCATGAGACCGTGGTTGTTTCGGCCCCTGGTGGTCCGAGGGCGTTCCCGTTGCACAGATTCATGCGCCAGGGCCTCCTGCAGATAATTCACTTTGGTTTATTGCGCTATCTCTAATAGCACCCGAGATATCGCCAGATACATATTGGATTTTCCCCTGACCCTGAGTGTCCGGCCCCATGAGACGGTGGTTTTCTCGGCCCCTGGTGGTCCGAGGTCGTTCCCCCTGCCCAGATCTATGTGCCAGGGCCTCCTACAGACAATGCACTTTGATTTATTGCGCTATCTGTAATAGCACCCGAGATATCACCAGATATATATTGGATTTTCCCCTGACCCTGAGTGTCCGGCCCCATGAGACTGTGGTTTTCTCGGCCCCTGGTGGTCCGAGTTCGCTCCCGCTGCTCAGATTCATGCGCCAGGGCCTCGTGCAGATAATTCACTTTGGATTATTGCGCTATCTCTAATTGCACCCGAGATATCGCCAGATATATATTGGATTTTCCCCTGATCCTGAGTGTCCGGCCCCATGAGACTGTGGTTTTCTCGGACCCTAGTGGTGCGAGGTCGATCCCGCTGCACAGATTCATGCGCCAGGGCCTCCTGCAGATAATTCACTTTGGATTATTGCGCTATCTCTAATAGCACCCGAGATATCGCCAGATATATATTGGATTTTCCCCTGTCCCTGAGTGTCCGGCCCCATGAGACGGTTGTTTTCTCGGCCCCTGGTGGTCCGAGGTCGTTCCCCCTGGCCAGATTCATGCGCCAGGGCCTCCTACAGACAATGCACTTTGATTTATTGCGCTATCTGTAATAGTACCCGAGATATCACCAGATAGATATTGGATTTTCCCCTGACCCTGAGTGTCCGGCCCCATGAGACTGTGGTTTTCTCGGACCCTGGTGGTCCGAGGTCGTTCCCGCTGCACTGATTCATGCGCCAGGGCCTCGTACAGACAATGCACTTTGATTTATTAAGCTATCTGTAATAGCACCCGAGATATCACCAGATATATATTGGATTTTTCCCTGACCCTGAGTGTCCGGCCCCATGAGACTGTGGTTTTCTCGGCCCCTGGTGGTGCGAGGTCGATCCCGCTGCACAGATTCTTGCGCCAGGGCCTCGTACAGACAATGCACTTTGATTTATTGCGCTATCTGTAATAGCACCCGAGATACCACCAGATATATATTGGATTTTCCCCTGACCCTGAGTGTCCGGCCCCATGAGACGGTGGTTGTCTCGGCCCCTGGTGGTCCGAGGTGGTTCCCGCTGGGCAGATTCATGCGCCAGGGCCTCCTACAGCCAATGCACTTTGGATTATTGCGCTATCTCTAATAGCACCCGAGATATAACCAGATATATATTGGATTTTCCCCTGACCCTGAGTGTCCGGCCCCATGAGACGGTGGTTTTCTCGTCCCCTGGTGGTCCGAGGTCTTCCACGCTGCACAGATGCATGCGCCAGGGCCTCCTACAGATAATTCACTTTGGTTTATTGCGCTATCTCTAATAGCACCCGAGATATCACCAGATATATATTGGATTCTTCCCAGACCCTGAGTGTCCGGCCCCATGAGACGGTGGTTTTCTCAGCCCCTGGTGGTCCGAGGTCGTTCCCGCTGCACAGAGCCATGCGCCAGGGCCTCCTGCAGATACTTCACTTTGGTTTATTGCGCTATCTCTAGTAGCACCCGAGATATCACCAGATATATATTGGATTTTTCCCTGACGCTGAGTGTCCGGCCCCATGAGACGGTGGTTTTCTCGGCCCCTGGTGGTCTGAGGTCGTTCCCGCTGCACAGATTCATGCGCCAGGGCCTCCTACAGACAATGCACTTTGATTTATTGCGCTATCTGTAATAGCACCCGAGATATCACGAGATATATATTGGATTTTCCCCTGACCCTGAGTGTCCGGCCCCATGAGACGGTGGTTGTCTCGGCCCCTGGTGGTCCGAGGTCGTTCCCGCTGGGCAGATTCATGCGCCAGGGCCTCCTACAGACTATGCACTTTGGTTTATTGCGCTATCTCTAATAGCACCCGAGACATAACCAGATATATATTGGATTTTCCCCTGACCATGAGTGTCCGGCCCCATGAGACGGTGGTTTTCTCGGCCCCTGGTGGTCCGAGGTCGTTCCCGCTGCACAGATGCATGCGCCAGGGCCTCCTGCAGATAATTCACTTTGGTTTATTGCGCTATCTCTAATAGCGCCCGAGATATCACCAGATATATATTGGATTCTTCCCAGACCCTGAGTGTCCGGCCCCATGAGACGGTGGTTTTCTCAGCCCCTGGTGGTCCGAGGTCGTTCCCGCTGCACAGAGCCATGCGCCAGGGCGTCCTGCAGATACTTCACTTTGGTTTATTGCGCTATCTCTAGTAGCACCCGAGATATCACCAGATATATATTGGATTTTTCCCTGACCCTGAGTGTCCGGCTCCATGAGACTGTGGTTTTCTCGGCCCCTGGTTGTCCGAGGTCCTTCCCGCTGCACAGATTCATGCGCCAGGGCCTCCTACAGACAATGCACTTTGATTTATTGCGCTATCTGTAATAGCACCCGAGATATCACGAGATATATATTGGATTTTTCCCCGACCCTGAGTGTCCAGCCCCATGAGACGGTGGCTGTCTCGGCCCCTGGTGGTCCGAGGTCGTTCCCGCTGCACAGAGCCATGCGCCAGGGCCTCCTGCAGATACTTCACTTTGGTTTATTGCGCTATCTCTAATAGCGCCCGAGATATCACCAGATATATATTGGATTCTTCCCAGACCCTGAGTGTCCGGCCCCATGAGACGGTGGTTTTCTCAGCCCCTGGTGGTCCGAGGTCGTTCCCGCTGCACAGAGCCATGCGCCAGGGCCTCCTGCAGATAATTCACTTTGGTTTATTGCGCTATCTCTAATAGCACCCGAGATATCACCAGATATATATTGGATTCTTCCCAGACCCTGAGTGTCCGGCCCCATGAGACGGTGGTTTTCTCGGCCCCTGGTGGTGCGTGGTCGATCCCGCTGCACAGATTCATGCGCTAGGGCCTCCTACAGACAACGAACTTTGATTTATTGCGCTATCTGTAATAGCACCCGAGATATCACGAGATATATATTGGATTTTTCCCCGACCCTGAGTGTCCAGCCCCATGAGACGGTGGCTGTCTCGGCCCCTGGTGGTCCGAGGTCGTTCCCGCTGCACAGAGCCATGCGCCAGGGCCTCCTGCAGATACTTCACTTTGGTTTATTGCGCTATCTCTAGTAGCACCCGAGATATCACCAGATATATATTGGATTTTTCCCTGACGCTGAGTGTCCGGCCCCATGAGACGGTGGTTTTCTCGGCCCCTGGTGGTCCGAGGTCGTTCCCGCTGCACAGATGCATGCGCCAGGGCCTCCTGCAGATAATTCACTTTGGTTTATTGCGCTATCTCTAATAGCACCCGAGATATCACCAGATATATATTGGATTCTTCCCAGACCCTGAGTGTCCGGCCCCATGAGACGGTGGTTTTCTCGGCCCCTGGTGGTGCGTGGTCGATCCCGCTGCACAGATTCATGCGCTAGGGCCTCCTACAGACAACGCACTTTGATTTATTGCGCTATCTGTAATAGCACCCGGGATATCACCAGATATATATTGGATTTTCCCCTGTCCCTGAGTGTCCGGTCCCATGAGACGGTGGTTTTCTCGGCCCCTGGTGGTCCGAGGTCGCACCCGCTGCTCAGATCCATGCGCCAGGGCCTCCTGCAGATAGTTCACTTTGGTTTATTGCGCTACCTCTAATAGCACCCGAGATATCACCAGATATATATTGGATTTTCCCCTGACCCTTAGTGTCCGGCCCCATGAGACTGTGGTTTTCACGGCCCCTGGTGGTCCGAGGTCGTTCCCGCTGCACAGATTCATGCGCCAGGGCCTCCTACTGACAATGCACGTTGGTTTATTGGGCTATATGTAATAGCACCCGAGATATCACCAGATATATATTGGATTTTTCGCTGACCCTGAGTGTCCGGCCCCATGAGACTGTGGTTTTCTCGGCCCCTGGTGGTGCGAGGTCGATCGCGATCCACAGATTCATGCGCCAGGGCCTCCTGCAGATAATTCACTTTGGTTTATTGCGCTATCTCTAATAGCACCCGACATATCACCAGATATATATTGGATTTTCCTCTGACCCTGAGTGTCCGGCCCCATGAGACTGTGGTTTTCTCGGCCCCAGGTGGACCGAGGTCGTTCCCGTTTCACAGATTCATGCGCCAGTGCCTCCTGCAGATAATTCACTTTGGATTATTGCGCTATCTGTAATAGCACCCGAGATATCACCAGATATATATTGGATTTTCCCCTGACCCTGAGTGTCCGGCCCCATGAGACGGTGGTTTTCTCAGCCCCTGGTGGTCCGAGGTCGTTCCCGCTGCACAGAGCCATGCGCCAGGGCCTCCTGCAGATAATTCACTTTGGTTTATTGCGCTATCTCTAGTAGCACCCGAGATATCACCAGATATATATTGGATTTTTCCCTGACGCTGAGTGTCCGGCCCCATGAGACGGTGGTTTTCTCGGCCCCTGGTGGTCCGAGGTCATTCCCGCTGCACAGATTGCTGCGCCAGTGCATCCTACAGACAATGCACTTTGGTTTATTGGGCTATCTGTAATAGCACCCGAGACACCACCAGATATATATTGGATTTTTCGCTGACCCTGAGTGTCCGGCTCCATGAGACTGTGGTTTTCTCGCCCCTGGTGGTCCGAGGTCGTTCCCGCTGCACAGATTCATGCGCCAGGGCCTCCTACAGACAATGCACTTTGATTTATTGCGCTATCTGTAATAGCACCCGGGATATCACGAGATATATATTGGATTTTTCCCCGACCCTGAGTGTCCGGTCCCATGAGACGGTGGCTGTCTCGGCCCCTGGTGGTCCGAGGTCCTTCCCGCTGCACAGACTGATGCGCCAGGGCCTCCAGCAGATACTTCACTTTGCTTTATTGCGCTATCTCTAGTAGCACCCGAGATATCACCTGATATATATTGGATTTTTCCCTGACACTGAGTGTCCGGCCCCATGAGACGGTGGTTTTCTCGGCCCCTGGTGGTCCGAGGTCGTTCCCGCTGCACAGATTGCTGCGCCAGGGCCCCCTGCAGATAATTCACTTTGGTTTATTGCGCTATCTCTAATAGCACCCGAGATATCACCAGATATATATTGGATTTTCCCCTGACCCTTAGTGTCCGGCCCAATGAGACTGTGGTTTTCACGGCCCCTGGTGGTCCGAGGTCGTTCCCGCTGCACAGATTCATGCGCCAGGGCCTCCTACAGACACTGCACTTTGGTTTATTGGGCTATCTGTAATAGCACCCGAGATAACACCAGATGTATATTGGATTTTTCGCTGACCCTGAGTGTGCGGCCCCATGAGACGGTGGTTGTCTCGGCCCCTGGTGGTCCGAGGTCATTCCCGTTGCTCAGATACATGCGCCAGGGCCTCCTGCAGATAATTCACTTTGGTTTATTGCGCTATCTCTAATAGCACCCGAGATATCACCAGATATATATTGGATTTTCACCTGACCCTGAGTATCCGGCCCCATGAAACTGTGGTTTTCTCGGCCCCTGGTGGTGCGTGGTCGATCCCTTTGCACAGATTCATGCGCCAGGGCCTCCTGCAGATAATTCACGTTGGTTTATTGCGCTATCTCTAATAGCACCCGAGATATCACCAGATATATATTGGATTTTCCCCTCACCCTGAGTGTCCGGCCCCATGAGACTGGTTTTCTCGGCCCCTGCTGGTCCGAGGTCGTTCCCGCTGCACAGATTCATGCGCCAGGGCCTCCTACAAGTAATGCACATTGATTTATTGCGCTATCTGTAATAGCACCCGAGATACCACCAGATATATATTGGATTTTTCCCTGACCCTGAGTGTCCGGCCCCATGAGACGGTGGTTGTCTTGCCCATGGTGGTCCGAGGTCGTTCCCGCTGCACAGATTCATGCGCCAGGGCCTCCTACTGACAATGCACGTTGGTTTATTGGGCTATATGTAATAGCACCCGAGATATCACCAGATATATATTGGATTTTTCGCTGACCCTGAGTGTCCGGCCCCATGAGACTGTGGTTTTCTCGGCCCCTGGTGGTGCGAGGTCGATCGCGCTGCACAGATTCATGCGCCAGGGCCTCCTGCAGATAATTCACTTTGGTGTATTGCGCTATCTCTAATAGCACCCGACATATCACCAGATATATATTGGATTTTCCTCTGACCCTGAGTGTCCGGCCACATGAGACTGTGGTTTTCACGGCCACTGGTTGTCCGAGGTCGTCCCAGTGCCCACATTCATGCGCCAGGGCCTCCTGCAGATAATTCACTTTGGTTTATTGGGCAATCTGAAATAGCACCCGAGATATCACCAGATATATATTGGATTTTTCCCTGACCCTGAGTGTCCGGCCCCATGAGACCGTGGTTGTTTCGGCCCCTGGTGGTCCGAGGTCGTTCCCGTTGCACAGATTCATGCGCCAGGGCCTCCTGCAGATAATTCACTTTGGTTTATTGCGCTATCTCTAATAGCACCCGAGATATCGCCAGATATATATTGGATTTTCCCCTGACCCTGAGTGACCGGCCCCATGAGACTGTGGTTTTCTCGGCCCCTGGTGGTCCGAGTTCGCTCCCGCTGCTCAGATTCATGCGCCAGGGCCTCGTGCAGATAATTCACTTTGGATTATTGCGCTATCTCTAATAGCACCCGAGATATCGCCAGATATATATTGGATTTTCCCCTGTCCCTGAGTGTCCGGCCCCATGAGACGGTGGTTTTCTCGGCCCCTGATTGTCCGAGGTCATTCCCCCTGCCCAGATCTATGCGCCAGGGCCTCCTACAGACAATGCACTTTGATTTATTGTGCTATCTGTAATAGCAACCGAGATATCACCAGATAGATATTGGATTTTCCCCTGACCCTGAGTGCCCGGCCCCATGAGACTGTGGTTTTCTCGGCCCCTGGTGGTCCGAGGTCGTTCCCGCTGCACTGATTCATGCGCCAGGGCCTCGTACAGACAATGCACTTTGATTTATTTCGCTATCTCTAATAGCACCCGATATATCACCAGATATATATTGGATTTTCCCCTGACCCTGAGTGTCCGGCCGAATGAGACTGTGGTTTTCTCGGCCCCTGGTGGTGCGAGGTCGATCGCGCTGCACAGATTCATGCGCCAGGGCCTCCTGCAGATAATTCACTTTGGTTTATTGCGCTACCTCTAATAGCACCCGAGATATCACCAGATAGGTATTGGATTTTCCCTTGACCCTGAGTGTCCGGCCCCATGAGACTGTGGTTTTCTCGGCCCCAGGTGAACCGAGGTCGTTCCCGTTTCACAGATTCATGCGCCAGGGCCTCCTGCAGATAATTCACTTTGGATTATTGCGCTATCTCTAATAGCACCCGAGATATCGCCAGATATATATTGGATTTTCCCCTGTCCCTGAGTGCCCGGCCCCATGAGACGGTGGTTTTCTCGGCCCCTGATTGTCCGAGGTCGTTTCCTCTGCCCAGATCTATGCGCCAGGGCCTCCTACAGACAATGCACTTTGATTTATTGCGCTATCTGTAATAGCACCCGAGATATCAGCAGATATATATTGGATTTTTCGCTGACCCTGAGTGTCCGGCCCCATGAGACGGTGGTTGTCTCCGCCTCTGGTGGTCCGAGGTCATTCCCGTTGCACAGATTCATGCGCCAGGGCCTCCTGCAGATAATTCACTTTGGTTTATTGCGCTATCTCTAATAGCACCCGAGATATCACGAGATATATATTGGATTTTTCCCCGACCCTGAGTGTCCGGCCCCATGAGACGGTGGCTGTCTCGGCCCCTGGTGGTCCGAGGTCCTTCCCACTGCACAGACTGATGCGCCAGGGCCTCCAGCAGATACTTCACTTTGCTTTATTGCGCTATCTCTAGTAGCACCCGAGATATCACCTGATATATATTGGATTTTTCCCTGACCCTGAGTGTCCGACCCCATGAGACTCTGGTTTTCTCGGCGCCTGGTGGTCCGAGGTCGTTCCCCCTGCCCAGATGCATGCGCCAGGGCCTCCTGCAGATAATTCACTTTGGTTTATTGCGCTATCTCTAATAGCACCCGAGATATCACCAGATATATATTGGATTTTCCCCTGACCCTGAGTGTCCTGCCCCATGAGACGGTGGTTTTCTCGGCCCCTGGTGGACCGAGATCGTTCCCGCTGCACAGATGCATGCGCCAGGGCCTCCTGCAGATAATTCACTTTGGTTTATTGCGCTATCTCTAATAGCACCCGAGATATCACCAGATATATATTGGATTCTTCCCAGACCCTGAGTGCCCGGCCCCATGAGACGGTGGTTTTCTCAGCCCCTGGTGGTCCGAGGTCGTTCCCGCTGCACAGAGCCATGCGCCAGGGCCTCCTGCAGATACTTCACTTTGGTTTATTGCGCTATCTCTAGTAGCACCCGAGATATCACCAGATATATATTGGATTTTTCCCTGACGCTGAGTGTCCGGCCCCATGAGACGGTGGTTTTCTCGGCCCCTGGTGGTACGAGGTCGTTCCCCCTGGCCAGATTCATGCGCCAGGGCCTCCTACAGACAATGCACTTTGATTTATTGCGCTATCTGTAATAGCACCAGAGATGTCACCAGATATATATTGGATTTTCGCCTGTCCCTGAGTGTCCGGCCCCATGAGACTGTGGTTTTCGCGGCCCCCGGTGGTCCGCGGTCGTTCCCGCTGCACAGCTTCATGCGCCAGGGCATCCTACAGACAATGCACTTTGATTTATTGCACTATCTGTAATAGCACCAGAGATATCACCAGATATATATTGGATTTTTCCGTGACCCTGAGTGTCCGGCCCCATGAGACGGTGGTTTTCTCGGCCCCTGGTGGTCCGAGGTCATTCCCGCTGCAGAGATTCATGCGCCAGGGCCTCCTACAGACAATGCTCTTTGATTTATTGCGCTATCTGTAATAGCACCCGAGATATCGCCAGATATATATTGGATTTTTCCCTGACCCTGAGTGTGCGGCCCCATGTGACGGTGGTTTTCTCGGCCCCTGGTGGTCCGAGGTCGTTCCCGCTGCCCAGATTCATGCGTCAGGGCCTCCTGCAGATAATTCACTTTGGTTCATTGCGCTATCTCTAATTTCACGCGAGATATCACCAGATATATATTGGATTTTTCCCTGACCCTGAGTGTCCGGCCCCATGGGACGGTGGTTTTCTCGGCCCCTGGTGGTCCGAGGTCGTTCCCGCTGCCCAGATTCATGCGCCAGGGCCTCCTACAGACAATGCACTTTGATTTATTGCGCTATCTGTAACAGCACCAGAGATATCACCAGATATATATTGGATTTTTCCCTGACCCTGAGGGTCCGGCCCCATGAGACGGTGGTTTTCTCGACCCCTGGTGGTCCGAGATCGTTCCCGCTGCCGAGATTCATGCGCCAGGGCCTCCTACAGACAATGCTCTTTGATTTATTGCGCTATCTCTAATAGCACCCGAGATATCACCAGATACATATTGGATTTTCCTCTGACCCTGAGTGTCCGGCCCCATGAGACTGTGGTTTTCTCGGCCCCAGGTGGTCCGAGATCGTTCCCGCTGCCCAGGTTCATGAGCCAGGGCCTCCTACAGACAATGCACTTTGATTTAATGCGCTATCTCTAATAGCACCGAGATATCACCAGATATATATTGGATTTTTCCCCGACCCTGAGTGTCCGGCCCCATGAGACGGTGGTTATCTCGGCCCCTGGTGGTCCGAGGTCGTTCCCGCTTCACAGATTCATGCGCAAGGGCCTGCTACAGACAATGCACTTTGATTTATTGGGCTATCTGTAATAGCACCCGAGATATCACCAGATATATATTGGATTTTTCCCCGACCCTGAGTGTCCGGCCCCATGAGACTGTGGTTTTCGCGGCCCCCGGTGGTCCGCGGTCGTTCCCGCTGCACAGCTTCATGCGCCAGGGCATCCTACAGACAATGCACTTTGATTTATTGCGCTATATGTAATAGCACCAGAGATATCACCAGATATATATTGGATTTTTCCCTGACCCTGAGTGTCCGGCCCCATGAGACGGTGGTTTTCTGGACCCCTGGTGGTCCGAGATCGTTCCCGCTGCAGAGATTCATGCGCCAGGGCCTCCTACAGACAATGCTCTTTCATTTATTGCGCTATCTGTAATAGCACCCGAGATATCACCGGATATATATTGGATTTTTCCCTGACCCTGAGTGCCCGGCCCCATGTGTCGGTGGTTTTCTCGCACCCTGGTGGTCCGAGGTCGTTCCCGCTGCACAGATACATGGGCCAGGGCATCCTACAGACAATGCACTTTGATTTATCGCGCTATCTCTAATAGCACCCGAGATATCACCAGATATATATTGGATTTTCCTCTGACCCTGAGTGTCCGGCCCCATGAGACTGTGGTTTTCTCGGCCCCAGGTGGTCCGAGATCGTTCCCGCTGCCCAGGTTCATGAGCCAGGGCCTCCTACAGACAATGCACTTTGATTTATTGCGCTATCTCTAATAGCACCGAGATATCACCAGATATATATTGGATTTTTCCCCGTCCCTGAGTGACCGGCCCCATGAGACGGTGGTTATCTCGGCCCCTGGTGGTCCGAGGTCGTTCCCGCTTCACAGATTCATGCGTCAGGGCCTCCTGCAGATAATTCACTTTGGTTCATTGCGCTATCTCTACTTTCACGCGAGATATCACCAGGTATAAATTGGAGTTTTCCCTGAACCTGGGTGTCCGGCCCCATGGGACGGTGGTTTTCTCGGCCCCTGGTGGTCCGGGGTCCTTCCCGCTGCACAGATACATGCGCAAGGGCCTGCTACAGACAATGCACTTTGATTTATTGCGCTATCTCTAATAGCACCCGAGATATCACCAGATATATATTGGATTTTTCCCTGACCCTGAGTGTCCGGCCCCATGAGACATTGGTTTTCTCGGACCCTGGTGGTCCGAGGTCGTACCCGCTGCACAGATGCATGCGCCAGGGCCTCATGCAGATAATTCACTTTGGTTTATTGCGCTCTCTGTAATAGCACCCGGGATATCACCAGATATATATTCGATTTTTCCCTGACCCTGAGTGTCCGGCCCCGTGAGACGGTGGTTTTCTCGGCCCCTCGTGGTCCGAGGTCGTTCTCGCTGCACAGATGCATGCACCAGGGCCTCCTGCAGATAATTCACTTTGGTTTGTTGCGCTAACTGTAATAGCACCCGAGATATCACCACATATATATTGGATTTTTCCCAGACCCTGAGTGTCCGGCCCCTTGAGACGGTAGTTTTCTCGGCCCCTCGTGTTTCGAGGTCGTTCCCGCTGCCCAGATTCATGCGCCAGGGCCTCCTACAGACAATGCTCTTTGATTTATTGCGCTATCTGTAATAGCACCCGAGATATCACCAGATATATATTGGATTTTTCCCCGACCCTGAGTGTCCGGCCCCATGAGACTGTGGTTTTCGCGGCCCCTGGTGGTCCGAGGTCGTACCCGCTGCACAGATGCATGCACCAGGGCCTCCTGCAGATAATTCACTTTGGTTTGTTGCGCTAACTGTAATAGCACCCGAGATATCACCACATATATATTGGATTTTTCCCAGACCCTGAGTGTCCGGCCCATTGAGACGGTAGTTTTCTCGGCCCCTGGTGTTTCGAGGTCGTTCCCGCTGCCGAGATTCATGCGCCAGGGCCTCCTACAGACAATGCTCTTTGATTTATTGCGCTATCTGTAATAGCACCCCAGATATCACCAGATATATATTGGATTTTTCCCTGACCCTGAGTGCCCGGCCCCATGTGTCGGTGGTTTTCTCGCACCCTGGTAGTCCGAGGTCGTTCCCGCTGCACAGATTCATGCGCCAGGGCATCCTACAGACAATGCACTTTGATTTATCGCGCTATCTCTAATAGCACCCGAGATATCACCAGATATATATTGGATTTTCCTCTGACCCTGAGTGTCCGGCCCCATGAGACTGTGGTTTTCTCGGCCCCAGGTGGTCCGAGATCGTTCCCGCTGCCCAGGTTCATGAGCCAGGGCCTCCTACAGACAATGTACTTTGATTTATTGCGCTATCTCTAATAGCACCGAGATATCACCAGATATATATTGGATTTTTCCCCGACCCTGAATGTCCGGCCCCATGAGACGGTGGTTATCTCGGCCCCTGGTGGTCCGAGGTCGTTCCCGCTTCACAGATTCATGCGTCAGGGCCTCCTGCAGATAATTCACTTTGGTTCATTGCGCTATCTCTAATTTCACGCGAGATATCACCAGATATATATTGGAGTTTTCCCTGAACCTGAGTGTCCGGCCCCATGGTACGGTGGTTTTCTCGGCCCCTGGTGGTCCGGGGTCGTTCCCGCTGCACAGATTCATGCGCAAGGGCCTGCTACAGACAATGCACTTTGATTTATTGCGCTATCTGTAATAGCACCCGAGATATCACCAGATATATATTGGATTTTCCCCTGACCCTGAGTGTCCGGCCCCATGAGACTGTGGTTTTCTCGGCCCCTGGTGGTCCGAGTTCGCTCCCGCTGCTCAGACTCATGCGCCAGGGCCTCGTGCAGATAATTCACTTTGGTTTATTGCGCTACCTCTAATAGCACCCGAGATATCACCAGATAGGTATTGGATTTTCCCCTGACCCTGAGTGTCCGGCCCCATGAGACTGTGGTTTTCTCGGCCCCAGGTGAACCGAGGTCGTTCCCGTTTCACAGATTCATGCGCCAGGGCCTCCTGCAGATAATTCACTTTGGATTATTGCGCTATCTCTAATAGCACCCGAGATATCGCCAGATATATATTGGATTTTCCCCTGTCCCTGAGTGCCCGGCCCCATGAGACGGTGGTTTTCTCGGCCCCTGATTGTCCGAGGTCGTTTCCTCTGCCCAGATCTATGCGCCAGGGCCTCCTACAGACAATGCACTTTGATTTATTGCGCTATCTGTAATAGCAACCGAGATATCACCAGATATATATTGGATTTTCCCCTGTCCCTGAGTGTCCGGCCCCATGAGACGGTTGTTTTCTCGGCCCCTGGTGGTCCGAGGTCGTTCCCCCTGGCCAGATTCATGCGCCAGGGCCTCCTACAGACAATGCACTTTGATTTATTGCGCTATCTGTAATAGCACCCGAGATATCAGCAGATATATATTGGATTTTTCGCTGACCCTGAGTGTCCGGCCCCATGAGACGGTGGTTGTCTCGGCCTCTGGTGGTCCGAGGTCATTCCCGTTGCACAGATTCATGCGCCAGGGCCTCCTGCAGATAATTCACTTTGGTTTATTGCGCTATCTCTAATAGCACCCGAGATATCACGAGATATATATTGGATTTTTCGCCGACCCTGAGTGTCCGGCCCCATGAGACGGTGGCTGTCTCGGCCCCTGGTGGTCCGAGGTCCTTCCCACTGCACAGACTGATGCGCCAGGGCCTCCAGCAGATACTTCACTTTGCTTTATTGCGCTATCTCTAGTAGCACCCGAGATATCACCTGATATATATTGGATTTTTCCCTGACCCTGAGTGTCCGACCCCATGAGACTCTGGTTTTCTCGGCGCCTGGTGGTCCGAGGTCGTTCCCCCTGCCCAGATGCATGCGCCAGGGCCTCCTGCAGATAATTCACTTTGGTTTATTGCGCTATCTCTAATAGCACCCGAGATATCACCAGATATATATTGGATTTTCCCCTGACCCTGAGTGTCCTGCCCCATGAGACGGTGGTTTTCTCGGCCCCTGGTGGACCGAGGTCGTTCCCGCTGCACAGATGCATGCGCCAGGGCCTCCTGCAGATAATTCACTTTGGTTTATTGCGCTATCTCTAATAGCACCCGAGATATCACCAGATATATATTGGATTCTTCCCAGACCCTGAGTGCCCGGCCCCATGAGACGGTGGTTTTCTCAGCCCCTGGTGGTCCGAGGTCGTTCCCGCTGCACAGAGCCATGCGCCAGGGCCTCCTGCAGATACTTCACTTTGGTTTATTGCGCTATCTCTAGTAGCACCCGAGATATCACCAGATATATATTGGATTTTTCCCTGACGCTGAGTGTCCGGCCCCATGAGACGGTGGTTTTCTCGGCCCCTGGTGGTCCGAGGTCGTTCCCCCTGGCCAGATTCATGCGCCAGGGCCTCCTACAGACAATGCACTTTGATTTATTGCGCTATCTGTAATAGCACCAGAGATGTCACCAGATATATATTGGATTTTCGCCTGTCCCTGAGTGTCCGGCCCCATGAGACGGTGGTTTTCTCGGCCCCTGGTGGTCCGAGGTCGTTCCCGCTGGCCAGATTCATGCGCCAGGGCCTCCTACAGACAATGCACGTTGATTTATTGCGCTACCTGTAATAGCACCTGAGATATCACCAGATATATACTGGATTTTTCCCTGCCCCTGAGTGTCCGGCCCCATGAGACGGTGGTTGTCTCGGCCCCTGGCGGTCCGAGGTCGTTCCCGCTGCACAGACTCATGCGCCAGGGCCTCCTGCAGATACTTCACTTTGGTTTATTGCGCTATCTCTAATAGCAGCCGAGATATCACCAGATATATATTGGATTTTCCCCTGACCCTGAGGGTCCGGCCCCATGAGACGGTGGTTTTCTCGGCCCCTGGTGGTCCGAGGTCGTGCCTGCTGCACAGATTCATGCGACAGGGCCTCCTACAGACAATGCACTTTGATTTATTGCGCTACCTGTAATAGCACCCGAGATATCACCAGATATATACTGGATTTTTCCCTGCCCTTGAGTGTCCGGCCCCATGAGACGGTGGTTGTCTCGGCCCCTGGCGGTCCGAGGTCGTTCCCGCTGCACAGATGCATGCGCCAGGGCCTCCTGCAGATAATTCACTTTGGTTCATTGCGCTATCTCTAATAGCACCCGAGATATCACCAGATATATATTGGATTTTTCCCTGACCCTGAGTGTCCGGCCCCATGAGACTGTGGTTTTCTCGGCCCCTGGTGGTCCGAGGTCGTTCCCGCTGCCCAGATTCATGCGCCAGGGCCTCCTACAGACAATGCACTTTGATTTATTGCGCTATCTGTAACAGCACCAGAGATATCACCAGATATATATTGGATTTTTCCCTGACCCTGAGGGTCCGGCACCATGAGACGGTGGTTTTCTCGACCCCTGGTGGTCCGAGATCGTTCCCGCTGCAGAGATTTATGCGCCAGGGCCTCCTACAGACAATGCTCTTTGATTTATTGCGCTATCTGTAATAGCACCCGAGATATCACCAGATATATATTGGATTTTTCCCGGACCCTGAGTGCCCGGCCCCATGTGTCGGTGGTTTTCTCGCACCCTGTTGGTCCGAGGTCGTTCCCGCTGCACAGATTCATGCGCCAGGGCATCCTACAGACAATGCACTTTGATTTATCGCGCTATCTCTAATAGCACCCGAGATATCACCAGATATATATTGGATTTTCCTCTGACCCTGAGTGTCCGGCCCCATGAGACTGTGGTTTTCTCGGCCCCAGGTGGTGCGAGATCGTTCCCGCTTCACAGATTCATGCGTCAGGGCCTCCTGCAGATAATTCACTTTGGTTCATTGCGCTATCTCTAATTTCACGCGAGATATCACCAGATATATATTGGATTTTTCCCTGACCCTGAGTGTCCGGCCCCATGGGACGGTGGTTTTCTCGGCCCCTGGTGGTCCGAGGTCGTTCCCGCTGCCCAGATTCATGCGCCAGGGCCTCCTACAGACAATGCACTTTGATTTATTGCGCTATCTGTAACAGCACCAGAGATATCACCAGATATATATTGGATTTTTCCCTGACCCTGAGGGTCCGGCCCCATGAGACGGTGGTTTTCTCGACCCCTGGTGGTCCGAGATCGTTCCCGCTGCAGAGATTCATGCGCCAGGGACTCCTACAGACAATGCTCTTTGATTTATTGCGCTATCTCTAATAGCACCGGAGATATCACCAGATACATATTGGATTTTCCTCTGACCCTGAGTGTCCGGCCCCATGAGACTGTGGTTTTCTCGGCCCCAGGTGGTCCGCGGTCGTTCCCGCTGCACAGCTTCATGCGCCAGGGCATCCTACAGACAATGCACTTTGATTTATTGCGCTAGCTGTAATAGCACCAGAGATATCACCAGATATATATTGGATTTTTCCCTGACCCTGAGTGTCCGGCCCCATGAGACGGTGGTTTTCTCGGCCCCTGGTGGTCCGAGGTCATTCCCGCTGCAGAGATTCATGCGCCAGGGCCTCCTACAGACAATGCTCTTTGATTTATTGCGCTATCTGTAATAGCACCCGAGATATCGCCAGATATATATTGGATTTTTCCCTGACCCTGTGTGTCCGGCCCCATGTGACGGTGGTTTTCTCGGCCCCTGGTGGTCCGAGGTCGTTCCCGCTGCCCAGATTCATGCGCCAGGGCCTCCTGCAGACAATTCACTTTGATTTATTGCGCTATCTGTAATAGCACCTGAGAAAGAACCATATATATGCTGGATTTTTACATGACTTTGTGTGACGGATACCGAAAATCTGTGATTCTCTCGGCCCCTGGTGGTCAGATGTCGTTCCCGCTGCCCAGATTCATGCGCCAGGGCCTCCTACAGACAATGCACTTTGATTTATTGCGCTATCTGTAACAGCACCAGAGATATCACCAGATATATATTGGATTTTTCCCTGACCCTGAGGGTCCGGCCCCATGAGACGGTGGTTTTCTCGACCCCTGGTGGTCCGAGATCGTTCCCGCTGCAGAGATTCATGCGCCAGGGCCTCCTACAGACAATGCTCTTTCATTTATTGCGCTATCTGTAATAGCACCCGAGATATCACCAGATATATATTGGATTTTTCCCTGACCCTGAGTGCCCGGCCCCATGTGTCGGTGGTTTTCTCGCACCCTGGTGGTCCGAGGTCGTTCCCGCTGCACAGATACATGCGCCAGGGCCTCCTACAGACAATGCTCATTGATTTATTGCGCTATCTGTAATAGCACCCGAGATATCACCAGATATATATTGGATTTTTCCCTGACACTGAGTGTCCGGCCCCATGAGACGGTGGTTTTCTCGGCCCCTGGTGGTTCGAGGTCGTTCCCGCTGCACAGATGCATGCGCCAGGGCCTCCTGCAGATAATTGACTGTGATTTATCGCGCTGCCTGTAATAGCACCCGAGAAAGCGCCATATATATGCTGGATTTTTACATGACTTTGGGTGACGGACACAGAAAATCTGTAAGTTTCTCGGACCCTGGAGGTCCGAGGTCGTTCCTGCTTCACAGATTCACGCGCCAGGGCCTCCTGCAGACAATGCACTTTGATTTATCGCGCTATCTGTAATAGAACCCGAGATATCACCAGATATATGCTGGATTTTTACATGACATTGGGTGACGGATACCGAAAATCTGTAATTTTCTCTGCCCCTGGTGGTCCGATGTCGTTCCCGCTGCACAGATGCATGCGCCAGGGCCTCCTGCAGATAACTCACTTTGATTTATCGCGCTATCTCTAATAGCACCCGCGATATCACCAGATATATATTGGATTTTTCCCTGACCCTGAGTGTTCGGCCCCATGAGACGGTGGTTTTCTCGGCCCCTGGTGGTCGGAGGTCGTTCCCGCTGCCCAGATTCATGCACCAGGGCCTTATACAGACAATGCACTTTGATTTATTGCACTATCTCTAATAGCACCCGAGATATCACGAGATATATATTGGATTTATCCCTGACCCTGAGTGTCCGGCCCCATGAGGCGGTGGTTATCTCGGCACCTGGTGGTCCCAGGTCTCTCCCGCTGCACAGATTCATGCGCCAGGGCCTCCTACAGACAATGCTCTTTCATTTATTGCGCTATCTGTAATAGCACCCGAGATATCACCAGATATATATTGGATTTTTCCCTGACCCTGAGTGCCCGGCCCCATGTGTCGGTGGTTTTCTCGCACCCTGGTGGTCCGAGGTCGTTCCCGCTGCACAGATACATGCGCCAGGGCCTCCTACAGACAATGCTCATTGATTTATTGCGCTATCTGTAATAGCACCCGAGATATCACCAGATATATATTGGATTTTTCCCTGACACTGAGTGTCCGGCCCCATGAGACGGTGGTTTTCTCGGCCCCTGGTGGTTCGAGGTCGTTCCCGCTGCACAGATGCATGCGCCAGGGCCTCCTGCAGATAATTGACTGTGATTTATCGCGCTGCCTGTAATAGCACCCGAGAAAGCGCCATATATATGCTGGATTTTTACATGACTTTGGGTGACGGACACAGAAAATCTGTAAGTTTCTCGGACCCTGGAGGTCCGAGGTCGTTCCTGCTTCACAGATTCATGCGCCAGGGCCTCCTGCAGACAATGCACTTTGATTTATCGCGCTATCTGTAATAGAACCCGAGATATCACCAGATATATGCTGGATTTTTACATGACATTGGGTGACGGATACCGAAAATCTGTAATTTTCTCTGCCCCTGGTGGTCCGATGTCGTTCCCGCTGCACAGATGCATGCGCCAGGGCCTCCTGCAGATAACTCACTTTGATTTATCGCGCTATCTCTAATAGCACCCGCGATATCACCAGATATATATTGGATTTTTCCCTGACCCTGAGTGTTCGGCCCCATGAGACGGTGGTTTTCTCGGCCCCTGGTGGTCGGAGGTCGTTCCCGCTGCCCAGATTCATGCACCAGGGCCTTATACAGACAATGCACTTTGATTTATTGCACTATCTCTAATAGCACCCGAGATATCACGAGATATATATTGGATTTATCCCTGACCCTGAGTGTCCGGCCCCATGAGGCGGTGGTTATCTCGGCACCTGGTGGTCCCAGGTCTCTCCCGCTGCACAGATTCATGCGCCAGGGCCTCCTGCATATAATTCACTTTGGTTTATTGTGCTATCTCTAATAGCACCCGAGATATCACCAGATATATATTGGATTTTCCTCTGACCCTGAGTGTCCGGCCCCATGAGACTGTGGTTTTCTCGGCCCCAGGTGGTGCGAGATCGTTCCCGCTTCACAGATTCATGCGTCAGGGCCTCCTGCAGATAATTCACTTTGGTTCATTGCGCTATCTCTAATTTCACGCGAGATATCACCAGATATATATTGGATTTTTCCCTGACCCTGAGTGTCCGGCCCCATGGGACGGTGGTTTTCTCGGCCCCTGATGGTCCGAGGTCGTTCCCGCTGCCCAGATTCATGCGCCAGGGCCTCCTACAGACAATGCACTTTGATTTATTGCGCTATCTGTAACAGCACCCGAGATATCACCAGATACATATTGGATTTTCCTCTGACCCTGAGTGTCCGGCCCCATGAGACTGTGGTTTTCTCTGCCCCAGGTGGTCCGAGATCGTTCCCGCTGCCCAGGTTCATGAGCCAGGGCCTCCTACAGACAATGCACTTTGATTTAATGCGCTATCTCTAATAGCACCGAGATATCACCAGATATATATTGGATTTTTCCCCGACCCTGAGTGTCCGGCCCCATGAGACGGTGGTTATCTCGGCCCCTGGTGGTCCGAGGTCGTTCCCGCTTCACAGATTCATGCGCAAGGGCCTGCTACAGACAATGCACTTTGATTTATTGCGCTATCTGTAATAGCACCCGAGATATCACCAGATATATATTGGATTTTTCCCCGACCCTGAGTGTCCGGCCCCATGAGACTGTGGTTTTCGCGGCCCCCGGTGGTCCGCGGTCGTTCCCGCTGCACAGCTTCATGCGCCAGGGCATCCTACAGACAATGCACTTTGATTTATTGCGCTATCTGTAATAGCACCAGAGATATCACCAGATATATATTGGATTTTTCCCTGACCCTGAGTGTCCGGCCCCATGAGACGGTGGTTTTCTCGGCCCCTGGTGGTCCGAGGTCATTCCCGCTGCAGAGATTCATGCGCCAGGGCCTCCTACATACAATGCTCTTTGATTTATTGCGCTATCTGTAATAGCACCCGAGATATCGCCAGATATATATTGGATTTTTCCCTGACCCTGAGTGTCCGGCCCCATGTGACGGTGGTTTTCTCGGCCCCTGGTGGTCCGAGGTCGTTCCCGCTGCCCAGATTCATGCGCCAGGGCCTCCTGCAGACAATTCACTTTGATTTATTGCGCTATCTGTAATAGCACCTGAGAAAGAACCATATATATGCTGGATTTTTACATGACTTTGTGTGACGGATACCGAAAATCTGTGATTCTCTCGGCCCCTGGTGGTCAGATGTCGTTCCCGCTGCCCAGATTCATGCGCCAGGGCCTCCTACAGACAATGCACTTTGATTTATTGCGCTATCTGTAACAGCACCAGAGATATCACCAGATATATATTGGATTTTTCCCTGACCCTGAGGGTCCGGCCCCATGACACGGTGGTTTTCTCGACCCCTGGTGGTCCGAGATCGTTCCCGCTGCAGAGATTCATGCGCCAGGGCCTCCTACAGACAATGCTCTTTCATTTATTGCGCTATCTGTAATAGCACCCGAGATATCACCAGATATATATTGGATTTTTCCCTGACCCTGAGTGCCCGGCCCCATGTGTCGGTGGTTTTCTCGCACCCTGGTGGTCCGAGGTCGTTCCCGCTGCACAGATACATGCGCCAGGGCCTCCTACAGACAATGCTCATTGATTTATTGCGCTATCTGTAATAGCACCCGAGATATCACCAGATAAATATTGGATTTTTCCCTGACACTGAGTGTCCGGCCCCATGAGACGGTGGTTTTCTCGGCCCCTGGTGGTTCGAGGTCGTTCCCGCTGCACAGATGCATGCGCCAGGGCCTCCTGCAGATAATTGACTGTGATTTATCGCGCTGCCTGTAATAGCACCCGAGAAAGCGCCATATATATGCTGGATTTTTACATGACTTTGGGTGACGGACACAGAAAATCTGTAAGTTTCTCGGACCCTGGAGGTCCGAGGTCGTTCCCGCTGCCCAGATTCATGCGCCAGGGCCTCCTACAGACAATGCACTTTGATGTATTGCGCTATCTGTAACAGCACCCGAGATATCACCAGATACATATTGGATTTTCCTCTGACCCTGAGTGTCCGGCCCCATGAGACTGTGGTTTTCTCGGCCCCAGGTGGTCCGAGATCGTTCCCGCTGCCCAGGTTCATGAGCCAGGGCCTCCTACAGACAATGCACTTTGATTTAATGCGCTATCTCTAATAGCACCGAGATATCACCAGATATATATTGGATTTATCCCTGACCCTGAGTGTCCGGCCCCATGAGGCGGTGGTTCTCTCGGCACCTGGTGGTCCCAGGTCTCTCCCGCTGCACAGATTCATGCGCCAGGGCCTCCTGCATATAATTCACTTTGGTTTATTGCGCTATCTCTAATAGCACCCGAGATATCACCAGATATATATTGGATTTTTCCCTGACCCTGAGTGTCCGGCCCCATGAGACTGTGGTTTTCTCGGACCCTGGTGGTCCGAGGTCGTTCCCGCTGCACAGATGCATGCGCCAGGGCCTCCTGCAGATAATTCACTTTGGTTCATTGCGCTATCTCTAATAGCACCCGAGATATCACCAGATATATATTGGATTTTTCCCTGACCCTGAGTGTCCGGCCCCATGAGACTGTGGTTTTCTCGGCCCCTGGTGGTCCGAGGTCGTTCCCGCTGCCCAGATTCATGCGCCAGGGCCTCCTACAGACAATGCACTTTGATTTATTGCGCTATCTGTAACAGCACCAGAGATATCACCAGATATATATTGGATTTTTCCCTGACCCTGAGGGTCCGGCCCCATGAGACGGTGGTTTTCTCGACCCCTGGTGGTCCGAGATCGTTCCCGCTGCCGAGATTCATGCGCCAGGGCCTCCTACAGACAATGCTCTTTGATTTATTGCGCTATCTCTAATAGCACCCGAGATATCACCAGATACATATTGGATTTTCCTCTGACCCTGAGTGTCCGGCCCCATGAGACTGTGGTTTTCTCGGCCCCAGGTGGTCCGAGATCGTTCCCGCTGCCCAGGTTCATGAGCCAGGGCCTCCTACAGACAATGCACTTTGATTTAATGCGCTATCTCTAATAGCACCGAGATATCACCAGATATATATTGGATTTTTCCCCGACCCTGAGTGTCCGGCCCCATGTGACGGTGGTTTTCTCGGCCCCTGGTGGTCCGACGTCGTTCCCGCTGCACAGATTCATGCGCAAGGGCCTGCTACAGACAATGCACTTTGATTTATTGGGCTATCTGTAATAGCACCCGAGATATCACCAGATATATATTGGATTTTTCCCCGACCCTGAGTGTCCGGCCCCATGAGACTGTGGTTTTCGCGGCCCCCGGTGGTCCGCGGTCGTTCCCGCTGCAGAGATTCATGCGCCAGGGCCTCCTACAGACAATGCTCTTTGATTTATTGCGCTATCTGTAATAGCACCCGAGATATCGCCAGATATATATTGGATTTTTCCCTGACCCTGAGTGTCCGGCCCCATGTGACGGTGGTTTTCTCGGCCCCTGGTGGTCCGAGGTCGTTCCCGCTGCCCAGATTCATGCGCCGGGGCCTCCTGCAGACAATTCACTTTGATTTATTGCGCTATCTGTAATAGCACCTGAGAAAGAACCATATATATGCTGGATTTTTACATGACTTTGTGTGACGGATACCGAAAATTTGTGATTCTCTCGGCCCCTGGTGGTCAGATGTCGTTCCCGCTGCCCAGATTCATGCGCCAGGGCCTCCTACAGACTATGCACTTTGATTTATTGCGCTATCTGTAACAGCACCAGAGATATCACCAGATATATATTGGATTTTTCCCTGACCCTGAGGGTCCGGCCCCATGAGACGGTGGTTTTCTCGACCCCTGGTGGTCCGAGATCGTTCCCGCTGCAGAGATTCATGCGCCAGGGCCTCCTACAGACAATGCTCTTTCATTTATTGCGCTATCTGTAATAGCACCCGAGATATCACCAGATATATATTGGATTTTTCCCTGACCCTGAGTGCCCGGCCCCATGTGTCGGTGGTTTTCTCGCACCCTGGTGGTCCGAGGTCGTTCCCGCTGCACAGATACATGCGCCAGGGCATCCTACAGACAATGCACTTTGATTTATCGCGCTATCTCTAATAGCACCCGAGATATCACCAGATATATATTGGATTTTCCTCTGACCCTGAGTGTCCGGCCCCATGAAACTGTGGTTTTCTCGGCCCCAGGTGGTCCGAGATCGTTCCCGCTGCCCAGGTTCATGAGCCAGGGCCTCCTACAGACAATGCACTTTGATTTATTGCGCTATCTCTAATAGCACCGAGATATCACCAGATATATATTGGATTTTTCCCCGTCCCTGAGTGACCGGCCCCATGAGACGGTGGTTATCTCGGCCCCTGGTGGTCCGAGGTCGTTCCCGCTTCACAGATTCATGCGTCAGGGCCTCCTGCAGATAATTCACTTTGGTTCATTTCGCTATCTCTACTTTCACGCGAGATATCACCAGGTATAAATTGGAGTTTTCCCTGAACCTGGGTGTCCGGCCCCATGGGACGGTGGTTTTCTCGGCCCCTGGTGGTCCGGGGTCCTTCCCGCTGCACAGATACATGCGCAAGGGCCTGCTACAGACAATGCACTTTGATTTATTGAGCTATCTCTAATAGCACCCGAGATATCACCAGATATATATTGGATTTTTCCCTGACCCTGAGTGTCCGGCCCCATGAGACATTGGTTTTCTCGGACCCTGGTGGTCCGAGGTCGTACCCGCTGCACAGATGCATGCGCCAGGGCCTCATGCAGATAATTCACTATGGTTTATTGCGCTATCTGTAATAGCACCCGAGATATCACCAGATATATATTGGATTTTCCCCTGACCCTGAGTGTCCGGCCCCATGGGACGGTGGTTTTCTCGGCCCCTGGTGGTCCGGGGTCCTTCCCGCTGCCCAGATTCATGCGCCAGGGCCTCCTACAGACAATGCACTTTGATTTATTGCGCTATCTGTAATAGCACCAGAGATATCACCAGATATATATTGGATTTTTCCCTGACCCTGAGTGTCCGGCCCCATGGGACGGTGGTTTTCTCGGCCCCTGGTGGTCCGGGGTCGTTCCCGCTGCACAGATTCATGCGCAAGGGCCTGCTACAGACAATGCACTTTGATTTACTGCGCTATCTGTAATAGCACCCGAGATATCACCAGATATATATTGGATTTTTCCCCGACCCTGAGTGTCCGGCCCCATGAGACTGTGGTTTTCGCGGCCCCTGGTCGTCCGCGGTCGTTCCCGCTGCACAGATTCATGCGCCAGGGCATCCTACAGACGATGCACTTTGATTTATTGCGCTACCTGTAATAGCACCCGAGGTATCACCAGATATATATTGGATTTTCCCCTCACCCTGAGTGTCCGGCCCCGTGAGACGGTGGTTTTCTCGGCCCCTGGTGGTCCGAGGTCGTTTCCGCTGCACAGATTCATGCGCCAGGGCCTCCTGCAGATAATGCACTTTGATTTATTGCGCTATCTCTAATAGCACCCGAGATATCACCAGATATATATTGGATTTTTCCCTGACCCTGAGTGTCCGGCCCCATGAGACATTGGTTTTCTCGGACCCTGGTGGTCCGAGGTCGTACCCGCTGCACAGATGCATGCGCCAGGGCCTCATGCAGATAATTCACTTTGGTTGATTGCGCTATCTGTAATAGCACCCGGGATATCACCAGATATATATTGGATTTTTCCCTGACCCTGAGTGTCCGGCCCCATGTGACGGTGGTTTTCTCGGCCCCTGGTGGTCCGAGGTCGTTCCCGCTGCCCAGATTCATGCGCCGGGGCCTCCTACAGACAATGCACTTTGATTTATTGCCCTATCTGTAATAGCACCAGAGATATCACCAGATATATATTGGATTTTTCCCTGACCCTGAGTGTCCGGCCCCATGAGACGGTGGTTTTCTCGGCCCCTGGTGGTCCGAGGTTGTTCCCGCTGAAGAGATTCATGCGCCAGGGCCTCCTACAAACAATGCTCTTTGATTTATTGCGCTATCTGTAATAGCACCCGAGATATCGCCAGATATATATTGGATTTTTCCCTGACCCTGAGTGCCCGGCCCCATGTGTCGGTGGTTTTCTCGGACCCTGGTGGTCCGAGGTCGTTCCCGCTGCACAGATGCATGCGCGAGGGCCTCCTGCAGACAATTCACTTTGGTTTCTTGCGCTATCTCTAATAGCACCCGAGATATCACCAGATATATATTGGATTTTCCCCTGACCCTGAGTGTCCGGCCCCATGTGACGGTGGTTTTCTCGGCCCCTGGTGGTCCGACGTCGTTCCCGCTGCACAGATTCATGCGCCAGGGCCTCGTACAGACAATGCTCTTTGATTTATTGCGCTATCTGTAATAGCACCCGAGATATCACCAGATATATATTGGATTTTTCCCTGACCCTGAGTGTCCGGCCCCATGGGACGGTGGTTTTCTCGGCCCCTGGTGGTCCGAGGTCGTTCCCGCTGCACAGATTCATGCGCCAGGGCCTCCTACATACAATGCACTATGATTTATTGCGCTATCTGTAATAGCACCTGAGAAAGCACCATATATATGCTGGATTTTTACATGACTTTGGGTGACGGATACCGAAAATCTGTGATTCTCTCGGCCCCTGGTGGTCGGATGTCGTTCATGCTGCACAGATTCATGCGCAAGGGCCTCCTACGGACAATGCACTTTGATTTATTGCGCTATCTCTAATAGCACCCGAGATATCACCAGATATATATTCGATTTTTCCCTGACCCTGAGTGTCCGGCCCCGTGAGACGGTGGTTTTCTCGGCCCCTCGTGGTCCGAGGTCGTTCTCGCTGCACAGATGCATGCACCAGGGCCTCCTGCAGATAATTCACTTTGGTTTGTTGCGCTAACTGTAATAGCACCCGAGATATCACCACATATATATTGGATTTTTCCCAGACCCTGAGTGTCCGGCCCCTTGAGACGGTAGTTTTCTCGGCCCCTGGTGTTTCGAGGTCGTTCCCGCTGCCCAGATTCATGCGCCAGGGCCTCCTACAGACAATGCTCTTTGATTTATTGCGCTATCTGTAATAGCACCCGAGATATCACCAGATATATATTGGATTTTTCCCCGACCCTGAGTGTCCGGCCCCATGAGACTGTGGTTTTCGCGGCCCCTGGTGGTCCGAGGTCGTACCCGCTGCACAGATGCATGCACCAGGGCCTCCTGCAGATAATTCACTTTGGTTTGTTGCGCTAACTGTAATAGCACCCGAGATATCACCACATATATATTGGATTTTTCCCAGACCCTGAGTGTCCGGCCCATTGAGACGGTAGTTTTCTCGGCCCCTGGTGTTTCGAGGTCGTTCCCGCTGCCCAGATTCATGCGCCAGGGCCTCCTACAGACAATGCTCTTTGATTTATTGCGCTATCTGTAATAGCACCCCAGATATCACCAGATATATATTGGATTTTTCCCTGACCCTGAGTGCCCGGCCCCATGTGTCGGTGGTTTTCTCGCACCCTGGTAGTCCGAGGTCGTTCCCGCTGTACAGATTCATGCGCCAGGGCATCCTACAGACAATGCACTTTGATTTATCGCGCTATCTCTAATAGCACCCGAGATATCACCAGATATATATTGGATTTTCCTCTGACCCTGAGTGTCCGGCCCCATGAGACTGTGGTTTTCTCGGCCCCAGGTGGTCCGAGATCGTTCCCGCTGCCCAGGTTCATGAGCCAGGGCCTCCTACAGACAATGCACTTTGATTTATTGCGCTATCTCTAATAGCACCGAGATATCACCAGATATATATTGGATTTTTCCCCGACCCTGAATGTCCGGCCCCATGAGACGGTGGTTATCTCGGCCCCTGGTGGTCCGAGGTCGTTCCCGCTTCACAGATTCATGCGTCAGGGCCTCCTGCAGATAATTCACTTTGGTTCATTGCGCTATCTCTAATTTCACGCGAGATATCACCAGATATATATTGGAGTTTTCCCTGAACCTGAGTGTCCGGCCCCATGGTACGGTGGTTTTCTCGGCCCCTGGTGGTCCGGGGTCGTTCCCGCTGCACAGATTCATGCGCAAGGGCCTGCTACAGACAATGCACTTTGATTTATTGCGCTATCTGTAATAGCACCCGAGATATCACCAGATATATATTGGATTTTTCCCCGACCCTGAGTGTCCGGCCCCATGAGACTGTGGTTTTCGCGGCCCCTGGTGGTCCGCGGTCGTTCCCGCTGCACAGATTCATGCGCCAGGGCATCCTACAGACAATGCACTTTGATTTATTGCGCTACCTGTAATAGCACCCGAGGTATCACCAGATATATATTGGATTTTCCCCTGACCCTGAGTGTCCGGCCCCATGAGACGGTGGTTTTCTCGGCCCCTGGTGGTCCGAGGTCGTTCCCGCTGCACAGATTCATGCGCCAGGGACCCCTGCAGATAATTCACTTTGGTTTATTGCGCTATCTCTAATAGCACCCGAGATGTCAAGAGATATATACTGGATTTTCCCCTGATCCTGAGTGTCCGGCCCAATGAGACTGTGGTTCTCTCGGACCCTGGTGGTCCGAGGTCGTTCCCGCTGCACAGATTCATGCGCCAGGGCCTGCTACAGACAATGCACTTTGATTTATTGCGCTATCTGTAATAGCACCCGAGATATCACCAGATATATATTGGATGTTTCACTGACCCTGAGTGTCCGGCCCCATGAGACGGTCGTTTTCTCGGCCCCTGGTGGTCCCAGGTCGTTCCCGCTGCCCAGATTCATGCGCCAGGGCCTCCTACAGACAATGCACTTTGATTTATTGCGCTATCTGTAATAGCACCAGAGATATCACCAGATATATATTGGATTTTTCCCTGACCCTGAGTGTCCGGCCCCATGGGACGGTGGTTTTCGCGGCCCCTGGTCGTCCGCGGTCGTTCCCGCTGCACAGATTCATGCGCCAGGGCATCCTACAGACGATGCACTTTGATTTATTGCGCTACCTGTAATAGCACCCGAGGTATCACCAGATATATATTGGATTTTCCCCTCACCCTGAGTGTCCGGCCCCGTGAGACGGTGGTTTTCTCGGCCCCTGGTGGTCCGAGGTCGTTTCCGCTGCACAGATTCATGCGCCAGGGCCTCCTGCAGATAATGCACTTTGATTTATTGCGCTATCTCTAATAGCACCCGAGATATCACCAGATATATATTGGATTTTTCCCTGACCCTGAGTGTCCGGCCCCATGAGACATTGGTTTTCTCGGACCCTGGTGGTCCGAGGTCGTACCCGCTGCACAGATGCATGCGCCAGGGCCTCATGCAGATAATTCACTTTGGTTGATTGCGCTATCTGTAATAGCACCCGGGATATCACCAGATATATATTGGATTTTTCCCTGACCCTGAGTGTCCGGCCCCATGTGACGGTGGTTTTCTCGGCCCCTGGTGGTCCGAGGTCGTTCCCGCTGCCCAGATTCATGCGCCGGGGCCTCCTACAGACAATGCACTTTGGTTTCTTGCGCTATCTCTAATAGCACCCGAGATATCACCAGATATATATTGGATTTTTCCCTGACCCTGAGTGCCCGGCCCCATGAGTCGGTGGTTTTCTCGGACCCTGGTGGTCCGAGGTCGTTCCCGCTGCACAGATGCATGCGCGAGGCCCTCCTGCAGACAATTCACTTTGGTTTCTTGCGCTATCTCTAATAGCACCCGAGATATCACCAGATATATATTGGATTTTCCCCTGACCCTGAGTGTCCGGCCCCATGTGACGGTGGTTTTCTCGGCCCCTGGTGGTCCGACGTCGTTCCCGCTGCACAGATTCATGCGCCAGGGCCTCCTACATACAATGCACTATGATTTATTGCGCTATCTGTAATAGCACCTGAGAAAGCACCATATATATGCTGGATTTTTACATGACTTAGGGTGACGGATACCGAAAATCTGTGATTCTCTCGGCCCCTGGTGGTCGGATGTCGTTCATGCTGCACAGATTCATGCGCAAGGGCCTCCTACGGACAATGCACTTTGATTTATTGCGCTATCTCTAATAGCACCCGAGATATCACCAGATATATATTCGATTTTTCCCTGACCCTGAGTGTCCGGCCCCGTGAGACGGTGGTTTTCTCGGCCCCTCGTGGTCCGAGGTCGTTCTCGCTGCACAGATGCATGCACCAGGGCCTCCTGCAGATAATTCACTTTGGTTTGTTGCGCTAACTGTAATAGCACCCGAGATATCACCACATATATATTGGATTTTTCCCAGACCCTGAGTGTCCGGCCCCTTGAGACGGTAGTTTTCTCGGCCCCTGGTGTTTCGAGGTCGTTCCCGCTGCCCAGATTCATGCGCCAGGGCCTCCTACAGACAATGCTCTTTGATTTATTGCGCTATCTGTAATAGCACCCGAGATATCACCAGATATATATTGGATTTTTCCCCGACCCTGAGTGTCCGGCCCCATGAGACTGTGGTTTTCGCGGCCCCTGGTGGTCCGAGGTCGTACCCGCTGCACAGATGCATGCACCAGGGCCTCCTGCAGATAATTCACTTTGGTTTGTTGCGCTAACTGTAATAGCACCCGAGATATCACCACATATATATTGGATTTTTCCCAGACCCTGAGTGTCCGGCCCATTGAGACGGTAGTTTTCTCGGCCCCTGGTGTTTCGAGGTCGTTCCCGCTGCCCAGATTCATGCGCCAGGGCCTCCTACAGACAATGCTCTTTGATTTATTGCGCTATCTGTAATAGCACCCCAGATATCACCAGATATATATTGGATTTTTCCCTGACCCTGAGTGCCCGGCCCCATGTGTCGGTGGTTTTCTCGCACCCTGGTAGTCCGAGGTCGTTCCCGCTGCACAGATTCATGCGCCAGGGCATCCTACAGACAATGCACTTTGATTTATCGCGCTATCTCTAATAGCACCCGAGATATCACCAGATATATATTGGATTTTCCTCTGACCCTGAGTGTCCGGCCCCATGAGACTGTGGTTTTCTCGGCCCCAGGTGGTCCGAGATCGTTCCCGCTGCCCAGGTTCATGAGCCAGGGCCTCCTACAGACAATGCACTTTGATTTATTGCGCTATCTCTAATAGCACCGAGATATCACCAGATATATATTGGATTTTTCCCCGACCCTGAATGTCCGGCCCCATGAGACGGTGGTTTTCTCGGCCCCTGGTGGTCCGAGGTCGTTCCCGCTGCACAGATGCATGCGCCAGGGCCTCCTGCAGATAATTCACTTTGGTTTATTGCGCTATCTCTAATAGCACCCGAGATATCACCAGATATATATTGGATTTTCCCCTGACCCTGAGAGTCCGGCCCCATGAGACTGTGGTTTTCTCGGCCCCTGGTGGTCCGAAGTCGTTCCCGCTGCACAGATTCATGCGCCAGGGCCTCCTACAGACAATGCACTTTGATTTATTGCGCTACTTGTAATAGCACCCGAGATATCACCGGATATATATTGGATTTTTCCCAGACCCTGAGTGTCCGGCCCCATGAGACGGTGGTTGTCTCGGCCCCTGGGGGTCCGAGGTCGTTCCCGCTGCGCAGATTCATGCGCCAGGGCCTCCTGCAGATAATTCACTTTGGTTTATTGCGCTATCTCTATTAGCACCCGAGATATCACCAGATATATATTGGATTTTTCCCTGACCCTGAGTGTCCGGCCCCATGTGACGGTGGTTTTCTCGGCCCCTGGTGGTCCGAGGTCGTTCCCGCTGCTCAGATTCATGCGCCGGGGCCTCCTACAGACAATGCACTTTGATTTATTGCCCTATCTGTAATAGCACCAGAGATATCACCAGATATATATTGGATTTTTCCCTGACCCTGAGTGTCCGGCCCCATGTGACGGTGGTTTTCTCGGCCCCTGGTGGGCCGAGGTCGTTCCCGCTGCCCAGATTCATGCGCCGGGGCCTCCTACAGACAATGCTCTTTGATTTATTGCGCTATCTGTAATAGCACCCGAGATATCGCCAGATATATATTGGATTTTTCCCTGACCCTGAGTGCCCGGCCCCATGTGTCGGTGGTTTTCTCGGACCCTGGTGGTCCGAGGTCGTTCCCGCTGCACAGATGCATGCGCGAGGGCCTCCTGCAGACAATTCACTTTGGTTTCTTGCGCTATCTCTAATAGCACCCGAGATATCACCAGATATATATTGGATTTTCCCCTGACCCTGAGTGTCCGGCCCCATGTGACGGTGGTTTTCTCGGCCCCTGGTGGTCCGACGTCGTTCCCGCTGCACAGATTCATGCGCCAGGGCCTCGTACAGACAATGCTCTTTGATTTATTGCGCTATCTGTAATAGCACCCGAGATATCACCAGATATATATTGGATTTTTCCCTGACCCTGAGTGTCCGGCCCCATGGGACGGTGGTTTTCTCGGCCCCTGGTGGTCCGAGGTCGTTCCCGCTGCACAGATTCATGCGCCAGGGCCTCCTACATACAATGCACTATGATTTATTGCGCTATCTGTAATAGCACCTGAGAAAGCACCATATATATGCTGGATTTTTACATGACTTTGGGTGACGGATACCGAAAATCTGTGATTCTCTCGGCCCCTGGTGGTCGGATGTCGTTCATGCTGCACAGATTCATGCGCAAGGGCCTCCTACGGACAATGCACTTTGATTTATTGCGCTATCTCTAATAGCACCCGAGATATCACCAGATATATATTCGATTTTTCCCTGACCCTGAGTGTCCGGCCCCGTGAGACGGTGGTTTTCTCGGCCCCTCGTGGTCCGAGGTCGTTCTCGCTGCACAGATGCATGCACCAGGGCCTCCTGCAGATAATTCACTTTGGTTTGTTGCGCTAACTGTAATAGCACCCGAGATATCACCACATATATATTGGATTTTTCCCAGACCCTGAGTGTCCGGCCCCTTGAGACGGTAGTTTTCTCGGCCCCTGGTGTTTCGAGGTCGTTCCCGCTGCCCAGATTCATGCGCCAGGGCCTCCTACAGACAATGCTCTTTGATTTATTGCGCTATCTGTAATAGCACCCGAGATATCACCAGATATATATTGGATTTTTCCCCGACCCTGAGTGTCCGGCCCCATGAGACTGTGGTTTTCGCGGCCCCTGGTGGTCCGAGGTCGTACCCGCTGCACAGATGCATGCACCAGGGCCTCCTGCAGATAATTCACTTTGGTTTGTTGCGCTAACTGTAATAGCACCCGAGATATCACCACATATATATTGGATTTTTCCCAGACCCTGAGTGTCCGGCCCATTGAGACGGTAGTTTTCTCGGCCCCTGGTGTTTCGAGGTCGTTCCCGCTGCCCAGATTCATGCGCCAGGGCCTCCTACAGACAATGCTCTTTGATTTATTGCGCTATCTGTAATAGCACCCCAGATATCACCAGATATATATTGGATTTTTCCCTGACCCTGAGTGCCCGGCCCCATGTGTCGGTGGTTTTCTCGCACCCTGGTAGTCCGAGGTCGTTCCCGCTGCACAGATTCATGCGCCAGGGCATCCTACAGACAATGCACTTTGATTTATCGCGCTATCTCTAATAGCACCCGAGATATCACCAGATATATATTGGATTTTCCTCTGACCCTGAGTGTCCGGCCCCATGAGACTGTGGTTTTCTCGGCCCCAGGTGGTCCGAGATCGTTCCCGCTGCCCAGGTTCATGAGCCAGGGCCTCCTACAGACAATGCACTTTGATTTATTGCGCTATCTCTAATAGCACCGAGATATCACCAGATATATATTGGATTTTTCCCCGACCCTGAATGTCCGGCCCCATGAGACTGTGGTTTTCTCGGCCCCTGGTGGTCCGAAGTCGTTCCCGCTGCACAGATTCATGCGCCAGGGCCTCCTACAGACAATGCACTTTGATTTATTGCGCTACTTGTAATAGCACCCGAGATATCACCGGATATATATTGGATTTTTCCCAGACCCTGAGTGTCCGGCCCCATGAGACGGTGGTTGTCTCGGCCCCTGGGGGTCCGAGGTCGTTCCCGCTGCACAGATTCATGCGCCAGGGCCTCCTGCAGATAATTCACTTTGGTTTATTGCGCTATCTCTATTAGCACCCGAGATATCACCAGATATATATTGGATTTTTCCCTGACCCTGAGTGTCCGGCCCCATGTGACGGTGGTTTTCTCGGCCCCTGGTGGTCCGAGGTCGTTCCCGCTGCCCAGATTCATGCGCCGGGGCCTCCTACAGACAATGCACTTTGATTTATTGCCCTATCTGTAATAGCACCAGAGATATCACCAGATATATATTGGATTTTTCCCTGACCCTGAGTGTCCGGCCCCATGTGACGGTGGTTTTCTCGGCCCCTGGTGGGCCGAGGTCGTTCCCGCTGCCCAGATTCATGCGCCGGGGCCTCCTACAGACAATGCTCTTTGATTTATTGCGCTATCTGTAATAGCACCCGAGATATCGCCAGATATATATTGGATTTTTCCCTGACCCTGAGTGCCCGGCCCCATGTGTCGGTGGTTTTCTCGGATCCTGGTGGTCCGAGGTCGTTCCCGCTGCACAGATGCATGCGCGAGGGCCTCCTGCAGACAATTCACTTTGGTTTCTTGCGCTATCTCTAATAGCACCCGAGATATCACCAGATATATATTGGATTTTCCCCTGACCCTGAGTGTCCGGCCCCATGTGACGGTGGTTTTCTCGGCCCCTGGTGGTCCAACGTCGTTCCCGCTGCACAGATTCATGCGCCAGGGCCTCGTACAGACAATGCTCTTTGATTTATTGCGCTATCTGTAATAGCACCCGAGATATCACCAGATATATATTGGATTTTTCCCTGACCCTGAGTGTCCGGCCCCATGGGACGGTGGTTTTCTCGGCCCCTGGTGGTCCGAGGTCGTTCCCGCTGCACAGATTCATGCGCCAGGGCCTCCTACATACAATGCACTATGATTTATTGCGCTATCTGTAATAGCACCTGAGAAAGCACCATATATATGCTGGATTTTTACATGACTTTGGGTGACGGATACCGAAAATCTGTGATTCTCTCGGCCCCTGGTGGTCGGATGTCGTTCATGCTGCACAGAATCATGCGCAAGGGCCTCCTACGGACAATGCACTTTGATTTATTGCGCTATCTCTAATAGCACCCGAGATATCACCAGATATATATTCGATTTTTCCCTGACCCTGAGTGTCCGGCCCCGTGAGACGGTGGTTTTCTCGGCCCCTCGTGGTCCGAGGTCGTTCTCGCTGCACAGATGCATGCACCAGGGCCTCCTGCAGATAATTCACTTTGGTTTGTTGCGCTAACTGTAATAGCACCCGAGATATCACCACATATATATTGGATTTTTCCCAGACCCTGAGTGTCCGGCCCCTTGAGACGGTAGTTTTCTCGGCCCCTGGTGTTTCGAGGTCGTTCCCGCTGCCCAGATTCATGCGCCAGGGCCTCCTACAGACAATGCTCTTTGATTTATTGCGCTATCTGTAATAGCACCCGAGATATCACCAGATATATATTGGATTTTTCCCCGACCCTGAGTGTCCGGCCCCATGAGACTGTGGTTTTCGCGGCCCCTGGTGGTCCGAGGTCGTACCCGCTGCACAGATGCATGCACCAGGGCCTCCTGCAGATAATTCACTTTGGTTTGTTGCGCTAACTGTAATAGCACCCGAGATATCACCACATATATATTGGATTTTTCCCAGACCCTGAGTGTCCGGCCCATTGAGACGGTAGTTTTCTCGGCCCCTGGTGTTTCGAGGTCGTTCCCGCTGCCCAGATTCATGCGCCAGGGCCTCCTACAGACAATGCTCTTTGATTTATTGCGCTATCTGTAATAGCA